>NC_135487.1:9239319-9583479 GCF_052094955.1 Ictidomys tridecemlineatus | reverse complement strand
AACAAGCTCGCAGGGGACCGGGATGCGTTCGGCAGGGGATGAGCCACTGATTTTTTTTTTTTTTTCATTTAAGCAAAAGACTGATCAAACGGGTATCAAGACAGTTGCCCCTGGCAACCACCCGTCTACCTTCTGACTCCAGGAATCGGCTGCCAGGTACCTTACATAAGTGGAGTCGTACCGTGCTGGCCTGCCCGTGTCGGGCCCGTCCCGAGGTTCCTCCGTGCCCTGGCATCTGTCAGAATTCCCTGTCTTTTTGGGGCTGAATAGTATTCCAGGGTCTGTAGAGTCCACACTTGTTTATTATTGATTTGTGGGTGGGCCCGAGGGCAGTTCCACCTTTTTGGCTCTCATGAATAAATGCCCTGAACATAAGCCCACAAACTTCCCTTTGTAACCTTCCTCTACATTTTTTTTCATTTTTCTTTTAAAATTCTTTTTTTATTTTTGTGATGCTGGGTGTGGACCCAGGGCTTTGCACTTGCTGGGCAGGCACCCTGCCACCGGGCCACCTCCCCAGACCCCTTCCTCTCCATCCTCTGGGGTCTGTACTGGAAGGGGGGTTGCCGGATCATGGGACATAAACCCTGTTGCTGTCCTTTTAACTGGACAGGAAGAGTCCAACTCTACTCCAAAAGACACATTTCAGGAAAACAGTCCTGAACGCTGGCTCTGCAGAGGATGGGCTCAAGGGGGAGGTGACAGGCTGGCCACCAAGAAAGGAGCTGCTATGCTAAGAAGGTCTGTGATGGCCGCGGTCCTCTCCCACCTCCTGCCTGGGTGGTCTTGGACAGCTGGTTCCCCTCCTGTCTCAGACCAGTCCGTTGGGTGTAAGTAGGATTAGAAAAGCCTTTCATATACGTATGCGTATAGATTTTAACGTGTGTCTGTACATGTATGGGTGTGTGCATACACTTACGTGTCTGTGTATACATATGTGTATATGCACATGTGTGTGTATGTACCAAGAAAGACCCGTATTGGCCAGAGAGCTGGCTGACCCCACATTCCAGATGGGCCCCGATGCCCCAGAACCTGAGTCCTCACAGACACCCGGGAGCAGGCAGAAGGGGTGGCTGCCAGGGGCAGCTGCCTTGAGACCAGTTTGCTCATCTCTCTGAGGGCCTGGCTCCTGTCCAGTCTGGCCCAGGCCTCTGGCTAACGCCTGCCGACTAGAAAAGGGGACAGTGACATCGGTGGAGCTGTCCCGTCCTGGGAGCCTCTTCTCTCCTCCCCACCCTCGCTACCCGTGGACACCGCACGTGAGGGGGGTCCGACCGCAGACCCTCTTCACGGACGGAGAGCCTGGGGCTGGTGGGGTGAGGAACGTCCCTCGGGACACACAGCTGGTGGGCGGCGAAGGCACGGTTCCACCCCGTGCCACCTGGCTTAACCAGGGCGGGGACCTCGCTGCCCGTCGCGTGACTTTGTAAGTGAAGTTTCACTGAGCACAGCCAAACCGACTTCCCTACAGCTGCCCAGTGGGGGAACCCGAGGCCCTTAAAGATTCAATATCTACCACGTGACCCTTCACGGAAGAAGTCTGCTGACCTCTGCTCTTGACCCGAGCAACGTTCGATCGACTGGAGTCCCTGGCTCCGGGAGGAGTGGCGGGGCCAGGCAGGGGCTCCAGGGACCTGGATGAATCGGCCTGTGTCCACTGCCTTTGCCCACTGCCTCCGACCTCTGGTGATAGGAATCTTCCCTCCTGAGGCCTCAAGAAATGCTCGGCCTCCTGGTGCCTCAGTTTCCCCACCCACAGGTGCGGAGGACGGCAGCACCCTCCTTGGGGAATTTTCAGGACGGGTAGCTGAGATCTGTTCGTAAGGCTTGATGGAGGCCGCGGCCAGATCAGCGCTCCATTCCCTTCCCCCCTCGTCCTCCTCGCCAGGGCAGCGTTGGGTGACTCGGAATGTGGCCGTCTGACGCACAGACTGAGCAGTGCCCACCACCTGCTGAGGTACGGAGAGGCCACGAGGTCCTGGTTGCCTCTTGCTGTTCCTCCTCCGCCATCATTTGGGCAGTGATCACGGCCGCCCGGCTTCTGGGAGGGGGGATTGTTGATTCAATGGAACTTTTCCGACAGCTCTGAGTCTTCTGCATTTACGTCCCCAACCCACCATCCCTGGAGGTGCAGGGCGGCGGCCAAGGGCAAGGGACCCAGCGTGGCCTCGGGGAAGTCCCTGGGCTCCTCTGCAGGTGCGAGGGTGTCCAGAGCGGGGCCGGCCTTGCGGGGCGGAGAGGCCCAGGAACGTGGGAATGTTCAGCCCACTGCGAGCGCGCGGCTGGCCTCCCCAGTGTCATTTGTCTTATTAACATCCCCAACGTCTCCCGACAGCAGGCCGGTTGCACAACCACAGGGAGAAGGAGGCACACGTGTGTTCAGGCCCCGGCAGCCGCAGTGACTGGCAGAGCCCAGCTTGGGCCCATCCTTCCGCTAATCTCATTATCGAGATTATCTCCCCGTGGTCGCCGGAGTGCTGCCCTAGGACCCGGGTTTAATTCCATTTTAATAACAGGCTCTCGAATGCATTTGAAAACAAAATCACGATGCCCTTTTATCCCTTCAGTTGGGGGAAAAAGGAAAAAACCCTAATGGAGAGGGAGGGGTGTGTCGCGTTTTGCGGGTTGGATGGGGGCTGGGGTTTTTCCCTCTTGCAATGGTTTCCCTGGCAACAGAGGAAGCAGCCAGGCCTCCATGGCGGGACCCGCCTTGTTTGAAAATTGTCTTGTGGTGGCGACAGGGATCGTGGGTTTGAGGGGTAGCAAGCTCACTTTTGAACGCCATGCCAGACTTGGGGACACATTTTGGATGCTCGTCCGTCCTGTCATTATGGAAAACATGAAAGGTCACTACCCAGGCAGGAGCAAGATGGTGGCTGGCTTTCTAGAAGTTACTCTGCCGTGGGTTTCTGCCGATTCTAAAGCCTTGACATCAAGTGCTGCCCGTGGAGATAAGAACAGGAGAGGAACTCACGGGACTCACGGGACTTCAAGGTGAGCGGGGAGGCCCGGTCACTGGGACTGTTCTTCTCTTATCCTCCCAGTCCTCTCCTCTTCACACGCCCCCACAGAACCCAAGCGTCCCAGATCTCCTCTCCTGGGGACCTACAGGACCACAACCTCTAATTCCACCATTAGCAATACATTCCTTTGGCTGGACTCTGCTTTTTCTTGGCAGCCTCTTAAAATTCAACGTCACAGCAGATAAAAGCCGAAGCCCCTGACAGTGTCTTAAACGTTCCTGTGTGAATTAAGGCGATTCCATCCTGCCCCCCGTGCTCTGCAGGCAGTGGAGACTCGGGGCAGCCATGGTACTTGGGCTGCAGGGAGGGACTGTGGGGACACAGAGCCTTCACCTGTGGACAGTGGCCTAAGTGGCTTTGGGTATGTGTGCGCCTGGGGGTGGAGCCCGGGCCTCACTCGTGCTAGACAAGCCCTCGACCACAGAGCTGCACTCCAGCCCCGGCGTGACTTATCTCAGAGAAACTTCTAACGCCCAGATTCTAAACGTGGTTCAAGACACAGCGTAGAGGGCCACATTCCCTGACTGGATGGACTGTGAGAAATGTCATTGTCCGGGTATCTTCCCCCAAGTGCAGGGCTTTCACCAGGTGGTCTGATGACTTTGACCTAGAAAGGTACAAGCCCTAATGACAAGCGGCATTTCCCAGGGCTCTCTGGGCACCCCGACCCGTGCAGAGCTTCACACGAGAGGTTCCCATTACCCGCCCTCCACCGTCAGGTAACCTTGGTCCCCTTCTGCAGACAGAGGCCCTGAGGCCAGGGGTTAGTGACGCAGCAGAGGACGGTGATGGTAAAAAGCTCCCTCCATTGCAGGCACCGTCTCTACACTATCTCAGGTTTCCACAGTCCATCCTCACTGTGGCCTCGAGAACTCTAAATCTCAGCCAAGCTCACAGAGCTACCCATCCCGAGGACTACTGAGAAATCCCTCCTTGCTAGCAAGGAGGAAACTTTGAGAAGCGCAAATTCTCAAGCCCCAGGCTGCACCCACTGAGGGGAGGAGCTGAGGGCGAGGCCCGGCCATCGGCATTAGAACAGGTCCCTGGGCAGGTGCCAGCCCGAGGGTGAGCCAGCTGCCTAGGACTGTGGGCTTCAAAACAGACTGGGTTGGGATCTTTTGGTTTTGTTCTTTATTGGCCAATCTGCCTGCCGGAGGAATCTCTCCCAGCCTTAATTTGTGAATGACAGCACCACGATGCACTGTTTTGGGGAGGAAATGAGACAGGCAGACTTAGAACCTGTGGACAAGTACTCAGTACTGAGTGGTGAGACAGGCACTTAGAACCCACCAGACAAGTACTCAGTACTGAGTGGTAAGTGAGACAGGAAGACCTAGAATCTACCCCCAGACAAGTACTCAGTACTGAGTGGTAAGTGAGACATGCAGACTTAGAACCTGGCAGGCAAGTGCTCAGTACGGAGGGGTAATGGTTGGTTATGTTGAGATTTCTGAGCGCGGCCTGCCTGCCGTTTTCGGCCTCCAGCCCTCTCTGAGCTAGGCGGGTTACCTGGGGTGGAGGGTTCTGATGGGAGACTCAGTTCTAAACCAGCCAAGTCCAGGCAAACAGGGGTGAGTTGGTCACATTTCTGACAAACTGAGTGACCGGCACCTCCTAGCCCCCGGCCCTTCTCTGCCTACAGGTAAACAAAGCTACACGATTTGGTAACATATTTGGTAAATGCAGACATCTCAAGGGCTATCTCTTGCGGGATAACAGCTGGACACCACCGCCACCCAGATGTCACAGCTTCCCCAGCAGCAGAGAAGCAAAGGGTTCTAATGTGTATCCGTCGCAGCTGCTGAGGCAGCTGATAATGAAGGATGATCCGGGGCCTCTCTGCGCAGGCTTCCTGACATCCGTGATTTAAACCACCTCTGTTGAGCTCAAGCAAACAAAAACCTATAAAGAGGGATTTCACTAATTCACTCTAATGACCCAGAGACCCATCCAAATTCGCTACATTATCAAAGGGATGAGGAAATAATTAAAAAACAAAAGAGCTGATAGACATATAAATTCACTTTATTGAACGGGCAGAGTGTTTGCACAGCAAGTTTCAATTTCACCCAGGACCAGGAGGAGCTGGCTGCGCTCGGCCGGTGGACAGTCCACCTCCGAGAGCACTCGGCACGAGCCGGGGTGCGGCCTCCTAAGCCCCTCCTGAGCTCCGCACTGAGGAGAGGGACCTTTTAGAGAGGGAGAGGTGAGTGTTCTCAAATGTGGTCCCCGGGGCCAGCGGCAGCAGCAGCATCTAAGAATATGGGAAGAATTCTCAAACCCCTCCCGAGAGCCACTGAGACGGAGGTTCTGGGTGGACCCAGCAGAGGTGGGGCTCAAGCTGCTCAAGTTGGAGAACCGCCTGCCCAGAGGGACCCAGCCAGATGCTGGCTCTTGTTCCGCAAGGCCACCAGGCTGCATGGAGGCCTCTTCTCCACCGGGTTCCAGCCTGGGGCTGAAAGAGCAGGGCTCTGAGGTGGGGGTGGGTACAGGGGGCCTCTCCTGGGCTCTTGCTGGGGCTCACTGACCACTGATAGGCCACAGTGAAGTCCTCGGGGTGTGGAGGTCACCTGTAACTGGCCATGCCTGTGCTCTGCCGGCCATGTCTGGAGACCTCGGTGGTCGCTATAACTGGGGTGAAGAGGGTGCAGCTGGCAGGGGGTGGGCAGAGGCCACCGGTGCCACCAAACATCCTACAGTGCCCGGCAGACAACCCACCAAGCAAAGTACGTAGCTCCAAACGTCAAGAACACTGCGGCTGTAAAGCCTGATTTCGGGGTAGTGTCCACTTTACAGAGCCACTGAGTGCCTGCCCTTCAGGGCCCACTGCCAGGGTCCGACTGTTTTTATTCACTCTTAGCCAGTTTTTATTGAGCACGTAGTGTCTCCCAGGCCCCTGACGGTATCCCAAAGACTTCACTCATTTAATCTTGGGAAGGGGCCAGAACCTGGAGGAACTCAGCCCAGGGGAGCGTCTTGTTTGGCCCCAATGATGTTTTCCTTTTTATCTTTCTAAACAGATGTTGAGTGAGCTGTTAATATTTAAAACTCAGGAGATTTTCCTAGAACGTTTGGGCCTCTGGCTCTTCTAGAAAGATGGGAAGGATCTGAACCCCTCAGCCCGCATTCTTGGGTGATGCCAAGGACCGCGCTGGCTCCTATCTCCACTGTCCCCAGCACTGCTGCCGAGTGGTGCCCGTGGCACCTGTGACTGCTCCGGCCACCTCATTTGACACCTGCAGGTAAACTTGCTACCTCTGCCTCAGCTCCGCCCAACGTGCCCGGTTCCAGTTTTCACCTCGAGACGTGCCAGCCTGTACCTGCAGCCTCCTGTTCCTGCGACCTCGTTCCCAACTCCCAGTTCCTCTGGACCTGGCCGCCAAGGAGCCGCCTCGTTTCCCATCCCACCTCCAAAGTCAAAATGACCGCAAACACCTGGGCCCTGCCGGTGGCATCAGCACAATCTCCCCGTCACCTGTCAATTTCCCTCCAAGACTGTAAATCTCATGAGCAGCCCGGAACCCAGTTATTTACCTCCGCGTCAGCAGAACTTCCCAGCCTCGGTATTATTACATCTGAGCCAGACAACTCCCGCTGCAGGGGGGCTGTCGCGGGCACCGCAGGGCGGTCAGCCGCAGCCCTGGCCTCCGCTCCCAGGTGCCATTAGCACCCCTGGCTTCCAGTCCTGACAACCAAAACCTGTCTCCAGATACTACCAAAGGGGAGGGCAAAGTCTCCTCCCGTTGAAAGTGGCCGAGCTGTCTGGCCCTCAGCAGAGACGTGGCTTCTGGGTGCGGGTGGGGATCAGCGTGCAGGTGGGCGCAGGCACCAGCAAAGACACGTACGGGGCTGAGCCTGGGGAGCAGGGAGAGGAGGGAATTCAAAAATAAAAAAACAGATCCAAGCTGCAGCCCATGAGGAGAATGGAGAGTAAAGATTCTACGATGACGACGCGGATATGGCAATTCTAAGTCAAGGCATGTGGGGTTGAAATCCCACATTGCTTCCCGGGATGCCTCTCGTCGTTCAAGGGGAAGGACCAGGATTCCGTGGCTGGGGTCCTTGCCAACGTAGAGCTCTCCAAGCAGAACCTGTCTTTGGCTGCTTAGCTTGGCCTTCACTGGGGGCCTGGTGGTCTGCCCCACACGGACCCCCTTTCAGTCCCCAAGGGTCCTGCCCTGTAGGAACGGATTGACAGCCAAAGGAGGCAGCGATGGGGAAACACCATGCGGGATGATTTCTACTAGAAAGCGTGTTCAAATGACCCTTCTTTTCTAGGAAGGAGTTGCAAAGTGGGGCAGGGGGTGCCCCGATTCGGCTACATCGGCCGTGAGCCTCATAAGCCACATGGAATTCATCTTTCCTTCCAATGACGGAATTTAAAGGGTTCATTTTAGACCCACGATTATTCTTCTCTTGGGGGAAGGAAAAAACGAACGATCCAAAAGTTTGGAGAGTAGATTCCACCAAATGTAATCGATTCCCCAGGACAAAGCGCATCAAGCTGAGCTCCTGGTTTTGTACCGGGTGACTCCTGCTTGTTTATGGAAGTGTTTTTAGTTCTGGGGGCTTAGTTCTGTCATTCTCTCCAGTGCTCTGAGCCACGGGCTTCCAACCTGGGGAGCCGCAGACCCCAAGGGAGGAGGAGAAGAGGTGACAGGTGTCCTTCCATGGTCCAAACACCCAGAGAAAGGCGCACCGGCTCTGCTTGCGGTGACTCAGGACACCTGCCACAGGGACACAGGCAGGGCTTGGGGCTGTGAACCTGCTGATTAACAAGACACCAAAGTGTTTAGACCGTCGCTGAGTTTAAAGCCTTCATTTCATTTCTGATTTTTCTCCGTATCTCAAGAGGCATTGAGCCAGGTGCGGTGGCACACACCTGTAACCCCAGTGACTGGGGACGCTGAGGAGGAGGATGACAAGTTTGAGGCCAGCCTCAGCTACTTAGCAAGGCTCTAAGTAACTCAGTGAGATCCTGCCTCAGAATAAAAAATAAAAAGGGCTGGGAAGGTAGCTCCGTGCTAAAGGGCCTCTGGGTTCAATCTCTAGTACCCCCCAAAAGGAAAAATAAGATAAAAAAAGTAAAAAGGTGCTGAGGAGGAGCGCCCTGTGTACAGGATGGAGGGGTCTCGATACTGAACAGCGTTCTCGGACTGTATCTTCTTGTAGCTTCTTTTGGCCTTTGGTCCTATGATGGTCCACTCATGTGCGTTCGGGTTCATTGCCTTGCAGTGTCAAACAGGTACCTGGTGTGTTCCGTGAACTTCTCCCACATAAACTCCCACATAAACTCACAGCCACAAACACAAATCCTCTGAAGCTTGTTGAGAAACCCCCGAAAGGCCACTGGGCCTCTTTGGTTTCCTTACCATTAAAAAGGGGGCGGGGCAACATCACCACCCTGGGGGGTGGGGGGGGGGAGAAGAGGAAATGAGACAGGTTTTAGGTGCCCAGCCCCGAAACGGGTTTCCCCAAACAGTGTCTCCCAAACCCGCACCCTCTTCCCCCCATGTTGTCCCTCCGACACACCCTCCAGTACCAAGGACAAATAAAACCACTGGGCCGCCTGGACTCGCCTGGACTCGGGATGGTCATTCTAGTGAAACCGCGCCCTTCTCCCCGCCCTGGCTCAGGGGGCTCAGGCTTGACCTCTTCCTAACCCGGAGCTCCCCCCCGCCCCCCATGGAGAGACCTTGCACTTGAGAGGCTCCCGCGGTCGTCTTTAGGTTTGGTCTGTTTTAAAGTGGACACTCGTGAGAGCAGCGTGTCCACCCTGACCTTTGAATGCACCGACCAGTGGTGTGAGCACCACATCGGGAAGGCGTGAAGCCTCTGCACGGAGCTGGCTCCTCGTCCATCAAGCCCTGGAAAGAGGACAAACATCCATGGGGCTGCAGAACTCCGGGCGGCCTGGCCACTGTCAGCCACAGTGTGGGTCTGCCCCAGTGCCCCAGCTCTGCGTCTCCACGCACACCCACTGACCCAGGTGGCCTGGGGACAGGACCTGGAGCATTCAGACAAGTGGCTGGAGCGGATGAGCTCCCCCAACCCCTTTGCTGCTCACCTAGAAGCCGGGTCAGGGGACTGCCTGAGTTTGCCACGGAGATGGGGATGGAGTTGCCTCACCCGGCGGAGTGCCACCTGCCCCAAGGCCTCCAGCCGTTTGCCACTCGCCTGGGGGGACAGGCCAGTTCCCAAAGGGTTGGGACCCAAGGCCTGCGGTTCCCGGGGAAGCTGCCGGACATCTTGGACCCCACCCTCCAGCTCCCTTAAGTATTCCTGGGAGAAAAAGTCCCCTGGAGCAAGGGCTCCAACCCGAGTGGACGGTGACGTGGAAGATAGTCCTCTAGAAACGCTGTCCCAGTCCAGCCCCTCCTTCGGGGACTCCAAGGCTCCGGCCTCCCTTCCCAGGGATCACCTGAGGGGATCCGCTGAGACCAGAGCCCAGTCATCGGGCAAAATAAGTGAAATTGTGACGATCAAGTCACCGAGTCCCCTGAGCCTCACGACGGATGCGTCCTGGTTCTGTGTTCCTCGCTGAGTTTCTGAGAAGCTTCCTTTTAAACGTGTTTCCCACCGTCGCTTCACGATAGCACATTCCCAGCCCGGAAAGCTGGAAAGACACCAGAGTTGACCGAGGAGGAGGAAGAAGGCCCCGTCCGGCCCCGAGCCACCCACGGCCACTCTCTCTCCCAGTCCCCTCCTCCGTGCCGTTTCTTGGTCGGGAGGTTTGCACCTCTGTGGTCACCCCACCCCGGGACGTCATGCCAGCTGTCACCATCACAGCTGGAATTCTGGCTGTGAGCTGGGACACGACGCGATGGGGACAGGTCCCCTGAGCCAGCTCCACCTCCTTCCCTTCACGGGAGAGGACAGAATGCTGTCACCTGGGATGGGTGGGGGGACAGCAGGCCACCTGGAAGGACAGGTGGGAGGGGCTGGGAGGAGGCCCTTCCTGTGAGGTTCCTCCAGGGACAACCACGGTCACTGCGTAGGCTGCAGGGGACGGACTCAGGTGGTCCCCGAGAGAGAGAGAGAGAGAGAGAGAGAGAGAGAGAGAGAGAGAGAGAGAGAGAGCCCCTTCTCTAACTGCACCTCCCCAGCCACCTCTCTGGGCCGGGAGAGGGCGAGGAGGTAGGAGGTTCAGCCGCACATCAAAGGTGGTCCTGCGCCAGGGTGGGCGGGGGGCCTGGATCTCTTTGCAGAACTTTTACATAATTCTGCCATCGGCCGCGGGCTGCTTTGACCATGATTTTTTCATGCAACAGGAAAAACTATGCCCCGGGGCCTGATTATTAAAATACGCTATTCCTCCATATTTAACAGCGGAATGGCTTCTCTGCGCTTTAAAAGGAGCCGAGGGACATACCTACGGCTTACGACCGAAGTAAATGGAGGCCCAACACCTCATCACCTGGAGCCAGTGCCCCGGACTCAGTCTTCCTCTGGCAAATCATGGACATGGGAACAAGAAGGGGTGACATGAAGGGACTGGAGAGACGGCGTGGAGAGGTGGGGACTGCACCTCCCCGCCCCCGACTCTGGGGAGCAGAAGCTCAGGGCAGACTCCGGCCCTCTGGGGCCTACCCTCAGCATCTCCACCTCACGGCTTGCAAGTTCTTTGACAGTTGTCACCAAGGCAATGGGGACAGAAGGAAAGCAATGGGGTCCCTAGGAAAGGTCATGGCCAAGTGGAGGACTTTTCATTGTAAGTAACTAAAATGAGCTCAGATTAGCCAGGGATGGTCAACCAGAGGCAAACTGTCCCCGTGGACAGGTGCAGTGTCTGGTTGTCACAAGTAGAAGGGGGACTCTCCTGGAATCGAGGAGACCAAGGCCAGAGATGCTGTAAACATCCTACAAGGCACAACATGGAATTACGGGAACCCCAAGGTCAACGGTGCCTGGCTTTGAGAAACCCTGCCCAGCCCGACAAAGGACATGTGCTGGAAAGTGAGCCATAAGTGGTTGCCTAGCTACCCCTCCCTCCATCAGAGCCACACCCATGTTCTACCACAGCAATAAAACATTGTACAGTCGTGTGGGCGTTTTGAGATGTACAAATCCATGAATTGTAACACCTGTAAATATTCATGTGACCTGCTCCACAATCAGGACAGAGAGAAATCCTATCACCCCCAAAGCTCCCAAGTACTGTCCCTTTAAAATCATACTCTCCTCCCATCCTTCCTCTTGGCCACCCTGGTAAATTCAAATCACTTTGAGCTTGGTCTTAAGAGTATCACACAAATGGATCCACAGGGAACATGAGTCATGTGAGTAATACTTTGGGACTGTTTCTTTCTATCAGATTTATGCCTTTGGGATCCACTCACCTGGTTCCATGTGTCAATCACCTATTCCTTATCACTGCTGAGTAATATTCCACTTTATGGATGTACCACAGTTATCCTTGCATCAGTTGATGGACACTTGGGGTTCTTCCCAGTTTGGGGCTGCTATGACTGAAGCTGCTCTAAACAATCATGCACAGATTTTTGAGTGAGCATAGGACTTCATTTCTCCAGGGTAAATATCCAGGAGTGTGATGGTCGGGTCATAAGGTGGATAGACGTTTAACGTCATAAGAATGTGCCAAACCCTATTCCAGAGCGGTGGCACCATGTCGTGTTCCCGTACAAGATCCAGTTGCTCTGCTTCCTTGTCAACACTTGGGATTGTCCATCTTTTTAATTTAAGCCATTCTGTGTATTTGCGGCTCACAGGGGGTGCTGGTTTGCCTCTCGCGACAGCTGATGCTGCTGGACATCTTTCTGTGAGTTCCTGTGCCATCCCAGATCCTTTAAGTACAGGAGCTGTTCAGGCCTTTGCCAGTCTGTCCCCGGGGGTTCCTTACTCTGAGTCTGGGGGAGTCGTGAAGTCCTCTGGGAACCAGGCCGCGACAGGTAGGGGACTCGCCAATTCCCCTCCCAGTGAGCGTGGCGTTTCCTTGTCTGTCACGCATGTGCTCTGGTGTCGTGGCCGAGTGTGACAGACTCTCGGTGGCTCCTGGCCCCTCCAGCCTGGGTGGTGGCCGAGGTGGGCGGGTGGTCAGCAGAGGGTGACAAGGGGGTTGTGCTCCAGGGACCGTCCTTCTGCATGGGCTCCCCTGGCACCTCCACTTGGCTTCTCAGAAGGAGCTGGTGACAGCTGAGCACCACCCTGGGCCACGGGTCACAGGCCACATCACAGGCGTGACCAAGAGGGAAGCCCAAAGACACGGCCCGCTGGAGGACTCGGGGAGCGTGCCCCGTGCCAGCCCCGCGTGGCCTGACTCCTTTTCACTAGGCGACTGCTATGTCTTATCGTCACCCTTGGCTGAATCTAGAGTGACGTTCCCCGTGGGCAGCCCGGGCAGGCTCAGCAGGCGTCCTGGGGTCGCTGGGAGCTCATGTGGCCGTCTGGGCACTCTGCGGCCCACGATAGCTCCTTCTTCTGAAATCAAGAGTCCCAGTCCTACCCCCGACTCCGGTGCCACCACCTGGGCACATCCTCTGGGTGCAATCGGGTTTGAGAGGCGCCAACGCTACCTGAGCTCCACCGCCAAACCTGACCGATCACAGCCACGGGGACGTCCCTTCAGCGGCGGCGTCAAGATGCAGGACTTTGACCAGGACCATGAGGAGGTGTCCCTGTGGTTCATGTGGGAGCACACGTGTCCATAGCCCCTGGAGAGAGGGGCGCCTGGGAATACAGCCCCCCCCATAAACAAAGCCAAGAGACGGATAGCAATGTGGTCGGGGAGCCGAGGGGACCAGCAGGGACGTGAGAGCCCAGTTAGCCTTTCCCAATAGACGGGCGTTTAACCTGAGACCTGAAGCGAGAACAGGAGTGAACAGGAAAAGGGGTGGAGGAGAGGAGATGGAGAGTCAGGGTAAAGAGCAAACTGCGTGTGCAAAGGCCCAGGGGCGGTGAACCGCTGGGCAGGAGTGGTCCCAGCACCACGTGTGAGTTTCCCGTTTGGCCTGAGCTTTGCAGGGAAAGGATGGGACCCTCCCCAGTTGGAGCTCTCCAGCGTCTTACCAGGGAATCCACAAGGGCCTGGGTGGGGGGCACTTCTGGAAAGGACTAAAACAAGAAGTTATCGATCACCCAGGGAGGTGGCACGGGAGACCCAGCGTAGCAACCACGTAGAGCAAAGCTCTTGAACGCCTGTCCCCTGCTGACCGCTCATACCGGGGGCCTGGACATCCACAGGTGGCTGTGGACGGCCCCCCCCACACACACACACCCCGGCACGTGTGCGTACAGGAGAAGGTGCAGGCACTTAGAGGCCTTTAGTGGAGGACAGAGCTGATCTCCACCTCCCCACAGCAGTGCACGGAGGCCTGATCCACCTGCAGCCGAATCAACAGCCCCAGAGCAAGCCCCAGTGGGTCCCCGGTGGCTGAAACCTGGCACACACAAATTAGGCAGCTCATGAGGCCATGATTTTATTAAGAGGCATTTAATATAGTGAGTAATCTTGAGCTGTATTCTCTAGGATAGAAAGGGGTGTTTTCAAACTTAGTTGAGCAGCAGAGGGGATGAAGGTGTGTGTGTGTGTGTGTGTGTAGGCACTTTGCTGTTTCAGGCCCAGCAAACCCAGGCGTTTCTCATGTCACAGCCCTGGGTGGTTTGGGAGGGCAAGCTGGGCCACCGCCATCTCCCAGCATTGCACCTCGACCTGGGCGCCGAGCAGCCACCGCGTCCCATGCGGAGTCACCAGCCCTGGCTGCGCCCCACCCTCCCTCTGACCCCACAGGGATGGGATTCCAGACCTGGGGGTCGGCAGCACCCAAGGCTGAAGGCTGAAGGGCAGCAACAGGGCACCCAGAGTGGGTGAGCCCCGCCTCCAGGACCTGTGGCTCGAAGAAATCCAAGGAGATGGGTCTGAGCGTCAGGAGGCCACGAGGACTGGCCATCGCCAGTTCACCTATAGGTCTGCCCATTGCCGACTGAATGGGCAGAGGAGAAAGAGCAGAGAGTGGGAACCTTAGACACAGCTGGAGAGAACAGGTCAGGGGGCTAAAGGGAGCCGGGAGCCTGGGCCACTGATGCCCAGCTGACCCTGCAAATGGCGTCCACTCACAGGACATTTATGCTACTTCAAACTGGGTGGGCATGGCCCCCAATGTCCCCTACAGGGACAATATCCACACATGGAGCTCCAAGGGGGACGCTTGACCATTAAAAGTATTGGCAGTGGACATTAATTTTTCATGCTCCAGGAAACCGTTAACCTGGCGTGGGCTGGGCACCACTTCCCCTGGTCATTCCATTTCCAACTTGGAGAGTGGCGGGGCACGTCCCCGGGGAGGGTCAAGGCTGCCCTCCCTCACCCCAGTTTACAGTGTTGGACCTTCAGGGGGATCTGAGCCCCGATCAGGTGCGTTGGCCTCTGGGGACCCTGGGGTCCTGTCTGTCCAGCCCTCAGCAAGGAGCCTCGCCAAGGGTGACGGGAGAAGAGGGCAGAGAGGTGCATCTCGGGGCCAAGCGAGGTGGGGACGGCGGCAGCCCTGTGGGCTGGGGGGGAGCGGCGGAGAGGGCAGGAGGACCACAGGGACCACCAAGAAGTGACAGTGGGGACTGGTCACCAGGAAGCCTGGCTGCATTGCAGATGAGCAGGCGAAGGTGCACGGGGTGGGGGCTGCAGAGTACGGGGGACTGGGGGGCCAGAGGGGAGAGGGCCACTGTCCGTTGGTGCAGGTGCCCTGGGTTGGGTGGGCAGTCAGATAAGGAAGTGGAAGGACAGGGGCTGGTCTGAGAGGTGACCCCACCTCGCCCTTCTCCCTGTCCCCCCCATGAGCAAACCATTTGCTACTCTGGGTAAGATCTAACCCTTAGGGGTCCAAACAGCACAGCTGGGTCTTAACACACGCACAAGTTACCCACACACACACACACACACACACACACACACACAGTTACTCTCACACCCACCCACCCACACACACACACAGTTACTCACACACCCACGCACACACCCCCCACACACACACACAGTTACTCACATACCCACACACACACCCACACACACACACACACAGTTACTCACATACCCACACACACACCCACACACACACACACAGTTACTCACACACCCACACACACACCCACACACATACACACACACATGCACACACACAGTTACTCACACACCCACCCACACACACAGTTACTCACACACACACACACATACACACACACACAGTTACTCACACACACACACACACACAGTTACTCACACACACACACACACAGAGTTACTCACACACACACACACAGTTACTCACACACACACAAACACACAGTTACTCTCACACACACACACACACACACACCCAGTTACTCACACACACACACACACACAGAGTTACTCACACACACACACACACAGTTACTCACACACACACACACACACAGTTACTCACACACACACACACACACACACACACCCAGTTACTCTCACACACACACACACACACACACACACACACACACACACACACACACACACACAGAGCAGGCTGCACAGTGTCCCCCAGAGCCACGTTTACCAGGAACCTCAGAATGTGCCCTTCCCGGGCACAGGGTCCTGCGGATGTAACTCGTCAGGTGACGTCATCCTGCCCCGGGGTGGCACGCATCTGATGACTTGCCGTAGGAGAGGAGCAGACGCACGGACACACGGGACAGTGACTCCGTAAGCCAAGGAAGGGCGAGGGCTGCCGGGCCACTAGGAGCCCGGGAACAGGCACGGGATGGGACTGTCCCTCAGATCTTCCGGAAGGAACCAAGCCTGCTGGCCCCTGGACTTGGGACTCCAGAACCGTGAGGGGATCCGCTCCCCTGGTTTTAAGCCACGGGAACAAGCCCAGCACGTGGACGCTCACCCACGGCGAGGCCTGTGTGTCCGCAGCACACCATCTCCCCGGGGGACCTTGGAGGCCCTGTGGCATCCTGGGCCTCAGCCTTCCTCCTCCTGGGAACAGGTGAGAATCCCGCCGTGGCTCTGAGATGCTCAGTGTCAGCAGAGGCAGAGGCACCGGGAAGGCAGGCTCGACATGCCCCTGGGACACGGATGCCATCCGTCCCTGCCCTCCCTGCTGGCTGACGAGGGTCTGCGCGACCCTTCTGTGCTTCCCCTGCACCTCCACGGCACTCCCAGGATGGGAGGGGAGACCCCGGGCCCCCTGGCAGCCTGCCGAACCCCAGCCCAGAGTCCCTGGGAGCCCCTCAGCCCCTCCACGGGCTCCTTGGAAGTCACAGCGGGAGGATTTGTTCTTCCTGCAAAACCTCTGAACTTCGGGAGCGATTTCCCACCCACAGGAGCTTGCGTCTGGAGCAGGGGACGATCCGGGTCGGTCATTTCCTTGTCACAAACGAGCATCATCCCCAAATCCCTCACTGCGCGGCTCAGATTCTTGGGGTTCAGGATGAGCAGGAGGGCATGGGGTCTCCAAAGGCGCCCCTGCACCTGGAGGGAGCGTCTCTCGCTGCCTCGTAGTCAAAGTAGCATCCTCAGACGCCGGTGTGTTGGGCGCCACCACCAGTGGCCACCGCAGACGTGGCTTTGTTGTAAGATGTGGGAGAGGACCGCTCCTATCTCTGGGGACCGATAAGTGAGTTGGGTGACGTTGTGCAGGTGACGATGTTCAGAGGCGAGGTGTGCTCAGAACATGGCTGGCGTCCAGAGGGCTCAGAGTCAGCAGCCGCTCTGTGGTCACAGTGGCAGTGGAGGTGACGGACGTGGAAGAAATGAACAGCCGGACACAACCAGCGCTCCAGCCACATGGCTCGCGGCACGTCACCCAGAGAGCTTGGACTTGGTCGGCCCTCCTTTTACCTGGAGGCCAGGTGACACCGAGAAGTCAGAAAACCCGTCACCCTCCACAAGGACCCATGAAAGGGGACCCTGAGTGGGACCTTAGAGTCACATCAGGAATCTTAGTGCAGAATGGGAACCACCTCTCGTGACAGCAGAGACCTGAAGCCCCGAGTGGGGGTGGGGGGCGACGACTCCCCCAAAGTTAGCCTTGGAGCTGGGGCCAAGTCCAGGTGCTCCGGTCCCTGGTCCCAGGCTCCACTAACCCTGTCCCTTCCCCTGGCCCGTCATTTCCTTCTGATATTCTCACGGAGGTGGAAAGGGCTGGGCCTTGCTTCCCTCCACGGCCATGGTTTCCCACGCACCAAGGGACTTGAGGGTAAACAGACGGCGTCCATGAGATGAGACCGATCCCCTGCTGAGAACCACCTGTCAGTCACGAGCGACACCAGCCAGCCGGGTGGCTCTCCTCGGCACTACTGACATGTGGGGTTTCCCGGGACCCCCGGCCTGCGCCCAGGGATGCCAGTCGTACCTCCCCAGCGCTTGACGTCCCCAATGTCCCCAGGTGCCGTCACACTGCCTCCGAGGTGAGCCAGGAGCACAACACGTAGGCAGTTCCACCTGCAGCGTGAGGACCCCTTGTTCAGGACCCACTAAGGGGTGGTGGCCTGGGGACAGGAGTGCTCAGCAAGGCGCAGGGGCACGTCGGTTCCTCACACCAGCATCACGTCAGCAGCGGGGGGAGGGAGGGGAGCATGGGGCCAGCCCCCATGGAGCCCGCTGGGTGCCCGTGCAGACCCCAGCTGAGTGGAGGGGACTGACCCAGGCCAGGACAGCCGAACTTGGACTTCAAAACCAGGCACCTGAGTAAGCCGTTAATACACGGCCTCGCCAACGGGCAGGCACGGCAAGCTAGCACTTACTGAACACTCGGAACATTCCAGAATGCACAGCTTGACGTTTAACGCCTCCCCGTCTCCGTCCCCCTCCCAGGAACTCCAACAGGGCAGGCACCGTCCTCACGCACCCCCCGTCAGGGACACCGACATTGGCAGGATGGGCACTTGCCCGGGTTCCCTGGGCCGTGAGGAGACAAAGCCAAGTTCTACCCTGAAGGACCCCAGGGCCGTTTCTGGCTTCCTCCTTCCAGAACCTTCTTCCAGGTGCACATGCTAAGGAGGGGCACTGAGTGGACACCTGCTGAGCACTGCCGGGGACCCAAGGGGGCTGGGAGCCCCTGCGCAGCCTACCCTGGCCCTCTTGCTCCCGGGAGGCCCCTGCCCTGCCTGACATCCCTCACACCTGCGACTGCGCCAACCAAGGTCGCCAGTGCCCAGTGCTGGCCCAAGGGCAGGACGTGACCGAGGCCAAACAGGCCAGCTCCCGTAGCCGACAGCACCCGGCTCCTTCGCGCTGTTGGGCTGCTGCTCTGTTGAGCGGTCGGGGATTGGAAGCCATGATGTACCTTATTTGCAGTGCTGCGGGCTTCTAGCGATAACTGGATATTTATCCAACTTCCTGCTCACACGTGATCCATTTTTGAAGACAGATTCTCCATGTATGGTTATGAAATGGAATTTTTTTTAAAGACAAAAGAGAAAAAAAATAATAAATCCCTTGTGGTCTTCCCTCTTTCATCCGCCGAGCTGGAGAAGGAATGGTGTCAGGTGGCATCTGATGCGCACCCCTGAGGACAAGGTCGGGTGGGAAACACAGTCGAAGTGGGAGTAGAGGGCAAGTGCGGAGCTCTGTGTGCTGGCTGTAAAGTATTGCGACAAACGGCATCCGCCGCCTTCTAGATCTCACACACACAACTCCTTGTGGCATTAATAGGAAGGTGTCACGCAAAGACAGGGAGGATGGGTCCCTGCTGCAGACCCCATATTTAACACCATCTCGGCTCCGCGGTGCTGGACTCTGCTATGGAGAGAAAGCTTCAAAGAGCCAGGAAGGTTGGCCCCGCGGCATGGAGACCAGAGCAGAGCAGCTCACAGCTTTGTCCGGTTTTAAAATAAGCAATCACAGCATTATTTTTTCACTCCACAGTGGCAGGGTGGGGTTTTTTTTTTTTACAGTATAGTGACATCTGACTGATTTTGCATCCTGTTGATGCCAGCAGATGTGGCTTAACCCGCCCCGATATAACAAGAACTCGTTTTCACGATCACGTCCCACGAGGCACTGCAGGAACCTAACGCTTTGTGCAGAGTGAGTCCGTATGTGTCCTCGATGGCTGCTGTAACAAATAACCACAAACTGAGTGTCTTCAAAGAAGGCACACCCGTTATTGGACGGTTCTGGAGGTCAGAAGTCGGAAATGGGCCTGGGGGCGGGGGGACCTAGGTGTGGGTGAGCTGCGTTCCCTCTGGAGGCTCTCGGGGAGATTCCGATTCCCACCCTTTTCCAGATCTGCAGGCTGTGCACCTGTGCACACTTCCTGGTCCACGGCCCCTCCAGTGACGTGATTTCAGTGACCTCTCCCTGTTGTCACGTGATCTGATTGAGACGCTTGCCTCCCTCTTACAAGGACGTGTGATCACACTGGGGCCACCTAGACCATCCAGGATAACAGCCACACCTCACGACCCTTAGCGCCACGTCTCCAAGGCTCTGTTCTGGTGTAAGGACTTGGGGGTTAGGACGAGGACATCTTTGGAGGTGCCGTGTTCTGCCCACCAGGGTGTCTAACACAATCAGTCCTCTGTGTTCGTGAGCCCTACGTCCTTGGATTCAACCAACCTAGTATCAAAAACATTTTTTAAAAAAATATCTAGAAAGTTCCAAAAAGTAGAACTTGGGTTCGCCTGGCTTCAAGTGCCATACTGAATGCTGTGCGTGAATTGACACGCAGGCGACCCTGCGGACCCCTCCCACCACTGCAGGGACCCGCAGCCTCTGCGCACGCCTTGCCTGAGCGGAGTTCTCAGTGCATGAACTCCTCGCGGTCGCGTGGGTTCATGGACCCTGTGCCCAGGACGGCTGTGTCTGTGCTGAACAGGCAGAGGCTTATTTATTCATTTATTTATTTATAATCTGGGGACTAGAACTCAGGGTCCTGCACACGCTAAGCACATACTCTCCTACAGAGGAACCTCCCCGGTCCCCACAGGCTGCTCGTTATTCCCTAAACAATACAGCGGGACAACGATTCATAGCAGTTACATCGTATTAGGAATTAGGATCATTCAGAGATGACGTAAAGTATCACGGGAGGATGAGCAAGCTACAGGCACACGCTGCCCTGTTTTATGCAGGGGACTTGAGCGAACTCAAGTTTCGGTCTCTGTAGGTGTCCCCCGGAACCCGTGCTCCACAGAACTGAGGGGTGAATGGACCAGACGGCCCCACAGCACTAGGCACACCTGACCTTTCTCCCAAACGAGACCCTCGTAAAGAGCGAGTGTCCTCGTTTGGCCCCCGTCCCCTGGGGGGGCTGCAGCCTCCGCCCACACCCGGCCCAGCACCCACCAAGCTGTCAAGGGTGGGGACGAGGGTGTCTGCGGGGACGAAGGCAAACAAGAGGACTTCTGCCAGTGGACACTTGGGGTCCTGGCTCTGCCTGTCGTCTCCTGCTGAGAACAAGGTGACTTCTTCCTGGAGGGAGGAGACGATGACCTGCCGCTTCAGGGTGGGAGGGGAAACATGCAGAATGGAGATAAAGTCAGAAATAATAATAAGAAGAAAATAGTAAAAAGCCCCAGAGGGGGATTCTCCTGCAGGGGCTCACTGGCCCCCCCAGAGTGGCTCCACATGGGTCTCCAGCCACCTGCTCTTCCCAGCTCACACCGATCTCGGTGATCTCCGCGTCAGGGATTTAACTTTCACCTGGAAGCGTTCCTGGGTGCCGAAGTGTCAACTCCAGGTGAGTCTTTCCCGTGGAGGGATCTACCATGAACAAAGGGTTCCCCTCCAGCACCCTTTAACCCAACCTCTAAAGAGGCGCCGTGCTTCCCAGAAACTTGACTTTGAGATAAGAAGGAGGACCCCAAAGCCCTCAAAAGCTGTCCCGACGGGCAGAGGCCTGGAAACCCTTCTCCTGAGATCCTACTGTCCCTCGCCCAGCCTCCCTGGGAACGCCTTGGGCACAGTGACGGAGGTGGACCTGCAGGCGACAAGGAGGAAATCGCAGATTTCAGCAAGCACCCCCCCACCCCCCCGCAGAAACTTGAAACTGCACCGAGGTAATCACACGAGCTGCTGCTCTTCCTGCTCTTTAAAAAACCTAACAGTTTGGCAACCATGCTCTGGTTTGACAGGGAACTGTGAAAATGTGTCACTTTGTCTTCTCCAAATTTCTAAACCCCATCAAAATCACGTTCATTAAAACCCGGGGTGCTTGCCAGACCTGGTGCGGTTCTGAGGGAGCTGACGCCAGGTCACCTGCGCTGCTCGGAGACCTTCAGACGCTGGGCCCCGAAGGTCCACTCCATCCCCAAGCTCCCTCACCCAGAGGTGATCGGCCGCCCTGGACCTTCTCCACTTCCTTCCCTGGGGAAAGGGCACCTGCCGAGGACAGCTGACTGAGGACACGGGTCCCAGCTCCCCGCACGGTGTGTGAGGTCAGGTGTGACCCTGGTGTCTCCACCGTGCACACGGGGTGCCAGCTGGACACTCCAAAATGATCCTCCCAAGACGTACAGGGACGTGGGGTGGGAGGGAGCAGGACCTGGAGCCAGAGGAAGGCCCTGCCCGGCCTCAGGGCCACACCCTCCCTGCCTGGGCCACTCCTCCAAGTGACTTCACTGAAGGTATCAAAGGGGACTCTTGGCTGTGACTGGTGGACGGATTTGGCTGTGACTGTGATGTCGTCAGTTTGGGTTGGAGAGTCATTCAGAGGTGACGACATGGGAGGGTGAGCAAGCTGTAGGTAAACACTACCCCCTTCTATCAGGGGACTCGAGCGTCCCCTGCGTAGACACCCAGCTCCAACACGACAGAGCTAGGTCGGAGCCCAGTCTGTCTGACCTTAGAGGTTAGTCTCTGCACTACCCGACTGAGTGGTGGTCCCCGGGAGTGGAAGATACACTGGGAGGAGTAATTTGCGACTATCTATTTGTATAGACATTCATGGTTCATAAAGCGTGGCAGAGTTTGCATCTCACGAAATCCTCTCGATGGCCCTTTGGAAGGACAGGTCATCACTATAATCTCCTTACAGCTGAGTCCACTGAGAAAGGCCAAGGGGCTTGGGTGAGGGCCCTGCCCTGTACTTTGTAGCCCCAGTGAAATTCTGTTCCCCATACTTTCCTATTTATTTATTTATTGTACTGGGGATTGAACCAGGAGTGCTTTACCACTGAGCCATGACCCCAGCCCTTTTTTTTTGAGACAGTGTCTTGCTGAATTGCCCAGACGGGCCTCAAACTTGCAATCCTCCTGCTTCAGCCTCCCGAGTTGCTGGGATTGCAGGTGTGTGTCACCTGCCTGGCTGCTCTGCATGCTGTCATAGAAGAGGCTGGAAACACTCACAGTCGGCTTAAAGCCGGACTGTGGAGGACCAGGCCCAGTGCAGGTCAGCAGAGAGCCTGGCACCTTGGGGACGGCTCACTTTACCTGCCTCGTGTGACTCCATTCCCCCTTTCCTGAGTTTAGCTGGAGGACCCAGCCTTCCCTCCATGAGGTGCACAGACTTTGGGGGCAGTGTCCGGCGGTGCCCAGGCTTCTCCCCAACTCTCGATTCAGTGACCGGGACTGGTAGCTTCACATCAGCCAGGACAGAGACATTTACACCACAGGAATCAACAAATGCGAGGCTCTTGAAGCGGGTGGGGGCACCAGTTTTGTTTCTCAGAAAACCCACAGTCAACACTCCCCAACCAGCTGCGTTTGGGTGGCCCTGGGCCCAGGGCAGGTGGCTCAGTTAGGTCTGAGTGAAAAACAGCTCAGCACGTGCTCCTTCCTGTCCTCCCACCCCTGCTCTGGCGACTGGATCAGAGTCTGGCATGTGGCCCAACTGGTCCATTCAGACCTACGCCCGGCACTTTTTCCTTTTCCCTTGAAGATTGTTCAGTGTCAATGGAATATTACTCAGCCATAAAGAAGAATGAAATTACGGCATTTGCTGGTAAATGGATGGATCTGGAGACTATCATGCTACGTGAAATAAGCCAATCCCCCCAAAACCCAAGTCTGAATGTCCTCTCTGATATGTGGACGCCAACTCACAATAGGAGGTGTGGATTAGGTAAAGGGGGATGAAGGGAAAGGAGGGATGGTGGGAATAGGAAAGACAGTAGAGTGAACCGGACATCACTTCCCTTCGTTCCTATGTGAATGCCTGAGCAGCGTAACTCCACATCGTGTCCGACAGCAAGGATGGGAAGTTACCCTCCTTGTGTGTGGAATATGCCAAAGGCACTCTGCTGTGACGTGCATCGAACAACAGCAACAGCAAAGACTGCTCAGTGTTGGCTCTCCCCCCGGGGTTTTGGAGAAGGCAGCGAGATCCCCGGAGCCAGGCGCAGCAATTTGGGACCAGAAGGAGGGAGACTTCCTGGGGTAGAGTCAGCAGAAGGGGGCACAGCCAGGCAGCGCTTGGTCCCTGCCGGGAAGCGCCCAGGACTTGGGGGGTCTCCATGGTGAGTAACTGGGGATCCCTGCAATGAGCCCCTCCCAAGGGACACAGAAAAGGCTCAGCCTCAGGGGAAGGAGCTGCCAGTGGAGGGCAGCGTCTATAAAAGGCTCCAAACACCTGACGGTAACAGGGAGACGCCGCCAACACCCTTTCTGGGGACCTCTGGTGGAGACACCCTGGGCGACGGGCCAGTCATCAGTCTCGGTAAGAAGGAAGGTTCTGGATGAGGCAGAGCTTCCGGGGTGGTGGAGGGTGACCGGTGGGAGCAGGACCGGTTGGCAGCAAGACTGTCACGGACACCACGGGCTCCGAGAGGCAGCAGTCAGGCTCCCTGGCAGAGATGCCCGGTCTCAGAAGGGCAGGGCGGTGCCCGGCCCTCGCAGGGTCACTGTTGTGAGGGTGGATCCCGAAGCAGGCCGGGCCTGCTCCAAGCGAATTCCATCTCCATGTGCATCTCAACTGTTAAGCCACATAAAATGCCTGCGCTTCACTGGGGACGATGAAATGAAAACCCTTTTGACATCTGAAGCATTTCACGTCTCCGCGCTTCCAGAGAACGGTTCCATTTAGCTTGAAAGGGGCTCGCAGAGTAATTCCCTCTTAATGTTATGAAAGCACTTCTCCCTCACGTCGGGCTTTATCTAAATTTTTAAACAAGGCCTAATTTACAGGCCCTGGACGCCTTGGCAGGCCTCCTGCCATGTCATTGGAAAAGGCCTGGCCGGCCATAGGCTGCGGCGGTGCTGAAAGGCCCCTTTGTCTCGGGCGCCAACTAAAACTCAAATTACTCCACCGACAAAGGTCACCCTTTCAGAGGGGCCCGCAGAATCCACAGCACACACGGTCCACAGAACCCGCCCCGGCCACCCCCCCCCCCCCCCCGCGGGAGCAGGCCAGGTGCGGGCCTGAGCACGTTCCCCGGCCCAGGAAGGGACGCCCCATCGAGGGGAGAAAGGAGCCCAGGGCCGCTGCCCACATCCCGGGGGAGGAGAGGCCGAGGGGTCCCGCAGACCGCGGACAGAGTCCCGTGCTCCCCTGGCCCACGCTCGTCAGCTGTGGGGCACGACATCGCGACTCATCCACATCCGAACGCCCAGCAGCTCCTGGTGGACGGACAGAGAACCTGTGCCCTCCTGGAAGGACCCCCTTCCCACACCGCTGCGGCCAGGCCCAGGTGGGGGCCTCCTCCAGCTGGTGGCTGGGGTTGGGGGCCCAGCGTGGCACAGGACACCCTGGCCCCCGTCCTGCCAGAGACGCGGTCGACGGGGAAGCGAGTGGGGAGGGGTTCATTCGCCACGGGATTACGTGGTGTCTTCAGGGGCGGACCCTGTGCTGAGCTCTAGGACGGGGCACAGGCCCCACCTTCACGCAGCCTAAGGCCCAGCTGGAAGAGAGCAGGTCACATCAAGAGCCGTCCAAGGGGAGTGAGGACCCTGGGACCGAGGCTCTTAAGTCCTGAGTCACAAGGCATCAGGCCTGTGCAGAAATGCCTCCTTGGACTTCGCAGCTCCTAGATCCACATTCTCCCCAATTTCCACGCTCTGGCCCAGTTGCCCTTCTAACTTTGACCTCATCACTTAGGATGTGCTGCCCCCCACCCCTCTAACTGGCTGCCTCTTAGTGCCGTGAACCCTTTGTTTCCCTCAAGCACACAAACAGGCTGCAGCCTCACAGGCCTTTGCGCGTGCTCTTCCCCCTGCTTGATGCTTGGATGCTGTGCCCCGCTCCCTTTCCACTCTCTCCAAGAAGCCCTCCCTGGGAGACCTTGGATCCAGATGAGCTCCGGACTCTCCACTGTGTCTCCTCCTCCTCCTGCTTATTTTGTCTCACCCCTCGTCCCGTAGACACACCTTCCCCTGCTCCTCTGTCCCCTGTTTACTCCCAGGGCCTCCCACAGACCTGGAATGAAGCAGGTGCACAGGGGACGATTATGGAGAGTCATAGTCAGTGCACCTGGGGGCACACGGGGAGGCACACGGGGGGGGGGGGGCACACGGGGAGGCACACGGGGTGAGGCACACGGGGGGGGGCACACGGGGAGGCACACGGGGAGGCACACGGGGGGGGGCACACAGGGGGGCACACGGGGAGGGGCACACAGGGGGGCACACGGGGAGGGGCACACAGGGGGGCACACGGGGAGGGGCACACAGGGGGGCACACGGGGGGGCACACGGGGAGGGGCACACAGGGGGGCACACGGGGGGGCACACAGGGGGGGCACACAGGGGGGCACACGGGGAGGGGCACAGTCTCCGCAGAGTCTAGCAGCCCCGGGGAGTGGCACTTGGGGTAAGAGGGCTGTGCTTTTATCTTTTAAGGCTCCAGGGCCAGTCGGAGGTGCCGAGCCCCGGGCCGGGCTGGGAGGGCAGAGCCAGGCTCTCCACTCAGCTTTGTCTGGGGAGCAGCTGACCTTGACGCCTCTGAACCCCCACTTTCCCATCTGCGGATGGGCACATGACACAGCCCCGGGGGCCGCTGGGAGCAGTACGCGGTGCCGCCTCCACTGAAGCACGGTGACGGCCTCCTGCCAGAGCTCCCTGCTGGGGTGGCGCCTCTCTCCTCGGCTGAGCGTTTCCATTAGGGATGCGTCAGGGTCTCAACTGATGAATTTAAATAATGGCGCCATCTGATTGACAGCCCAAAGCCATTAATTCAGCCTGATGTGTTCAGGCAGCCCAAGGGGGACAGGGCAGAAGGGACGGCCTTAATGACAGTTCCAAACTGTCGACGGCTCTGTGCAGTCGCTGGGGCCGCAACCCCGCAGCTCCATCGGGGACACGGGAAAAGAAGTCTCCTGGGCTGGGCCAGCTCCGAGCTCCAGCCCACAGCCAGAGAACGGCACGGGGTCGAAAGCCACCTGACACATCGAATGTCCCTCTTAGGTCGTCTGAAGAGTGAAAAGCAAGAAGGGGTCAGGTCTGACTGAGGGTCGGGTCCTGGGGACAGGCAGCAGCCGGAAGGTCTGGATTCCTTTGCCAGAGGACCACCGGTCCCCAAGGAGGCGGGAGCAGTCCCCTGCGCCTGTTGGTCCCTGGGAAGGAGCCTGGGGAGGGCCACAGGGACGACCACCTCCTTTCATGTCTACTAATCGCCCGCAAACGGGGAGACTTTTAAAAGGAAGGGTGATAATTGAAATTTCACATAATTACATTTTAAAGTAACGCTTTTAGCTTCCCCGGCCTCCGTCAAAACTCCCATCGTGTCAAAATAATCTGAAAGTTTTTTTTTTTTTTTCCCCTCCTTAAACAGAGATGGTGAAATAGCCCTGGAAATCTTTTAGCGGCTAATTATAAATGAAGCCTCTTCGGGGCTTTGGGGGGGATTTCTCTTTGGCTTCTCGGAGTGGGGCTCACTTTCCACCTGCAGAGAAGAGTCACATCTCTCGCCTGGCTTTAATCACGAGCACAGCGCTGTCCTCGGATGGGACGGAGCGAGGGCCGAGGGGGCTTCTGTGCTAATCAGGGTACATCCAGAACGCCGCCCAGGCTCAGCCCCTCCACGTGCCACCTCGGGGTCTCCTTAAAGGTGTGCCCCTCGGGATGGGTGCAGAAGCTTGGAGAAGGGCCCACACAGAAAACTGGCTCAAAGGGAAAGTGCATCTAGCAGAGCTCTGCCGGGACCCGGGGTACTGCGGCGACCCTGCTCCCCAGTGACTCCCCTCCAGGGGACCCAGGCTGGGCGCCTGCCATGCTCTGTATTCTGGTTTCTGGCAGAGACTAGCAATTTCCCTGTGATATTTAATTTTACAAACCAGACATCGTCTCATCAGAAACTAAGCCTCTGTGCAGGCAAAGTTGGGGTGAAGCTGCTGAGCTCAGGAGGGAGCAGAGGGGACAGCCCCTCGCCCTGGGGAGGGGGCGAACCCACCTCAGGTGATAACATCGCCGTGAAATGCCCAGCGCAGCCGAGTCCACTCTGCCCAGAGGGTCAGCTCGCGTTCAGCTGTGACCCTGAGGACTCTGTTGATAACCTCTCTTTACTGAGTCCCCTGCTGCCAGGGGCACCCTGTGGGGGTCACGCATGCTCCAAGGAGATTTTGTAGAGTCTTCAAAACTTTTTTTTTTTTTTTTAAGCCGGAAAAAAAAAAAAAAAATCCAAGGACGCCAACATCTAAAGAAGCTCAGCAGTTTTCCAAGGTCCCGGAGCTATGGAAATCAGAGTCGGGGTCTGAACCCGGTTTGCTGGATCCTCAAGACAAGGCTGTAACATCTCCAGAGAATCGGAAGGGGTGCAGCTGTGGGCGGCACTCAGAGGTCGTGGCCCGTGGTGGCCGCGTGTGCCCAGCTGGTCCCGTGACATCACAACGGTGCCGAACTTCCTATCAGCTTGGTGACGTCACAGTTGTCCTAACCTCAGAGCCCGATGTGATCCTCAGGTGTGTGGCGATGCCGGTGGGCGCTGTGCTGCCCCCAGACAAAAGACGGGCCCTTGGTGGCAGTCAAGGACGATGGTGTCCCTGGCTTGTGTTTACTGTTCTTGGTTATTTGGGTTATTCGTGGCTATTTTGGAGGGTCCTCCTGCTCGGGTGTCCTCAGGGACAGCACCCAACACACCTCGTGTCCGCTGAGTCTCTCCATCTCACCCAGAGGCCGTGTCGCGGATGGACCCAGGTCCAGTCCCTGTGATCACGCGACGACGAAAATGCCTGAACACGCAGTTCTCAGAACACGTCCACGGGCTGGGGCTGGGGCTCAGCGGTGGGCGCTGGCCTAGCTCGCGCGAGGCCCCGGGACGGATCCCCAGCACCACGTAGAAATACTAAACAAACAAAATAAAGGCGTTGCGTCCAGAGCACATCCCCGCCTGACCCCAGATGATCGCCTGGCTGGTTTTCATTTCAGGTGAGGCTTAACGGTGAACCAGAGATTTCGAAAGGTATCAATTAACATTTTACCAAAATGCAAGAAACCTCAAAGGCACCCTGTTTTATTCAACACAAGACCATTTATCACTGTCTGCGGTGTCTTTTTCCTAAAGCCCAACAGACGCTGGATCTGAAGCAAACGCACATTTTTCCAACCCCCACGTACCCCTACTGTCTCCCCTTCAGCGATGGGGTACCCAGGGGTCCCTTCAGGGGGCACCGAGGCTGACGTTTATTAAATGCCTGTCGGGCCTCAACAGTCCCAGGCACATCTGACACCAAGGAGCCCACTGGGTGCAGAAGGAAATAAATAAATAAAATAAACTCTTTTACAGTTGCCCCTTCGGCTGCTAGTTCCGGGGCGGGGCGCTGACTGGGGAGCCCACCGTCTGCAGTGGACGTGGCCAGCCCCGGTCCCTGGGCTCCCGGGTGGGAGGGGTCTTCACGCCCTGCCAGTGGGAGGGGTCAGCCTTGTGGGGGTCCCGGGGTCTGCAGCCTTCCTGAGCTGTCGTTTCTTGTCTTCTACCTGGTTCCCAGAGCAAAACAAACCCACAGTCAACACCCAAGTTCTTCAGAAGCTTCGAGGGAGCAGAGGGAGGCCTGGGGGGCTGGACTTTTCTGGGGGCCAGAGCTGGACAGGGGCAGGTAGAGAAAAGTAAAGGTCAAGCCTGGGCCTGGGGTGGGAGTGGGAGTGGGGCAGAGGGGTCAGAGCACAGCAAAGAGACCTTTGGGGGTGAGCGGTGGCCGGGGGCTCATGAGGCCCTCCCTGTGTCTCCATGTTGTCCACTCTCATGCCAAACAGAGGCCCCTGGAGACCCCAGAAATTAATGGAGTCTGGCTCTTCTTAAATGAGCAGCTGGACTAGAGGTACGTTTCCTGTGTTCAGAAGCACTTGTGGGGGGCAGCCTCCATTCTTAAGAGAAAGCTGCGTGTCCACTGTCTCCCCAGGCCCCTGGCCTGGCTCTGGTGCTGCAGGCAGGGAGCCTCTCTGCCTACCCTCCCACCTCTGATAAGCCCCATCAGCAGACGACAAGCAACCTGGTGGCCTTGGTCTGTCCTGGACACAAAGGACCCAGCCTCTTCCTCTAGCAAGTGTCTCCTGGCAGCTCCCCCGGGACCTGGAGGCTCTAGGACAATGTCCCCCTTGGAGCTGTCCACCTCTTCTGTGGTCCTCCTTGGGGCCAGTAAGAAGTTCCTTCCTGACCTGATGCCTCAATTTCCAGGACAAGCAGAGGTGACGAAGCACCAGTGTCCACAACTTGGCATGTTGGTGGCAGTGACAAAGAAAATCCCATCAAAGCCCAGAGTGTCCAAGTCCCTCTGCTGACCAGCCGCCTCCTGCGTCACCTCTCAGCATCCTCAAAGTGCCCCAAGATGTCTCACTCGTCCTCATTTCCGTCTTATAGATGATGAGACTCAGTCTCCGGCGGAGGCTGAGTACTTTGCTCAAGGTCACCAACAGCTACTGAGGGGCAGGGCTGGGGCGTGCACCCACGGCTGTTATTTGAAAGCCTCTCGCCTGCTGTGACGTGGCAGCTGGCTCCCGTCACCCCGCACCCTTCTTGGTCGGTTTCTTTTAAATCTGTGGCGCTTTGAACTCACAGAATGAGAACTCCCTTTCAATTTAAATTCCCCACCGTAAGGGAACCGCCGTGTGGGGACCTGCACTGAAGCGCCTTCCCGTCGGCGTGGACGGTGCCCTGGAATTGATGTCCACTTTCAAGTGACCTGCGGCAGGGTCGGTCGCTGGGGGCAGGTGGACTCGAGTTCAATTCCCTTCCACACCACTTATGCTGGGTGACATCGGGCACCTTGCTCCCTCTCAGCCTGGAGGTCACATAGGACCACGCGGTACCTCACAGGGTGGCCGAGAAGTTCTAAAACCAGAACACGCCCCAACCGAGAACCACACGACGGAGTCAAAGACGATCAAAGTGGAAGGTGCCCTCTGGCCCTATTCTTGGCACACAGTGAGCAACTGAAAGCCACTGCTGGTGTCACTATTTCTCCACCAGGTCCCAATCACATGGCCACAGTCCATTCTCTCACGGTCCCTCAGAAGTTTTCTTTCCGACTTGTAGTACATAATTTATGGGTGCGTGTCTCTCCCCTAGGAACAAATAAATACGGCCAGGTGAGCGCCCACTAGACACCAGGTACTGTTCCCACCCCCTGATTCAAGCTTCAAAATGAGCTACACTCTGCTCTATTGAGCCATTTTGTGGATGGGGAAACTGAGGCCGGGGGAGGTTAAACAGCTTGCCCAGGGCAGAAGTCGGCAGCAGAGAGGACTCGATCCTAGGCCACCGTCTCCAAAGCCACTTGCCACTATTTGTTGCTCCAAGTCCTAGATTATAAGAGCAGGATCCGGGTCTAACCATTGCCCATCTCCTAAACCAGCTGTTGGTATGGTTGGAAGTAAGACGAACATTTCACAGCTACGATGTCACCACTCTCCTGTGGGCAACCTGTGCCCAGCGTCTACCCAGCAGGGCTCCCCAAAGGACTGGCAGAGACCTAAGGTCCTGAGACCTGTCCCAGCTTCCTGCTGCCTAGAAAGCAGGGCAGCGGAGAAGGTGCAGTAAGACCAGAGGTGGTCATTATGGCCGCGGTCACGGCCAGCACTCGAGGGGTGCTGGCCATCGCTGGCCCCCGCTCTCCAGGCCTCACCTGAGCTGGGTCACCTAGCCGTCCTCCACGCCTCCCCAGTGCTCCCATCAGTCCCCTTTACACCTGAGGGAAGGTCACTTTGATTTCAAATGGGATTTTTCAGAGCCTCAAACAGGTTCAGCGACGGTGGGTGCCGGAGGCCGGGAGCGGGAGTGGGGAGCTGCTGCTTCCTGCTTCCAGAGCTTTTAAAAAGTTCTGGAACTCGACCGAGGTGATGGTTGTATACTTTATTCAAGGCACTGATCTGGACACTTAAAAATGGTTCAGTGGTAAGATGGACCCACTCCACGTCCTATCATCGTGCCTGGGGGAAGCTGGATTCCGCACCTTGGCTCCCGGCACCTTCCGAGTCCAGACCTGCCCTGCGCTCTCCACCTCTCTCGCTCATCAGCTCCCAGTCATCCTTCATCACACCAGCCTCAAGCCAGACCCCAACACTGGCTCTCCTCCCCACAAGCCACGCGGTCACCCCCTGGGTCTGTGCGCCTGCAGGGCACGGGGCAGATGGCATGCTGGATCCTGCCAAAGGTCCTCCTGCACCTCCGGCAGGCGCCCTGGCCCTTCAAGACTTGACTTAAGGAAAGCCTCCTTTGGGGACTGTCACTGAGCCCCTCACCTTCAACTCTGCCTGAGCAAAATGTCCCCTGTGGTCACTTCTACGCTGCCATGTGCCTCGCACGTTCCATTCGCGCTACCCTCATCACGACCCATCGTAATTCTATGCTTTGATGGGAGACAACAGCACATGCTGGCTAAAAATATAAACTCTAAGGTGACAGGCCAGAGCTCCAATGTCAACTCTAACACTGTGTGACCACAGATAAATGACTTTGCCACCTTGTGCCTCAGTTGCCTCCCCTGTCAAAATCAGGCTGCTAATAGAGGTCGATGTGAGATTAAATACAGAAATAGGCAGACGGCTTTTAGAACAGAGCCTTGTCCCTGCTGGGCACTTCACAAGGGTCGGTGCCAGGACTGTCCCCATCATTGCCACCAGCCTCCCTCCACCAGGCCTTCATGAGGTCCATAGCACAGCCCCTGCCGAGTGGGTGCCCGAGGAACACGTGTACAGTGAAGGTGGGGTCTGTCTACTCCACCCTCCTCCGTTCACTGATGGGAAAATGGGGACTCCAACAGCCAAGGGACAGTCCCCACCCCGCGAGCACCAAGAGGGTTGGGCCTTCCTAGATGGATCCTGACTCTCACCACTAGGACGCCGCAGGGCCACAAACCAGTGTGTTTCCAGGGACCCACCTCACAGGTGCCCAAACAGAACTGACCAGCAGAAGAGAACCGAGCTCTGTGCTCCCTGCCACCTGCAGGCACTGGGGGCCTCCCTAGCTTAATGACGAGAGCTCGAAACAGCAGCAGGCGAGTCCTAAACAATGGAGAAAAGGAGGAATCCAGAAATTAACTGAGGGTCTGTGGGCAGTCCGCGGGGCGCCCCCTCCCAGGGAGGGTCACGTGGAGCTGTCGGAGACAGGACGTTGGCTGGGCGTGTCCAAGGGGAGCGCACACGGCAGCGGGTACCCAGGGAGCCCCCTCGGCTGCTGCCAAATGGGAAACCCCATAGATCAAACCGCAAGATAAATGAGGAAATTAAGGCTCCACACACGCGGGGATCTTTACTTGAAAACCAGGATTCCAGCTTCCACGACCAGCTCCTTAAGTGGCTTTGTTCCCACTCCCGAGCACAGCCCTGCTTTGGCATCAGAGGTCTTCCGCGGGCCACGGTGGGCCACAGCGTTCATACAGCTTCATAGGCACAGAGGACACGAGTTGTCCCCTTAGTGTAGGGTGCCAGGCACGGGGACTCACAGGGACTCACGCAGGGTACGGACTGTGTGTGTAACAGCTGCCTCGTGCAGATGAGGAGACATCTGTGAGGGACCCAGCAAGCTGCACACTAGGAGGTGCAGGGGCCGGTGCTGACAGCAGAGTCACACCGCCAAGGCTGGTGGCTTCCAGACCAAACAGACACTGGCTAGAACACCTTCTGAATGACCCCAGGAGTGAGCCGCCTTGTCCCCTGGGGTCGGGAGAGGCTGCCCGGACGGGCCCCCAGGAGCAGGCTGAAGAGGGAAGAGGTCTTTGATGGACACCCACCGCTGCCATATTACAAATGGTCAGGAGCAAACTAAATGCAAATGAGGCCGCGGGGGCAGAGAGCCAGCCTTCCCAAGTGGGTCCCGCCTGCACTGCAATGTCCTGGTTCCATCCCTGAGCTGCATATTTCATGCAAAAGACAACCCTGAGTCCGCAGCTCCAAGAAACCCCAGGGAGGACAATCAGGATGACAAATGGAACCCTCCCCCTTGTCTCTCCGAGATGCCAAGATGTGTGGGTGATGGGTCGAAATGCCTAACCGAGCCGGGGGAGCGAGCCTCCGGCTGCCGCTGATTTATGGGCCGAGGAGCCCGGCCCTCACCTTTATTTACATTGCTCCAAGCCCATAAACTCCAGGAAAATTTAGTGTTTTAATTTGGGCATCTGGCTTGGGCTTCCTTTTTTTTTTTTTTTTCCTAAATCACACACTTTTCTGCTCCCTAGAAAGCCAAACCAAGCCATGAGCCCCGTACCGAGGGCTCCTGTTTCCACCTGTCTAAGAATGTTCGCTCCTGAGGACGCAGAGGGACGAAGTTTCTCCAGCACAGCTTGGTGCATCTGTGTGGACGCCTGAGCTGGGCCAGGAGGCCAATGGGTGCCACTCTAGCCCGGGGTCCATCATGAAGCTCTGTGGCCTCCGTTCCTCCAACTGCACAGCCCAGGAGGCAAGGGCTGGTCTCAGAGCCCCTCCTCTGCGGGACAAGTGGGTCCCGCCTGCATTGAAATGTGCAGGTTCACACCGTGGGGCTCCTTAACCCTCGTGGCAGCTCCGTTCTGGGGCTACCATCTCTGCCGCCCTGGTGTTCAGGTCTCTGTCCTGCACATGTCCCTGGCAGAGTGACACATTTCCATCATTCTGCTGATGGGGGAAGACGCTCTTCCCCTGGCGACACCACCAGTCTACCTTAAGGTCCTTTTTAAGGTGGAACCCATGAGTTCACTGATATGGTTAAGAGTCACAAGTGCAGAAATCCATCCAGACACAGAGAGTGGTCTTACCCAATGTGCTCGTTCTGCCACGCGCTCCGGGGCTACCTGGGTGCCTCTACAATCACAGAGGGTGGGGGTGGCATGCCCCACACTTTGGTCATACAGTTGGCATAGGAGCCACCACGGAAGTGAGAAGTTCCCTCTTGCTCCTTCCCAGTGACTCGGTTGGGGACTCAGGGCTTGAATTTGAATCTCTTGATTCCTCAGCTGGGATCTTGCCTTCTCTGGTTTCCAGCAGGTAGTGGACACCTTATTTTTCTGGCTGTCTCTAGGGCCCATGGTGGACCCTGTCAATCAGAACGTGCATCGTGAAAGTTAATTGAATAAATCAAAGAGTGAACTCAGTCTCCCCTTTCCCCGGTGCCCGCGGGGATGCCACACACTCAGGGACATTTATTAACGACATCTACAGGGAACTCAGCGCGTGCCAGATATCGTGCTCAGCACATGACAGCCCTCTAATTCAACCTTAGGGCAGCACTAGCGACTCAGGACCGGCGTTGTCCCCGTGAGGGAACTGTGGCCTCTTCTGGTAAAGCAGATGCCCACCTCACCCAGCTAAGAAGTGTTAAGAGACGGGACATTCACCAGGTAGAGGGCTCCTCAGGGTCCTGTCCTCCACTTTCAGTGTTCCCTAAGTGAGCATCTTAGTTTGTTCCAAGAAGCCCTTAGCAGAAAAACCGGGGCGTTCTTTCCTAGGAGTTACTGTTTCCTAACATCTGTCCAGGCCGCACCTTCATGATGACTGCGAAACTTTTCATTGTCTTTGAGGGACAATCTCATGCCCAAAACGCATTGAAGGAAAGACTCCTCCCAGGCAGACCACATTTGGTTTTGCACAAATTTCCCCCCCCCCCAAAAAAAACATCTAATGCCAGTGCAGGAGTTGCTTTGCCAACGGGCCAGGCAGGTGGTCATCCGGGCCACCTCTGGCCTTGGCACGACTGTGTCCTGCTGCTCGGCTCCATCCTTAGCCGAGTTTGCCATCTGTGCGTGGAACCTGCCTCTCTCTAAGGCTCCTGGATGTCCTGCTCAGCGGCCAGCTAAAGATGAACCCGACACAGAAGTGGAGAGATGAGAACCCTTGACCAGGCTCGTCCAGGTGATTTTTAATTGCAGGTCATAAACCACTGTTAAAAGGAAGGTTTATGATTGTATGAATGTGCGGACCAGCTTGGGGTGTTTGCAGCGGAACCGTGAAAAGGTTTTGCCAACGCCACCGTCTCCCATCAATCTGAATGCCGCTGGAGAGATTAGGCCACTATCCAGCGCTGGCGTAAATGAGAAAATGATATGATGGATCACATGCTTGAGGGGTTTTAGGGCATAGCTGGAGATGGGGCAGGATGACGCTAGTTAGGGGTGGCAGTTGGCCAATCAAATCAAATTGCCCGAAATCTAGTTTGGGGCCGGTCCCGTGGTTCTGACGATAACTGGCGTTTTTCTGGTACCCACACCAGCAAGTCACTCTGCAGAAATTTTTGCAGAGTTTTCTCTGAAGCCATGGGCCCAGGCGACAGACAAATCTGATTCTGTCACAGTGAGGCAGAGATGAGTTCAAGACACAGAGGAATGAATCCCTGACTATCCGGGGGAGAGATGCAGGGACCAGGGCCAGTGGCCACAGTTTTCCAAGGTGTTTAATCAAGCACCCAATTTGCTGGTGGCCTCATGCAGCCATGCACAGAATGGGGCTGAGCCCACCTGTCTAGACACATCCAGTAGCAGCGGTGCCCCACCTGAGGGCCACAGAGACTCTGGGTGACCGGAGAGATCCACGGGAAGTCCGGAATCTCCGGGGTGCTGCCTGTGCACAGAAAAAAAATCATTTTTCTTGCAAGTATGTGCCATTATTTTTCAAATGTGTGCAAATGCAGAGGTAGCATCCACTTGACAAGGCTGCTGGAGGCTTTGTGATCGTTTGCATTTATGTATTTTCTCAAACAGATTGGAAAAACACAACCGCTAATAGGAATTCACTCTCTCTCCCTCTCTCCCTCTCTGTCTCTTCATTAAAAACGGGCTCACTGTTCCGGTGGGCAGAGACATTAAATCAAGATGGAAAAGCCACCTGGGCCACGGTTTAGACCAGTGAAAACTGGCCCCTGGCTAAGGTGGAAACCGCCTGCTCACTCACGAGGCAAGCGGTCATTTTGTGGGAACCGGTTTGTGACACACACAGTGTTTTCTCTGGGTACGGTCTTCTGCTTCAGCTTGCTGGCCTCTGGGACTCAGTCCTTGAACCTCCTGTTGGCCCTCGCCCAGGACTTCTGCATGATTTCCTACACAAACTGTCTATGGACTCAGATCACAACCTCACAAATGAGTCTGGGGTTCATGTGTACTGAAAGGGAGGCACCGTCACAGGACACCTGGGGAAACTTGGCACCTCCCAGGAACCCGGCCTCTAAGCCACACAGAAATGTCATGACAAGAACCTGCATTATGGAACAAAAATAATCCACATTGCCTCTGAGAGACAGAAATCGGCTGGGAAAGAGAGAATCCACACAAAGGGGAGAGGCTTCCGCGCTCGATTAATAACGAAGAGTTCTCTGAATGAGAACTCTCCACGTCTGCCGGACTCGGTGTCGGGCACACCACACGGCGTGCTGTTCCATAAACTGGAGGGCCCAGCCCAGGGGCGCTTCTGTCCCCATTTGGCAATGTCTGAAGACTTATTTGGGTGCACACTATGCGGGTGCTACCAGTATCTAGTGGGTAGAGACCACAGCACAGCTGAGTGTCCCACAAGCCCAGGACAATGCCCACCACAAGGAATCATTGGGCTCAGAATGTTGGGGAGCCAAAATGAAGAAACCCTGTGTTGGGCCACCACAGCACCCACCATGGCGGCTGTTATGGGCTAGGTCTGAGGTGTCCCCCAAAAGACAGTGCAAGAACGTTCACGGTGAAGCGACCGGGTGACGAGAGCCTCCACCTAATCAGTGCACGACTCCCCCCACGGGGACTAACCGGGTGGTGACTGCAGGCAGGTAGGTGTGGCTCAGGAGGTGGGTCCCTGAGGGTGTGCCTTGGGGCTCATAGTCTGTCCCTGGAGAGCTGAGCTGAGCCCTCTGCTCCCTCGTGGTCACGTCATGAGCTGCTTTACTCTCCACCTCCTCCACCACGATGCGCTGCCTCACCTGGGCCCAGAGCAGTGGAGCCGCTGAACATGGACGCAGACCTCGGAAACGTGGACCTCTTCCTTGAAACTGTTCTTGTCAGGTCTTCTGGTCACGGCAGTGGGAAAGCTGCCGAGAACAGTGGTCTATCCGCCTCGTGTTACGGAGGAGGGGGGTCCGAGCTGGGGTGACCGTGCACATGGCCAGGCGGAATCAGGCCCAGCTCCCCGCTTAGGCCCACGTACACCTGCCGCGTTACCGTGAAGGTGACCTCCTTGTTTCATAAACAAGGAAACTGAGGCTGGAAGCTAGTTTCGCCCCACGTCACTGTGGTCACTATGACAATGACTGTGTCCTGTTCTCTGCAGGTCAGTGTTGGGGCCTGAGTTGCCAGAGCTGCCAACAAATGTCCCCGTCCTTCTCTGGTCCCCTCCCTGGTAGTTAGCGGCTTGTGTCTGCTCCTTTAATGCTCACGTCTAGTTCACTCGCATACTCATCGAATCACCATTTATTAAGCTCCTCCTGGATGCCACGCTGAGTCAGAAGGTGAATGGAAGAGAGCTGTGAGCCCCAGGGGGTAGCCACCTGGTTTTGTAATAAGGTTTTACGGGGACGCAGCCCGTCCCCTCGTTCACCCAGAGTGGACAGCAGCAGCAGATCAGAGGAGTTGCCACAGAGACCCCGACGGCCCCCTCAATGCCCAAAATACTTACGTCCCTTTAGAGAAAATCTTCGCCGGCTTCTATGTTGGCTCCGCCATCGGAGCCACCATAAAACACCGGAGTAAACTCCAAACGGCATCAAGACGCTCTTTCATCTACGCACGGAACGCCAGGAGCCGTTAGCCGTGGGGAATGCCACCCGCTTTGTGCTAATGCACACCTCCAACTCGAGAGCCCCAGAACATTTTGATCTTTAAAAATACTTTCGACTTCTCTAGAATCCATTGTAAATAGATCTTCAAACAGAGTTCAAACGTGTATTATTTCCATTTTGCTTGGTTTGGAAGCCAAGATTCCGTCTCCCATTGAGACCCCCGCTGTCCTCCTAGCAGCCGAGGAGTCATGTCCCCGAGTCGGTCACCCGCTGCACGGCCGAGCCGCTGGGCTGACCCTCCCCTCCCTTCCTCTACAAGGCACAGCAGAACATTCGTGTGGATCTTCCCAGATTTTCTGCCACATTTTTGACCTTTGGATGAAATTCCACCACCTGAGTCCAAGATGTGGGCATGAACTTGAAGCAGCAGGAGGTGCACCTTTGCCCAGGCAGCTGTGGCCACGGCAGAGCGAGAGCGCCTACCTCGCCAACTATCGGGCGGGGTCGGGGGGGCAGAATTCCCACCCACACGCGCGAGATGCACCTTAGCCCACAGCCCCTGCTCTTCATGGGGTCTCTCGGAAGGGACAGTGATAGTTACATCCTGCCCCGAACGAGAGAGGACATGTGTCACATGCTGGGACCACAGGTCTCCCCATGGGATGCTCCCCAGACTCCAAACCCCTGAATTGGGGTGGTATGGGGAGCAAAAAGTTCTCCTTGGAAACCACATCAGTGACAAACCCATGTTCCCACGGGGCACGCTGCTCGTCTCCAGATCCCCATCTGCTCCAGGAGGAGGCTGGAGGAGGGGTCTCTGAGCTCAAGTGCCGAGAATCCAGGCTGTCGGAAGACAGCTCAAGGGACTGCAAGGACTCTGCTCTGCCACGGGCATGGACAGGGGCTCTGAGGGAGGGCCCAGTCAGGAGGTGACAGCGTTACCGTACAGGCTTCAGCGGACACAGTGGTCCATGGCCAAGAGGGAGTGGCTGAGGCAAGGCCGCACCTCCCCCAGCCTCAGCTGTGGGGCCATCCTCCTCCTGTGGGGCTGCAGAAAGGGAGGGGACCCTGGTGGACAGCCAGCCCAGCACCCCCCGGGCCAGTCAGCTCCGGGCTGCACCTCTGAGCCCTGAGCTGAGAAGCGCCCACTTCCTCTGAACTCCCAGAGCTAAAGACGGGTCAAATATTTCCTTTTTTTTTTTTTTCTTGCTTTCACATAGGAATAGGAAGAGCCATGCACGGGATGAGCACATTGATTACGACAATCAATACACCCGCCATCCCCGGTCAGTCCCTGTCATCATCTATTACCCTGGGGGACCCACGGTGGCACCCTCCAGGGTCAGCGCCAGATTTCAAAATCTCATACCTCGCTGCGTCCAGGGCCAGCGAGTGCGGAATTTTGAATGACAAAAATGGAGAAGAGGAAAAAAAAGAGAAAAAGGTGGCATCCGTCCCACCGCGTTCCGAGTTTACTGAACTAAAGCAAACGCACCTTGTTCAATGGCTTAAAAAAAAAAAAAAGTTTAAGTTAATAAGTAAAATGAATGAATCCATTTGTTGAGATGACACGAAGGCCCAGTCCTAGCCAAAATACAAAGGGAGGTTATTTTAAAAGATGTGGGTTTGCCTGCTCTGGATTCACATTTTTTTTTCTTGTTCTCTTGAAAAAGAGATAGAACATTTTTTTTTTTAAAGCTATTATTCGAGCCGTAAGCCCTCTATCATTCACATCTTCCTTCTCCTTAAGATGTTCCCTTTCTCTGGGTGAGAAGGTCCCAGCTAGAGGCTGTCCTCAACAGGATCCAATCCCAACCTACCCCAAAAGTGGTCTAACTGGACAATCTGTCATGCTCGGCTTTGACCTTCAGAGGTGGAATCAACATCTCCCTCCCCCTGGCTTTTATCATGTGTCGTCACTGTCATGCACATCAGAGAGGCCCTGGATCGGTCACCTCCTGGTCTATTTTCTCATTACACCTGTCTAGACCTTTATTAGAGAAAGTGATCATGTTTCCGAGCCGGTCACACCTTGGGGACCTCAGCAAGCTCAAGATAACTCCGTCCCTATCTTATGAAATCTGTGCTCTCGGGCGGGACCTCCGGCCAAATCTCGCAAGATAGATGGAGACGGAAAAGAGGAAGAAGAGGAGGAGGTGGGAGCAGTGCACAGAAGGGAGACCCCCCCCCGCCCGCTGTTGGCATGCCTTGGGGCTGCCTGGCTGTGACATCTGGGTGTTCTTGTCCTTGTGACGACTCTAAGGTTAGGAGAACTTGGGTTTGACCCCTTGCTCTCCCACTCATCCTCTGACGCTTGGGGAACTTGGAAAAGCCCCTTCAGCTTTCCAAACCTCGGTTTCGTCGTCTGGGGAGGGCAGGTGGTGAGGGGACCTCCCCCCAAATGCTCAGAAAGCCTTCTGGGTGGGGCCTGGGAAGCCGCAGAGAGGTCACAAATGCAGGCTGTCACGGCTACTCTGCCCTCTGATCAGCCCACGGCCTCTCCAGCTGCCCACTCTATCCTGGAACACCCCTGGTCCAAGGATGAACCAGAGCCCTGCTGAGAGGTGCCCGCAGCTCCCTTTACCCCAAAGGAGGAAAGGGGGGGTCAGGTCCTGTAGCAACTCCAGCTTAGGCCCCAGGGGAGGCAGAGGGAGGGTCTCACGTTTGAACCTGATTCCACACTCTGCCCTCTTTGCCCTCCAGTCGGGCACAGCCCTTCCCAGCTACAGATTCTCCACTGGCGACAGGACGTCTTTGTATATCGGAGGTCTGATGCCTGGCGCTGAGCGCGTTGGTGCCACTGGGCACAGCCTCATCATCACGGTGTCGGCATTCCAACAATGACGGTTTCCTGGAGAGTGACGGAAACGTTCCCAGGCACCAGAGCGACGAGGAGAAGAGCAGTCTCCGGAGTCCTGTTCACCTGAGTTTGCATCCTGGCTCTGCCACTGGGTAGTTCAGTGGCCCTGAGCAAGTCCTGCACCCTTCCTGTGCCTCAGTTTCCTCATCTGTAAAATGATAAGCCCCAGCGGGTGGTTTAAAGGATCAACTTAGGTATTGTGGGCAAAGGATTTGGAACAGCGCTCGGTCTAGGAAATGTATGCACTCAACTAAAGTCATCTAACGTTGAATTAACGGTCCTCCCTGTAACATACGTAATGTGATAAGCGGACCAAACTCTTACTCAGTACTCCTCTGTCTGCCCACTCCTGCAACAAGTACCCCCTGAGTTTCCATACATGCCAGGCACCGTTGGCAACAGACAAAAACTCCCTGCCCTCTCGGGGCCATCATTCTCCCGCCTGAGGTCCCCCCTAATGCCACACCACTAAAAAAAAAAAAAAAATTGCAAGTGGGTATAAATTCGGTCCCAAGAGAACATTTGGCAACTTCTGAGGTATGGAGGGTTCTATGTCACCCAGTGGGTAGGGGACAGGTAAGCTGCTCATTGTCCTACGACACACAGTTCAGCCCCGCAGCAAAGAGCTACCCCTGCCCCACATGTGGGTGCAGTGAGGCTGAGGAACCCTGGCGTAAAGGATCTCTCCTGGGCGTGATCTTGGGCCCCCTGGAAGCTCCTGAGGTCAGAGAGAGAGAGGCTGGGAAAGAAAGGGACATGGGGCAGGAGACTCCAGATTGGCCTGGAACCCTCCTTCCAAGAGAAGGAAGCACGTCAAGTCCAGGAAACATGAGGCTCAGGGTCCAGGATCGAAATGATTCCTTTCATTGGTGACAAGTGACTCTGGGTTGCTGACCTTGCAAACGGGATCCAGCCACCTCCTCCTCATTCCACCCTCTACCTAGGGCCCGGAAACTACCACCCAGCTGGGGAGACGTCCTTCAGGAGGGAGACGGACGAGCAGGGAGCTCCAAGGACATTTCTGACCCAGGAGACCAGGGTAGGACGCACAGACAGGTCTCAACAGCAGAGAGACCCAGTGGGTTTGAATTCCTGGCTCCAATGATGTGGCGGCAGAATGATTCTGAGCTCTTACCCAAGTGGCAAGAGTGAGAGCACGGTCACAGGATGGCTGTACGCTCTTGGCATCCCCTCTCTGCCTCAGTGTTCTCACCTGTGAAATGGGTATAAGAACGGTGCCTGACGGATCACAGAAGAGCACCCGGCACAGTACCTGGCCCAGAGGAAGCGCCATGTCAACTTGTGCTGCTGCCATCGCCCGTCACGGTCCTTACTAAGTCAGACCAGGGACCTAACCTCTCTGAGACCCAGTTCCCTCTTGTGAAAACCTGAGATAAGAGCTGTCACCTCACTGGGCCCCGGATGTGATAAGGTCCCTTACGCACTTGCTGTAGTACCTGAAGTGTTGTAGGCGCTGGTTATTTTTCACTGGAGTTTGGCAGAAACATTGAAATAAGTTTTCATTCACCGCTACGTTGAATGATTCGCTTTGACTAAAAGAAGAAACGAGGGTTTCAAGGAACACCCGGGTCTCACCAGGCACCCAGGAGGTGAGCTCTGAGAACAGTGAGGAAGCGCCAGAGGTGGTTGGCGTGCGTTAGCTCGGCCCCACTTCCTTTTAAAGTGAGCTTTCTGTTAATGCCTCCGAGTACTTCAAACAGTCGACGGAGCTGAGCCAATCCTGGGAATGGAAGGCCTCCGCATGCCCCACAGAGGTCCTGAGCGCTCGCTCTGATGAGAGGGAAGAGGCGGTATCAGCTGGGGGTCGGGGGGCACCTGGTCTCCCCGACTTCTCTCCCTCCTCCAGCCTGCTCCTATCCCAGAGGGGAGCAGAGGCCTGGGGGCTGCTTGCTCACAGAACTGCTCGTTCCCAGCTCCAGGGTGAGGACCCCCATGCATCAGAAAGTGAAGGGGTGGGGCCTTTCCGAAGTCTGACCCAAAGGTCTGGCAAGAAGAGCCTTGTCAACCAAGACACGGGAGTAGATTGGGAACCAACGCTTCCCGCCATGTGGAAGCACCCACTCCCACACTGGTCCCCGCCAAACGTGATCACCAAACCATGCCCGGCTTCTTCCTGTTTGCAGCAGCTCAGGTTCCAGGAGGGAGGCAGGAGGGAGGGCCGCTGCAGTGCACGGCCTCACCTGCCACTCAGAACCGAGGCTGCACCCAACGGGCAGGTCTGCTCCACCGCCATCCCTTCCTGTCTTCCGCCACCTTCTCCACGACGACACGCCAACGTGGAGGGCCACCCTGTTGGCCTCGGGAAGCCGTCTCTTCTTCAGTGATTCTGCTAGAATCTGCTCTGTCGCCCTTCAGAGCACAAGGACCGCGGTTGGCCACACCCCTGTCACGGCGAGTGTCACCTGTCCTAATGTTCAGCCCACGCGGTACGGTCTCATTCACGTTTGCAGGATGGCTTAAAACCCCGTTTTTCTGGGCTTAACCGGCAGAAGGGCTCTCTTCTTGCCTGGCCCATGGGAGAGGGGGTGAAGCCACAGACGGATGTTCCCACAGGCCAGTCCTGGCAAGGGGCTGAAAAGGGTCCGTGTTGATTTCACTCTCCTCCGCTCTGAAACCCAGGGATACATATTTACACAGAGACAGTGAGTCAGACAGACAGACAGACAGCATGCTGTCAATGCAGCCAAGACCCCAAGCCCGACCTCCTGGGCTCCGTGGGACTCTCAGGGTCAGCAGGTGGAGTTCCAGATCCCACCTGCCAAGCCCACAGCCGCCAACTCACTGGCATCCAGGAAGTCCCCAAAGCAGAGTAGCTAAGACTTCTGGGGGTCAGCAAAGAAGTTCTAGAAAACTGCAGAAAATCAGAAAACCAAAGGCAGAAGCACGAAACCCACCAGAACCAGAAACTTCACTTCAGGGATCCTCTGAAGGCATCTCCATAGACGCTGGGAAGATAGCGAATAATCGCCAATCGATAACTGATTCCAACCACACTGCACCCACCTGTGAGTGATCTCTGTGTCCACGCACAGTGAGTTTCAGGAAGAACTTTGAAGCCCTCGCTCACGAGGACCTGCCAGGTTAAGAAGAGACATCTGCAGCCCATTTTCCTGCCTGGAAAACCGAGAGGTGTGGCTGGCAGGGGGTGGGGCTGGGGCTCTGTGACCCAAGCAAATGCCAGAGGGGGCCCCTGAGACCCTGTCACGTTTCGTCCCACCTCTCTGCCATCTGAAAATCGCCCCCCTCCAAGAAGAACCGGCAAACAAGAGCAGAGGCAGGATGAATTGGGAAGGGAACAGCGAGGGACAGAACTTATTTTACAAAGCAACAGCGTCTAGCATCTTGGTAGACTCCTAGCACATTCAAGTCACTCCAGAGGGGATTTGTACTTCGCCAAAGAGTCCCCGGCATTGTAGTGATGGTAGATAAGAGCAGCCAGACCTTAAGTAATGGCCTATTTTAACATCTGGGGAGAAAAATAAAATTTGCATATAGTTATGGAAATTTACAAAGGTATAGGAAAAACAACCCTCTCCCCCTCCCCATTTGAATAAGCTCAGTAGACAGGAAATCCTCATCGCCAAAGAAAGAGGCTCTCGGCACGCCCCCCCTTGCTATATAAATTCAATTATTTCCTTTAGAAAACAATAAATTAATGGCAGTATGCATACATCCTACTGGGCATAGCATTTTATGTTATATACAGTTAATACCTATTTGAATCGGGTGTTACTGGTGCTTAATTGCTTCATTCTATGCATAGCAAAGCAACCAATTGAATCTAATATTAGTCATTCATCAGCTAAAACATTTTCAAAGAAACAAACTATGTTTCCCCCTCAAAGAACAGCAAGCATTTTAAACACATTTTCCCAGGGATGTTCCGCTAAGGAAAACAGCTTAGAAATGTTACTTTCAACAAATCCTTTCTCTGGCTACCCATGACAAGATGAATTGGAACAAACGCTGGGCTGTTTTTTTTCCAAGCCTTCCTTCTGTCCACCTGTCAAAAGCAGTTGTGACCCCTCCAACCCAAGAGGTGGCCTCCGGGGCTGTGAAATGTGCCACCCTGCACGGATGCCCCCGGCGCTGTATGCCAGCGTCCTCATTAGGGATTATCCAACCCAGTTGCAGCGGGGAGAGGGAGATGGGCCGGCTGCCAGGCGTTCTTTCAACAGAGATTCCGAAAGAAGATCCTGCGAAGTGCCGAAAGCCCAGATTTTCAGCAGTCACTCTCTAGATTCTGTTACATAGCAACCATGCCAGCTCACAGAGGGTACCAAGCAAGTTAATATTTTGTTTAAATGACATGCTGCATTAACCCTCTAGGAAAACCTGAGTTTTCTGTATTGCAAGGCGACACCAGTTGTCACCACTGGAACAAACCATGCGCAGATGGGTTGATGACCGGGCTTCATTCATTTGGAATTTTTTTTTTAAACAACAACAAAAATTTTGAAAGCCAGACTTTTTCCCCTAACCATTTGTGCTAATATTAGTAAAGGAACATTAACATGCATCTAATATGTGCATAATGTCCTTTAGTTAAAAGACAACTTATAGAGTTGTATTTTGGAAGATACTCATTTCACCCAAAACCTTGATTTGAAAAGTGATAACTCAATAGCACCAAACACTCTTAGGGCCTGGCCCACCGAACGGCACCAACACTGACAAAACCAAAACACAAGAATAACTCTAATTGGGAAGAACAGTCCGGAGAGCCAGGCGCTGCTGGGCTTCTGTGAGCCTCCCTGGAGGTATGTTAGGAAGAAGCAGGAGGAAGGCAGTCAAGCACACTTGAAAATTAACTTGTAAGAACTCCACACTTCCCCTTAGGAACATAAAAGCCAGAGCAGAAGAAACTACCAGAACAACTCTGCTGAAGGTACTATGCTAGCCCGAGGCCAGGAAATCAAGCAAACAAACCCAAAACCCAGAAAGGCTCAATAATGCAAAAAGTATGGAGTCGGGGTACTGTTGCTCTAGATGGGTACCAGAGGCCTCTCTGGGTTGACACTGCACTTGTTTTCTATTCGACCCTCACATCGGTATAAATTCATATCAATTTAAATGAATACGTGGCCAACAATTGAGTTAAAACCTTTAACATTTTTCTTTTTTAATTATAAAACCACTAAGTACCCCTAAAGGTTTTGAGAAATACCCATGGCAGAAAGATGAGCAACGGAAGCCCTCCTTCTTCCAGCCACTGACATGGGCAGGGTGGGCGGGAGCGCAGGAGGGTACTGCTGGGTTTGTGTGTTTTTACTTCATCTCAAGAGATCCAAAAGCTGTTTCCATCTCCACAGCCTTGTGCATTTTTGTGGGAAAAAGAAAAAGGAAACAGCCCCCGTTGCTCCACTACAGCATTTTAACAGCGGCCAGCGCGGCGAGGTCCAGGCTGGTGTGTGCGCGTGCATCAGTGTCGCCCGACTTTCTCAGCACGCCCCATCTGCAGCTAAATCCAGTCCGCAGATAAAAAGCCACTTAACTTTTCCTTGGCTGAGAAAAGAAGAGATGGTGGGAAATTCACCAGCATTGTTCAGGATCTCTTGCTATGGCTTTTGATTCTTACAAAATGCCAGTTCTTAGCTCTTTTTTTAATGTTAGAAGAGACCCTTCTTAAGTCTTATCTTACAGTCTGTCTCTCCCATTTTTCCCCCCCCCAGGTCCCAGTGAGAATGTTCTTCTACACACAATGACAGAAGGAGGGATAAATGACAAGAACAACCAGGTATCAACCTTGAAAACCGTGCAGGCAAAAACGGGCATCTTCCCACCATGATGTCATGGCTACTTTGTTACCAAATTGTTTCCCCATTCTTAAACACTTCTAAGGAGCTCTGAAGTAGCAAGTTAAGATCTGACTTAGAATTCCAAACAAAACTGTCATTTCAGGCTCTGCATCGCACTTCACAAAGCACACCATACCTTCTCAGGAAGTGGGGGGGGGGGAGAGAGAGAGAGAGAGAGAGAGAGAGAGAGAGAGAGAGAGAGAGAGAGAAGGCGTCCACATGAAAACAGACCCTCTCTCCACACTTAGGAGAAGCTGTTGAAATAACAGAACCAGAAAATCATTTGGAGCCTCTGAGCAATTGGTACCCTGTGCTCCATCAAATGACATCTTTATATAAGTGGCCCTCATGAACTGGAGATTTCTTTTCTGTCCAGTTCTGAATTTCAGCTGTTTAGTTTACAATTCAAATGCTATTCATCACCAGTTTCTTAAAGGGCAATTGGGGGGGGGGAGTCCTGAAAAGGATTACCTGCTTACCTTTTTACTTTCCAATTCACAGAAACCAGACGGTACATTTGAGGGAGGCCTCCTTCACCTTTAACCCCTGCAGGGGGTTTCAGAGCCTCCTCTCTATCAATGTCAACACAGACCAGCTGTCTTTCCCCTTCCTCTAAGCTGCAGACAGTCCTTCCAAACAGGGGCTCCCTGCAATCTACCGCGCGAGCCTTGGTTTCCCCCAGGGCCCATCACTCAACCACTGAGGTCCAGATTTCCCCCTGGGAAGTGCTCTCGGCGTGTGCACTTGCTGGAAATTTAAACTCCAAGCAGAGCAACGCATCTACTGTTCCTTGATATATTCCACTGCCTGCGCGATCGCAAATGGGGAGAAAATAAAGTCCAGATGCAATTGAGACAAGGGATTTGGCATCCGTGGAGAAAAGTGCACATTACTCCAATCCTCCACCCTGAGCAAGGCGGCAGAGCCCCAGCTCCCTCTGGGAGTCATTCCAAAGGAAGCAGCCTTTGGAGCTGGGGGGAACGAAGGCATTCACCCCTGCCGCAGGGGTGGGGGCGTGAAAAGTTTGCCACAGAGCTGGGGGCCATGTGCCAAGGAGAAGGCACTCTACTGCCGGAAGGGACCTGCCGGCTGCACCTCGCTCAGGCTGGCCGGCCGGTGGGACCGTGTGACCCCCGTGCACACGGGTTTTCCTTAATGACAGCAGCCTGCAACTCCCAGCTCCAGAGCAGCGGAGACCACCGCCGGGCGGAAAGGGTTACCAGCACAATGCAAAGCGATTTCGCCCGGGCATGGGGGGCGCCGAGTCCCCGGCCACCTCCGGGCCAGCGTGCTCGCTGGCCTCGCCTCCGCCCGGGCGCCGGGCGATCCCTACCTTGCGCGCCGAGCTGGTGGTTCTCCATGTTCGCCGCCGCCGAGTCTGCCGCCGCCGAGGCGCTGGTCGCGGCTGCCGGGCCCGGGCCGGGGCCGCCGCCGCCGCTCAGTTCCGCCAGTCTCCGGTTGGTGGCCGTGAGTTCCGCTCGCAGGTTGGTCACCTCCTGGCTGGCCGACTGGACCGCCCCATCGATGCGGAGCGCGAGCTGCTTATTGTCTTCCATCATGCTCAGGATTTTGGCCTGGGGGCGAGAGAGGTGACAAAGAGCTGCATGATGCGCGGGGGGCGCGCGGCCGGGCACCCCCGGCTCTACCTGTTGGGTCCCCCGCGGCCCGGCTACCCTGCGCCCCGACCCCCAGGCACCGGCAGCGCCGGCTCCTCCGGCGCAGGAATGACAGCGGCGCCTCCAGCTCGAGCCGCGGCGGTGGCGAGGCGGCGGGGGGAGGAGGAGGAGGAGAAAGAGGAGGAGGAGAAGGAGGAGGAGGAGCAGCGATCGCCGAGACCCCGGCGGGCGGGCGGTCGGGCGCCGGGAGCTGCGCGCAGAGGACACCGCGCGCCGCCAGGCACTCTTCAGCCGGAGCCTACCATTCGCCCGCTCGGGAGGGGGCCTGGGCCGGGGGCCGGGGGCACCCTCCGTCTTCGGCGCCCCCCACCTCGGGACACACCCCCAGGGGATGCGGGGGGCGAGCCGCGCCCCCGAGGGGGCCCAGGCGGCGCCCCAGGCGAGGGTGGGGGCGCCTAAGCCGAGGCCTGTCCTCTGTCCCCTCCCCGCAGCGGTGGGCAGCCCCGCCCCGCGGACGACTGCCCCGCGCCCGGCTGGGGCTTGGGAGGCGGTAGGTGCTCAGGAGAGAGGGGTGCGCGGAAGAGGGGCCCCGGAGGGGAGCTGGAGGGAGCTCGTGCGAGCTCAGGAGGCTCAGGAGTGGAGTTCTTGCTTTGCGGGTTCCCTAAATCGGGGGGAGCTGAGCTGGTGGCCCGAGTGCCACTCACCTCCGCCCCCGCCCCGCCGCCGACCTGCGCTGTCAACCCCCGCAAGGAGCGCGATGCTTCCCTGGCCCGGGCCGGTGCAGCTGCGGCCTCTCCACAGCCCCCACCCGGCTGGTGCCCCCCAGGTGGAGGGCGCTGCTCCAGCCGGTCCAGAGCTTCTTAGCTGGGCTGAGAATTGGCGGGGAGAGCGGGGAGGATGGGAGGGAGGACGGGAGGGCGTCGGGGCGGGCTTCTCCTTCTCCTGTGGCGAGAAGTGATGCGCCCCGCGGCCTCAGTTTACCCACCGCCTCTTCTCGGCCACCGACGAACCGAGGTAACCTTATCTGAGAGGCCCCTCCCGACTCCTCTTTCCCAGAGCGCAGGCTTCGCATTTTTTCACTGGGGCCCTGGATTCCAGCCACCAGACTTTGTTACCATAGCAAGCTTCATTCCATGCAAATAGGGCAACTTAAAGCTGCCAGTGCAGGCCCCCGGCCGACAGTGCGACACCACCATTCCTGCTCAGCCCCCTGGGGACGAAGAGCGTTTTGCAGAAACCAACGGGGGATGGGGGGGGAGGGGGGACTCTTGCATAAGACCAGGGCACCCACCCTTCAGACCCAATGGCATGAAAACCCCTAAGAACCAAGCCAGGAAAAGAATGAATGTGCCTTTTTATGCATTGTTATCTCTTTGACTAAGGATTATTATTCTCCTCTTGGAGGAAACTGAGGCTCTGGGCAGAAGTAAGCAATTTACTTAAGGGACCCATAGAAATCAGGTGAATGAGGTAAGTGAGCATCTGACTCCAGGTCGTCCCACTGTGCCTCCAGGAGACCTTGACTGCTAGGGCTTTTATTCCTTTTAGGTGGAACCAGTAACCACTCTTGCCCCACCCTGTGGCCACCAACAACCTTCTGCAAGAGGGCAGAACAGTATGAGATGGTGGCATATGAAGCAGGAGGCACAGTTGTCCAATGTCTGCCCTGCTCAGCTAACTAACTGGTCAGTGTGGGAAATGAGTTCTGACCAAATGGACCAACCCTGGCTCCTGGCACTGCGTGGTTCAATTCTTTGAAGGCCTTTGGATTGCAAGGGAGCATCAAAACCACAGCATTCTGTGGATCTTCAAAGGGCAGAAGTCATGGTGCGGCCACTGTGGAAAACATGGGGGTTCCCCAAAAAGTTAAACATGGGATTACATAAGACCTAGCAAATATGCCCCTGGGTATGTGTCCAGAAGAGCTGGAAACAGATATCCAGACAAAAATGTCAGGAATGTCACGAATGACATGTATGCTCAGAGCAGCACTACTCACCACAGCCAGAAGGCAGAAATGACCCAAATGGCCATCAATGGACAATTGTTTCATACTTATGATGAAATATTATTCAGCCATGAAAAGGACTAAAGTGTGCCACAATATGAATGGAACTTGAGGACACTGTTAGGTGAAAGCAGCCTAACACAAATGTCACTTATTGTCAGATTCCATGGACATGAAATACCCACAATGGGCAAGTCCACGGAGGCAGAGGAGAGGTGGGGTGTCTCCCAGGGGCTTTGGGTTGGGGGAGAAAAGTGGGCTATTGATACTTTATTAATTGCTTAATAGGTCATTAATAAATTATCAACTCATTAATAACCTGTTAATACATTACTAACTGCTTTGTAGGTCATTTAGGGGTGGCAAAATATTTTGGAGCTAGACGAGAGGTGATAGTCACCCAGTACCGTGAATGTACTAAATGCCATCAGAAGGTCCACATGAAGGTGGTTGATTCCACGTTGTCACCTCTGCTACGGCAGGCGTCAGAGGGAAGCGCAACGCATCTGCTTCCATGTGCCTCTCCGGCTTCCTGGGAACTTCTGGGCAGGAGAGGGGGCAGTTGGGTCTTTCCTGCCCTCCCTCCTCACAGCCATTGCACCGGCCCTCGGCAAGCTCCGCGCGTGTCTGGGTGTGAGCCTGTGTGTGAGCCTGTGTGTGAGCCTGTGAGTGTGCCTGTGAGTGAGCCTGTGTGTGAGCGTGTGTGTAAGCGTGTGTGTGTGAGCCTGTGAGTGAGCCTGTGTGTGAGCCTGTGTGTGAGCGTGTGTGTGAGCCTGTGAGTGAGCCTGTGTGTGAGCCTGTGAGTGAGCCTGTGTGTGAGCCCGTGTGTGAGCCTGTGTGTGAGCGTGTGAGTGAGCCTGTGTGTGAGCCTGTGAGTGAGCCTGTGTGTGAGCCCGTGTGTGAGCCTGTGTGTGAGCGTGTGAGTGAGCCTGTGTGTGAGCCCGTGTGTGAGCCTGTGTGTGAGCGTGTGAGTGAGCCTGTGTGTGAGCGTGTGAGTGAGCCTGTGTGTGAGCCTGTCTGTGAGCCTGTGAGTGAGCGTGTGTGTGAGCCTGTGTGTGAGCCTGTGAGTGAGCCTGTGAGTGAGCCTGTGTGTGAGCGTGTGAGTGAGCCTGTGTGTGAGCCTGTGAGTGTGCCTGTGAGTGAGCCTGTGTGTGAGCCTGTGTGTGAGCCTGTGTGTGAGCCTGTGTGTGAGCCCGTGAGTGAGCCTGTGTGTGAGCCCGTGAGTGAGCCTGTGTGTGAGCCCGTGAGTGTGCCTGTGTGTGAGCCTGTGTGTGAGCCTGTGAGTGAGCGTGTGTGTGAGCCTGTGAGTGAGCCTGTGAGTGAGCGTGTGAGTGAGCGTGTGAGTGTGCCTGTGTGTGAGCCTGTGTGTGAGCCTGTGAGTGAGCCTGTGAGTGAGCCTGTGAGTGAGCCTGTGTGTGAGCCTGGGTGTGAGCCTGTGAGTGTGCCTGGGTGTGTGCCTGGGTGTGAGCCTGTGAGTGAGCGTGTTTGTGAGCCTGTGAGTGAGCGTGTGTGTGAGCCTGTGTGTGAGCCTGTGAGTGAGCGTGTGTGTGAGCCTGTGAGTGAGCCTGTGAGTGAGCGTGTGAGTGAGCGTGTGAGTGTGCCTGTGTGTGAGCCTGTGTGTGAGCCTGTGAGTGAGCCTGTGAGTGAGCCTGTGTGTGAGCCTGTGTGTGAGCCTGTGAGTGAGCCTGTGAGTGTGCCTGTGTGTGTGCCTGGGTGTGAGCCTGTGAGTGAGCGTGTTTGTGAGCCCGTGAGTGTGCCTGTGTGTGAGCCTGTGAGTGAGCCTGTGAGTGAGCGTGTGAGTGTGCCTGTGTGTGAGCCTGTGAGTGAGCCTGTGAGTGAGCCTGTGTGTGAGCCTGTGTGTGAGCCTGTGAGTGTGCCTGGGTGTGAGCCTGTGAGTGTGCCTGGGTGTGTGCCTGGGTGTGAGCCTGTGAGTGAGCGTGTTTGTGCTGTCAGCAAACTGACCGAGTGTTACTCATTTTCCTCTTCAGTGAGATCAATCCCACACACCCCAATCTTCAACTCAAAACAAACCAAACCAGGGGGGAAAAGAAAAGAAATCTAACGAGGAGGAAAGAAAGCAAAGATTTATTTCCTGGGCCCCTCTCCCCTCACTGAGATTTCAATAAACTTGCTTTAGAAATTCCTGGGGTGCCTCCTAGGATTTTAAAGAATTTTATTTTCCCCCATATTTTTTTATTGATTTATTGTGAGATTTTTTTCCCCCCTAAACATGAAAAGAGGACTTTCCCCTCATGTCTGTCTGTATGATCACCCCCACATGAAGGACACCTGAGATCCTTACCCTCTCAGGGTCAACTTGGTTTAAATCCAAATGGCTCCTGGCCTGCCTTTCTTACCCCGGGCCTGGACAGTGATCGGGCCTGAGAGATCTCAAACAGCAACTGCCCAGAGCCTGTGTCCTCTGCCACCTGCCTACGGCCCTGTGTGCGAGCCCCCTTGCCTGGGTGAGTGTGGGGGGGTTGGTGTGCACTGGCTGGCCATTCCTTGGGAGACACATAAGCTTTCGAGAGAGAGGGTTCGCTGTCACCCACAACTCTGTTTATCTCTTGGGGGTCCACAGCTGCAAGAACTGGACAGGACCGTGGGTTCTAGTTCAGGGTCTTCCTTTCTGTTTGTTCCTAAACTAGAACCCCCACACACCCCAGGAAGCTGAGGTGAAGTACCACCATGATCTGTTCAGCAAAGTCCACGTGTTGGAAGTGTGATCCCCAAAGTCGTGTGCTGAGAGCATTTGGAGGGGAGGCCACTGGGAGGTGACCAGGGTTAGACGGGGTCATGAGGTGGGGCTTGGAGGAAAAGGGACCTGAGCTCTCACGCCTGCCTGCCTGCCGTGTCTCACCATGGGACGTCCCTGTCATCGCCAGCAGGAAGGCCCTCTCCAGATGCCAGCACGCTGATCCTGGATTTCCCAGCCTCCAGAACTAAGAGAAATAAATTTCTTTTTTAAAGGATAAATCATTGAGCCTGCAGATTCGGCTACAGCAACATAAAACAAACCGGGACACAAACCAGCCAAGATGGATCTGCTACATTGGAACCTGCCTCCCTTTACTCACTGTCACCTGTTATCATTCCTGACTACCCAAATGCCATCCAAGACCCAGGTACCGTCACCAGCCTCTGCTGGTGTTTGCCGAGTGACTGATCTTTCTGAGCAGCATAAACCCACTGTGCCATGCTCACCTGTGCCCACCAAGGCTTACCTGAGCATTTTGTAAAATCTCGCTCTTGGCCATGCCCCTTGCTCTTGGCCACGCCCCTCGCTCTTGGCCACGCCCCCTTCTCACTAAATTCTTTCCTCTTTAATTCTTTCTGACCTCAGGGTCTCTCTCCATCTTTGTCTTTTCTCTTACCTTTGCCTAGAATGGTCTCTCCTAGCTCTCTGCATCTGACTCCTTTTCATCCCCTAGATTTAACATTCGACACTGACCTACTTCATAGCATAGACCTCCATTGATCTCTTTTATTTATTTGCTAATTTGTCATACTATATACACTGGAGGATTTAAAAGATATCACCCTGAGTTTGGCTCACTAGGGGGAAGGTCTTTAAGCTCCACTTACTGAGGTCCCCGAGGCAATCCTGCTTATTCTGCTTTGTGTTGGATTTCATGGAATTTCCAGGAATAAATGCCCTTTACTTGGGCTAATTTGATTCTTTCTATTGCACGCAACAAAACGTCCTGCTAAAACTGCAGAGTCCCCCACCACATGCACCCACCAGCTGGACCCGGAGCCCCAGGAGGGTGGGCTTGGTCCTGTCTTTGTGCTTCCACTGACTCCCGTGCCATTGATGCCTCCCCCAGAGTGAGTGGTGGACCCAGCACACTCATCTCCCCCACACCCCCCAACTCCCAATCCAGGAATATCCTTTCTTCTCTCATTAAAACCCTCCTCATTCTCGGTCTTCCCCAGGAATTCCAGTCACATCTTAATTTGCAAAGTACTTTCACAGCTCTCTTCTTATTTTATTCCCCAAACAATCCCATTGAGTGGAGAAGGTACTGGAATCTGCTTCGGGCACCTTAGTCTTAACCCAGGTTTCTGAGCACCGCACGCTGCCCGCGTGTCCTTCCACCCCTGGCCCCACAGGTCTCCACACGTCCTTGCTGAGCAGATGAGCTGAGGACCAGGCCTCCTTGGACTCAGGGACATCACTTCTGCCTGGCTCTAAAACTGGAGGGGACATTCACAGCCCAGCACCTCACCCTCTGTAAGGCTGAGTGATGACCAGTGGCCTCCAGGAATCCCCACGTGGGACAGGTGGGAAAGGGAGGCTGTGAGAAGCCAGCCTGCGATGGGGAGCCAGGAGCTGTGATGGGGACCCCTGACACTTCTTAGAACTGGCGTGTGGCTGCCCGAGGGGCCCCGGAACATCTGCAGATGTGGTCCAGGCTTACGACTTTAAAGGCCACCTCCTGCAAGGCTCTGTGAGCACATCTCTGAACCTTAGGATAAATCCACTGTTTCTCAAAGTCAGGATGTTCCTCTGATATGGAATCCCCAAGCCCAGGCGCCCCTCCTGGCCAATCAGAATTCCTGGAGGTGCCCAGCGTGGGTACATTTGCCACACACTGCCCAGGGGAACCTGATGCCTGGGGAGTTTGAGACTCACAGCTCTAGGTGCCAGGGCAGGGGTTCACCAGGTGCCAGTGCAAAACCCCTACATGCCAGGATCCTCGCAGGGCTCAGGAGGGCTGCCAGGGCTCCCTGCTCTTTCTCCTCCGGATTCCATCCATCCTGCGTCTCCCCCACCCCCTCCACCCAAGAGTCCTTGGGGAATCCCCTCCCTCCTGCAGATGGATGCTGTGTTTATTCAAATTGTCACAGGCGAAGCCCGGCCAATCTAGGAGATGGATCTCTTGTACATCTACACGGTTTACTTTGGCTGAGTGGGTTTTAACATGTGCTCTGGGGGAAAGGGCGACGCATCTCCAAGTCAGGCGCAGGCAGCCAGGACGTAGCCAGGACGGTGCTGTGGGTGGGAAGACTAGCAGGGGGAGGGGCAGAGAAAGGGGTGCGCAGGCGGCAGAACCCCAGCAGCTGCACTCCCTCCCCATCAGCCACCGCAGGACCACAATGATGGAACAAAGGGGCCAAGAGGGAGGGACAGAAGCAGGGGACAGGGTTATGGGGCTCCAGGGAGCAGCCTGCAGGCGAGATGGGAAATGTACGTAGGCAGGTGCCCAACACACACACACACACACACACACACACACACACACACACACACCCCGTGTGGACACGCGACAGAGTTGTTAGTGTGTCGACTGACACGGCCTCCCCAGCCATCCCTCACTAAGGCTGGGTTGGCCAGTGCATCCCTCCTGTGCGTGGCCCTAACCACCGGCTTCTCCTGCAGAGTTGCCAACAGGCCTTTGGTAATCACTCCAATTCCAGGCCTCCTCTGCATGAAAGAGATCAGTGTTAAATACACCGACCGACCGTGGGCTTAAGCACGTCGTAAGCATATAGACTTAAAGAGTCTGTTTCTTGACAGAAGTGTCATTTTTTTTTCCTCTTTGACCGTTGTTTGGCTTTCTGATGGGTCTCTTATTGGGTGTGGGGTGCAGCTTGTGGAAGAATATGTACAGTGGCCTGGGCTCTGTCACAGGCTCTGTGTGTGGCGGTGGACAAACAGCGATGGCCAAATAAAATCTAAAACCCCGAGACAAGTATTTCCACCTGCAGAGAGCCATCACTGCACCTCTAACGAACTGGTCAGCACACAGGTTTCTCCCTGCCCACTCCTGCCTGGGTAGCTCCCTGGGCTGGGCGCCATTTTATTTTCCAGGTTCCAGAGATCTCTGAGAGGTTGTCCCCACACATAACCAAAAAGGTTAGGGTCCAGTCTCCCGGCCTCTGGCACACGAGGTCAGTTTTCATATCCCACCTGACGAGTGTCCCTCCAGCCTGTGGGCGGGACAAGGGTAACAGAGGGGATCCCAGTGACCACAGTCCTCCTCAGCTTCAAGGCATAGGCTCTGGGGTGAGTCACACATCCACTCCAGTCCCAGCCCTGCCGCGGACCAGCTCTGTGACGCCGGATGAGCTGCTTAACTCCTCTGGGCCTCGAGCTTCTCATTAGCAAAATGGAATATGAGCGCTGACGCTAGGCCTGTCGAGGAATCCGATGAGGCAGTGCCCAGGAAGCCCTTGGCAGAGGGCCTGGTCCCTGGAAAGCACCCATAGATCTTATCAACCGCAGAGAGAGAGAAAGAGACCCGCGACGACCCTGCGAGGGGACACGGAGAGTCGTACTGCAGCTTCCATTAGGGTCCGCCACTGTGCTGGTCGGCCGATTTCTGCCAGCTCCGCCTGAGTTCTCCCAGCACTGAGGTCACCTTCGGGAGGACACGCAGGGGCACGAGGTTGCTCCCCCTCGCCCGGCCCCACTCTTCTTTCCTGGCTCCCCCTTTAATACACAAATGCAGCTCCTCTCCACCATGCCCCAACTCCATGCCCTTCGTCCCCAGCACAAGGGCAGGGGAGGGACCTGCTCTTTGTGACCTGTGACCGGTGCACTTGCTCTTCCTGTCCCTGGGGGCCCATTTGGTGATTAGTTCTTTTGGCTCACAGAATGCATCCCAGTGGCTTCCAATACTTAATTCAGTTTTTTTTCTTGCTGCTAATAAAAGTTGCTTTCCACGTCGTGGGGGGCTGGGGGGCGACGGGGACTGTCTCTCAACATTAAATGCCTCAGATTTGGTAAGGAGCCGAGTTTCCCAAACACGGGGATTTACTGCCACATTTTGCTCTTCCTCCTTCACTCATTTGGCTGGATGATGGGTATCCTTTGTAGGTAAGTTTTGGGCTTGGTGCTACTCACGCCCCCGCCAACCCGCCCAGGCTCTCTCTCGAGCTGCTTCTTCCCTCTAGTTCCTTCCTTTCTCCCACCCTCTCCAGAACAAGTGCCTGCACCCCTAAAAGGTCACAGAGAACCATGTGACTCTCACTCAAGACCTCCCGGGGGGACACTAGCTCATGCACCCACCAAGATCCTTACGGAGGGGTCTGGCAAGGTGACCCTCTTTTTCAGGAGTTTGAAGCAGCAGTGATAGGGATCTCCCCTGGATTCTGCCCCTTGCACTGACTCGAAACTCTTCACAGTCAGGTGCCACATGGTGAAGACTGTCTCACCCAGTGGCCGGAAGGACTGAACTTGAAGCCATCGGCCCCCGAGAGTCAGAATGACCTGCACACATGACTCAGCGGGGCACCGTGACTCTGGCTGGGAAAGCGTGAAGCTGTCATATTTCACTTCCTTGATCACCCTTTCACGTATTTCCTCGTCTTATTTGATGCTGGGGGGATTTAGGGAATTTGTAACTGATACTTGGAGCCACGGGGCCAAGGTCGCAGGCACCTGGGGTTCAGGAGGGGTCGTGGTTCCCGGGGGTGTCATTATGTGGCACCTCAGCCATCCTGGATCCAAGACGGCGTCCTGAGCCCTTGGCTGAGAACAGCGTAAGCTGTCCGTCTTCTCGCTTTTGAGAAATAAACACGTGGGAGGTTTGGTTTAACAGAGGGCAGGGGGGCTGAGGGGACAGGAAGGAGGGTCCCTTTCCTCTCCAGGACGCATTTTCTGCCATCTGGCCCCCGAGACCACTGGATGCTGCTCTCCAGCTCTGAAACAGCTGACCTAGTCCAAGCAGTGGAACTGTCTGGAAGAAGAGCTGCGCTCTTCCCCGCCCGCCAGGCGGGGCCCCCAGGGAGTCTGGCAGAGCCTCGCAGCTTGGGGAGGTGTGGGGAGCCTGAGTCGCCTCTGCAGCTTTGGGGAAGGAAAGACAGACAGATCTGGGTTCCCATTCTGTCATTCGTTAGGAGGCGTCAAACCAAAGTGGGGACTTAAGTGTCTCCCCAAAGACGGGCTGTCTGGGCCTCGGCTAGTGCACAGGGCACCTTTGTGCAAATTAGCTACAAACGCGCTCCTCTCCCGAGGCCAGGGCAGCTCTGCTCCAGGGCTGGGGCTCAGAGGTGCACCCCGGAGCTCAAGGTCTGCCTTCCCTTTGGAAACCATGGAACGCAGCACTCGCCTGTTGGATTCTCACCTTTCTCTCTCAGAGGGTGCCGCGGTGAATGAAGCTCCAGCTTTAAGACCTCTTTATTGTTTTAATTCCAAGTCTCATGCCTTCATCAATCTGTGGGCACCTTTACGTGGAGAGCACTATGTTCACGGAATCCCAATGACAAGATAAATCCTTTCTCGGTTTTCTTGAGGAAGGAGAGGCTAAACAAGCTGGTAGAGGCAAAGCCAACTTTGGCTTGAAGGTGTTCAGAAGGGGGGCTACGGTCATGACGGACAGCAATGATTTTAGTGGCTTCTTACTTCGGACCCAGTGATAACATCTAATGACATCAGGAAGAAGCTACTGGTATCATCCCCATCTTTCAGATTGGGGAACTGAGGCTCAGAAAGGTGAGTTTACTACCCAAGGTCATACACCACTGACGAGGTGACTCCTCTTTACCTCTATTCTGCCTCAGCTTCTTACACCTGAGCTTGATGTGGATACTGCGGAACGGAACAGGGTGGTAAAGGCTGGATTCATCCATACCTGGCCTGAGAATGGTACTGGAGCAAGGGACCTCTCTCCAGGAATCCGGGTGCAATAATGAACACGAATGTAATGATCAACTTCCTGCTCCTGGATTTTTTTTTTTTTTGGCACTGGGAATAGAACCCAGGGGAGTTTTTTCACTGAGCTCTATCCTCAGTCCTTTTAACTTACTTTTTAAATTTTGAGACAAGGTCTCTGTTGTTTAGGGTCTTGCTAAGTTACGGAGGCTGGCCTCCACTTGGATCTCCTGTCTCAGCCTCCTGAGTCCCTGGGATTACAGGCCTGCACCACTGCACCCAGCATGGACTCTTAGCTTGACCTCTGGGAGGAACCTGGAACCGCCCCATTCACTGTCCTTGTCCTTCTGTCTTCAGCAGCTTCCCTGCCCCTTGATTCCCACCTCTAATTTTATTTATTAATAAAATTAGCAAGTGGAAAAGTAAACCACCCAGCTTGAGGACTTCAGGATTCTGGGTCTGGAACGGACCAAGAGTTGATGCCTCATCAAACACACTTGCTTTATAAATGAAGAAACCAAGACCCAGGGAGGGACCTGGACTCACCCCACAGGCCCCACACAGAGTGGCAGCGCTTGATGTTATGATGATTTGTTTATGTTTTTCCAGGCGAGCGCATGACCATGGGGGATATCCCGTAAACATCTGCTGGATGCGCTGAACAGTGGGACTTGATTTCTCCATCCGAGGGGCCCATCAGAAAACCACACTAGCTCTGCTTTTGATCCTTTGTTGTAAAAGTCTCCCAAATTCAAAACGAGGTGAAAATCTTTTCTACAAAGTCTCCCTTTGATCTTACGCTTCTTTTTCTCGAAAAGGATCGAAAACTTAGCAGCCGACTCTTCCAGAAATTAGTAATCAAACCTCTAAAACTCTCCTCTGGTTATTTCAACAAATTAAAACAAAAAGAAGTGAAACATTTCCTCTCCCTCTCCCTTCCAACAGTCCCGCTAGGGAACAGCTGTGTCTATTTAAAATGGATTCTGATCTCCCAGGAAGGATCCGGTTTCCCTGCACACGAAGCCACCACCTCGAGAAGGTGCTGGGGCTAGCAACTCTCTGTAATGGAGCAGCAGAAGCCGGCCTTCCCGCTGGGACAGGGCCACGCGACACCTCAGCTGACGGGTGCAGTGGCCCTGGATATTCTGCTGCCTCAGGCGTCCTTGGTCCCTTCCAGCTCCCGTAGCCTCTGTGGCCGATTGGATTAGGGCTCCCTGTTCCTCACCCCTCCTCCTCACAGTGTTATGCTCTTGCCCTTTGCCCTCTGACTCTGCTGTGGGCTGGGTGGAAGGCCCTTCCCTGCCCTGCTGCTGGCAACCTTGGCCATGTGACCGGCCTCAGCCACTGGACGGTGAGTGAGCTTTTACTGGTTCCCTCTAGAGGGGCCTCTCCTGCTCTGGGATCTTCCCTGAGCAGGGCCCCAGGGGGCTGCCGCGCTGGGCTCAGCCGGAGCAGACCTGAGCCAGACCCGCAGGCCGCAGCAAAACCCAGACAGAGCCCCAAAGTGAGGGAAAGGGGTGCTGCTGGAAGCCGTGGAGATTCTGAGCTGCTGGCACCCAGGAAAACCAGGTGACTGAAGCGCACCTTGACCGGGTGTGGTCCTGTCTGTGCAGTGGCCTTGGTACCCCAGGGTTCCCCATTCAAGGGTCCATATCTGCAGATTCCAGCAGCTGCAGACTGAAAATATTGGAGGAGGGGGATAAAGACACCAAACTCCAGTTTCCAAAAGTGAAACTTGGATTCCCTAAACGATACAGTATGACCACCCTCATGTCGTAGGTCCACTGTAGGAGGTGTTATAAGTGACCTAGGGATGACGCAGACCACAGGGGAGGGGTGTGCAGGTCATGTGCGAGCACCATGCTACTTTATAGAAGAGCATCCGCGGGCTTTGCTCTGTGGGTGGGTCCTGGGGCCCATTCCCCATGGACGCTGAGGGGTGACCATGTTTCTTTGCTGGGGCTGCCATCCCCAAGCATCACAGACTGGATGGCTCCAACAACCGAAGTGAATTTCCCCACCGGTTCTGGAGGCTGGAAGTCCAAGGTCAAGGTGCTGGCAGACTGGTGTCTCCGGAACCTTCTATCCTTCACTTGTTGATGACTGTCTTTTCCCTGTGCCCTTCCATCGTCAACCTCTCTCTGTGTGTGTGTCTACATCCCAATCTCTTCTTTAAAGGACACCACTTCATATAAATCAGATGGGATTGGGGGCCAAGCAGATGACCTCACTTTAGTTAATTACCCAATGCAATCACAGTCTAGGGTACTTCACATGGGGATCTGGGGGAATGGCACCGAGTGGCACCCACAGCCCTGCTAGCCAGCCAAAGACGCTGACCGCGCACTGGCTTAGACCCAGGGGATCTCTGTTTCTGCAACAGGGAGCCTAGTTCTGGCCTCCGGAGGTCTGGGAGCCGGAGCGGTGCCATCTGGCCCCTTGATCAGCCTTTTCGGTGTACGGACCTCAGTGCTCATTCTCTTCTGAACATCTGGCCTTTTTCCAAGCTCAGGGGGCTGGGCAGCGTGGCCACTGGCAGCGTCTGCCTTGCATCCTTCTGCTTTCACTTCCTCAGAGGAAGCCAGAGCTTCTCTCTGCCACGGTCCCCAGGGAGGACTTGGCTTATCTCTGGGCCTGACACCGAGACCCGGATGGACCAGGCCAGGCCTCTGTGCCCATCCCTGTGGCTCTAGGGAATCCAGCTGGTGGGCCCAAGCTAAAGGACAGGGAGTGACTTAGAAGGAACCCCAGGGAGACCCAGGCTATGGATGTCCATGCCCATCACCCCCGTCTTCAGGAGCTGATGAGCTGGGCCTACAGGCTGGGCAGGGACAGGCACAGTGGCCGGGGCCGCCCATTCAGGTGTTCAGCCACATACTGGCTTGGATGCCAGCCACAGCGCCAGATTGAGAGCTTTAGGCAGGCTGCCCGGCTTCTCCAAGCTGCAGCTCATTCTACCACAAAGCCGGGGGAACGGGCAAAAGTGGTTCCAGGCGGGGAGAGGGTCGGGCCAGCCCTCTGTGCAGGATGCTCAGCCCGTGTCCTGTCGGTGGACACCCCGCGCTGCCCAGCTCTGTTCTTCAGGGCCCCTGCGCACACCCAGCTGCTGCAGGCTCAGCAACACCCCCTCCCCTGCAGCCAGAGCAGGGCTCACCTTACCCAAGGTTCTGCCACCACCTGGGGACCGGCCCACAGGCCCGTGACTTGGGTACAGAAGCCCAGGGACCTCTCTGAAGGGCTGTCCCAGTTCCTGAGCTCCCTCTTGGCATGGGGCTGTGCACACTTCCTGCCAGCTCCACCCTCCCCCAGACCCTGACTTCCTCACCCCTTCCACGGCACGGTGCGCCCTGGAGCACCCCCAGCAAACCTCCCAGTGCAGGGAACTAGATCCCGGGTGGCCTGGGGGCTTGTGCACAGGGTGGGCGCCAGTCCTACATTTCGGTCCACCCCAGCCATCCCCTAGGCACACTGAGGAGGGCCGGGAGTCTGCCGGCCAGGGCACAGCCTTGCCTCGGACCCCGACTGCTGGGGACAAGCCTCTCCTCACCTCCACCAGGTCTGAGACCCCAAGTGAAGAGCTTGGCTTCTCAGTGCCTCTGTATCCTCATCTGGGAAATGGCCAGATGCAGAACAGTGCCTGGCTCATGAGGACGCTGTGAAGGTCAAACGAGTTTTAAAGGGTTTAAAGCTGGATAGTGTGGACGTGTGCTCCTGGGCAGCTGCGTGACGTGCTGGGATGCAGGGACACCGTCTCTGTCCTGCTGCTGCCCACAGTCCAGTGGCTGAGACAAGTCAGCCAGCATGCACACGGGGTGGAGCCTGGTTCTGTGCCCCTTTAAGAGCGTGCTTTTGAATAGAGTCCTCTCTGTCATTGGTTCTTTGAGCTTCACGTACTGCATCTCCATTAAATGAAAACCGTGTGATTTTTTTCCCCTTTCGTCAATACAGTTCTTAGGATTAAACAAATAAACAAACAAACACTGGAGACGAGTTCAAAATGCAAGAGTCTTACATCTCTTTTCAAAATCCAGGTGGGGATTTTGTGGCCAAGGTCACTGAGGCTGCTGAGAAGAACCACTGCTCAGAGAAGGAACGTTCCAGAGTCTGTCCTCCCGGCCCAGGTACGGGAAGGAGTCTTCGTAAAGGAGCATCTCCTACTGTTGTTGGGAACAGAGACGACATCCAGGTGTCTGTGAGATGGAGCGATACGTCCCCAAATGGTTAAGCTGGAGGTGTCAGTCCCCAGTGGTCCCCGTCCAGCCCTCTCATCCTGCAGAGGCAGAGACTGGGGTGCAACTAGGAAGGGACCCGCCAAGATGGATCTAGCTCAACAGCAGTCACCTGGAATGGACGCCCACTTTCAAGTAGCCGGGCTTCGCTCGGGGCGCCTGGGCTGTGGGAGGCACAGAGGGCCTGGAGCTAGCGGAGCCGGGAGGAGGGTGCTACTGGTCTGGGAGACATGAGCTCCACGGGACTCTGGGCGAATCAGCCGCCCCCTGAGCTTCAGCTTTGCTGTTTGTCGAACAAGGGAAGATGTGACTTACATTAACCAGAGCCAGTTCTCAATTTCCAATGGGGTCCTGTCTCAACAAACCCACCGCAAGCTGAAAATATCAGAAGTCCAAAATGCATTTTCTACAGTGGACACGATGGACACCATCGCTGAGCCTGGCCTATCTCACGCGCTTGGGTCGTGCACAGTTGGGCCCAGTCATCTAGCTTAGGCTATTTCTTGGCGAGCACTGAATATCCCATGTCATTTATTTTATATTGTAATGAAAATGAAATGAAAAGCCAAACATTTGTAGGGGTACAGTTTTGCACCATCATCAAACCAAAAAAGTCTTCAGTCAAGCCATTGTAAGTCGGGGACTATGAAGGCACTGAGCACTTAGCACACGACGGAGGGAAAACAGTGCCTGCCCTTGCGGAGCTCACGCACTCGTCTGGGTGGTGAGAGGCAGGTAAGGCTGCATGTAAATGTGTGTGTACAAGGTGCCACTGCAGGAGGAAAGGGAACAGGAAACCAGGCAAAGGGAGAAGAGGATGAAATCAGGCCTCCTTTTTATAGAGGGTGGTTGGAGATTCTGGCTTCTCCAGTAAAGTGAAACTTGAGACCTCAAGCACAAGAAGGAAAAAGCCAGGCAGACTTCTAGAGAAATAAAGTTCCTGGTAACAGGGTACAGCCAGTGCAAAGGCCCTGAGGTGGGAGAGTTCTTGAGTGTGTGAGCAATGGTAGGACTGCCATGAGGCTGGGGCAGAGCGAGTGATGAGTGAGCAAGAGATTAGGAGAGAGAGAAGTGGGACTGGATCAGGCCTGCATGGGGACTGTGTGACCTGCAAGGAGTCTGGCTCCCATTGTGAGTGACATGGAAGACACTGAACATTGTAAGCAATGGCAGCATGAGATATTTATGCTTTAGAACGCTCCCTGGCTACTGTGAAGAAAGTCCGTGAGAGTGAGGGTGAGACAGGAGCCACCCAGGAGCTAGTGCTGCATCCAGCAAGGAACGAGGAGGCCTGACAGTCAGAAGTAGGGTTGAGGGCAGAGTGTGCGGGTGCCAATGGATCCCACTAGACATTTAAGATGGAACCAGGTGGAGGTAGTGAGAGGAGGAGCCCAGGAGGACTTGGAGGTTTGGGGTTTAAAATATCGGATGGGTGAAAACTGACTTATGGAACGGGGAGGGCGGTGGATGCGAGGTACGTGCGAGACATCCAAATGGGGCCGTTCAGCCGACACTTGGATATGGGAGTTTGGGGTTTGGAGAATGAGTCTGGACTGGAACTAGGGACTTGGAAACTTGTCAAGCCCCTAGGAGTCATCCGGAGGCATGGATGGATGGGCTCTCCTCGCCCGTGGATGGGGAAGGGAAAAGCCCGCAGCCCTCCAGCACTGAGGTCGGAGGCAATGAGAGGGAGAAGTCGAGGAAAAACCAGCGAGTGTCTGGCTGGCAGATGCTCGAAGCAGCCGTGGTATTTCAGGGCCTCTGGGAGGAGTGAGAGGGCTGCCCTTCATTAAGCACCTGGCGCACAGCAGGTGAAGCGTTAGCCCTTCCCCCCAAAACCTTCACGTCGCAGGTGACCCAACCTGTCCACCTCGCAGCCACTGGTCACTGGCCCTGAACTCCCCACACCCACTAATACCAGTCACACGGTCCTCAGCACACGAGGCTGCTCCGTCAACAGAGCTCAGAGACACTTCACTAGCCACCATGAGAACCAAGCTGACTGCCACGCAGTTTAATGACTCTGGTTCAAATTCAGTGAATTTGCAAATATCCTGAGTCACATGCCAAGAAAAAGATGTCGGATTTCTATACCTACGAGGCACACTTGGTACCAATTATCCCTTCCCTGGAAAATAAATGAGCAACGCTTCCTTCCACACTTGGCAAAAGGTCCATATGATGTTCTAGAAAATAATACGGTGGATGGACCCCATAGGAAAAGCCTCACCCAGGGCTTCCTGCCGCTGATTGACGCCAGCACGCTGCACTGCAGGCGGGGAGAATCTCTCCCAGGAGCGCCCAGGATCCCTGCCTGGCTGCCCCGTGAGTCCTCTGCACTCGGTTTCTTGTCTAGCGATGCACCAGCCCCTCAGTTGGTTCCTGTTAATTCTGAATTTAATGATTAAAAAAAAAAATTCAGCAGTGGTCAAGCAAGTATGCTTATCCTAGCGTTTCCAAGTGTACTCACGGGACGGCCAGAGCCACAATTTTTCAGCATTAATAGGTGTCAGATACTGTACTAAGTACCTGAGATTTCTCCCCTCATTTTATCCTCTTGAAATTTAATTACTCTAACAATTCCAGGAGATGGGCATTATGAACACTGCTGTAAGCTGAGGTTCCGAGAGATAAATTCTGAAGGTCACACAGGTAATAAGCAGCAGAGCCAGGATTTGGACTCAAGGACACTGTGGCCGAGCAGAGCCCTGGGCCTCGGTTCTGTGTGGCCTTTGGAGAAAAGGTTCATGACCCAAACAGACCACTTTTGGAGGTTGTGATATAACATCTGACTTACATTTTTGTCAGGCAGACACTGGGGATAAAAAGAAAAAAGAACAGAGCCAAACAGGAGAGGAGTTTTGATCCCTGGCCTCAGTGTATATGATGTGCTCCCACTGTGGGGACATAGCGCGCACCTGCCTACCTTGGAGGGTCATTGTCAAGTTCAAGTATATTAATGGCTATGAACCCAGCCTCTTTCCTGAACAGATGAAGAGGTGTAACAGGAAGTTGATTTTGAAAAATAAATTCTTAAAGCACATTGAGACCAACGTATTTTAAAGTGCTGAATCAGGTCCTAATAAATGATCCAATTTGCCGCTCCATCCTACATTTTAACTTGTAGGTGAACGGACCAATTTCCCCCCCTAAAGACACAAGCAGTTTTGGGGTTGCCGAGGACCTGAGTCTGCTCTGCTCCTATGACCCGATACATTGAACTTCTTTCCTTTTCAATTGAATAATCACCGAGAATTTGAAAAGATGGAGTTCCATTAGTAGACTCCCCAACAGATGGCCTTTGAGATCACAAGGGTCTATGTCAGTTTTTCTGATGGCTTTTCATCTTCTTGCGTATCACTTTCCCTAAAAATCCCGTCAGTTAGTGTCTTTAAGTCCTTTTCTCATCTCCTCCTTGCACTGCTGTTTACAATAATGAGTCACAGCTGAAAGGCACTGAAATACCAGGCTGCTTCAAACACCCGCAGCCAGAGGGGGATTCTTGGAGGAGGCTGGCAAGAGCTTCCGAATGGTGAGGTTTCCCTCCACCAGTGAGAAGTGGAGCCCGAGACTCCTGTCACAGAGACTTGACAGGCCTGTGTCCAGGGATTTTTTTAATATACAACAGGATATTCTACATGGATCTAAATAAACATGTATTAATGACTCTTCATGCCATGGATCTAAATAGGAGCTCCTCAAAATTCCCCACAAGTAGGAGACGGGCACTTTGAATATCCTCACTGTACAGCTGAGAAAACAGTTGTGTGTGTTTTTTTTTTTAATTTTTATTTTTTTTTTTAAAGTTTTTTAGTACTGGGGATTGAACCCAGGGGTGCTTCACCACTGAGCCACATCCCCAATGCTTTTTTAAAAAATTTTTTCTTTTGAGACAGGGCCTTGCTGAGTTGCTGAGGCTGACTTTGAACTTTTGATCCTCCTGCCTCAGCCTCCCAAGCCACTGGGATTATAGGCTTGTGGCTGCTGAGCCCGGCAAAAACTGAAGTTTTGAAAGGTTGACTAATTTGCCCAGAGACACATAACTAGTAGGTCAGAGAGGTAGAATTCGAACCCAGAGCTTGGACATTTGACAATTCGCCTGGGGCCCCTGCTCTACCAGCCAGGGGATGTTGGGTTTTTGTATCTGTAAAGTGGGCATAATCATCATCTTGGCCCTGGGCTGGGGTGGTGGCTCACATGTGGAGCACTTGCCTCACATAAAAAAAATAATTAAATAAGAAAAAAGGTATTGTGCCCATCTACAGCTAAAAATATTTTAAAAATATTAATCTTGGCCCTCTCTCTCTTGGGACTTCTGTGGCAGGAGAGGAGTCACCAGGTGTGGAAATGCTTGACACAGTGCTGGTCATCCCTGTGGGAAGTGGACGCAGTGGGGACATGGATCAGTGGAACCCAAGACCACTCAATGAGTGGACTCACACTGAAGATGAAACCCGGCTTTGTCTAAAACAACCAGCCACCTGGCCTGGCTGCGGCTGGCCCCTGGGGGCTGGGGCTCTGGCTCCGAGGGCTCCCGTCTCCCCACCAGCGGATCTCGCTTTTCCCAGCACAGCACTGCCTTGGAATCCAGCCCTTCGCCACCCACTGAAGCTACTTCTCACGTCCCTCGGGTGCCAGTGAGATGAGTTTTGCCACCCTCTTTGATTAGTGGCCCACTTCCAAGCTGCGGGTGTCTGTGGAAGCAATCTTTATGCTCCGATTTATTAAAGCACCGTTGCTTTAATGAATTACCGCAATCCAATGAGCCCATAGATAGCTTGTATTTAACTTTTATGTGGCTGCCCCAGAAACCGGCTTGAAAAGCAGAAATCAATGTTTGTGACAAAAATCTCGATACGATTTATTTTGAATGTTCAGTTTGGGATTTGATGTATGCCGTTGTCAGATATATTTTATGCTCGAGGATGAATTTTATACTTACTGATTAAAGGGGGTGAGCGATATCAGTAAGGTACAGTTTGACAAACCTTAAAAGAAATGTCGTGACATGTTGGTTTCCAGCCAGATTGACTTCACTCAGTGGCACCAGTAGCAGCATCTTCGAACTACCAAAGGGAGGCCCTATTTACCAGTTCTTAAATTAATTAGTCAAAACGCATTTAATTAATGATACCCACTGCGACGATCTGATTCTCCAGTAATTGGGAAGCAGCACACAAGCAGGCACCCAGGTGGCAGGGGAGGTGTGGACAAATTGACAGGGACTTTTCCCACTGGAGACCTTCATCTCAATAAGTATTATTTACTCTCGGAGTTCTCGTAGTGTACCAGCTACTATTTAGAAATAACCTGTTCGGAAGCAACACCTGCAGATTAGCATAAAGTTCCTATTTAGAGAGGTGTCTAGACAGAACCTAAAATAAGAACTTTAAGTCTCCAGCATTCGATGGCAGCAGGCCACAAGACTTCCACAGAAACCAAGGCCAGGTGGCTTTTTAACTTTTAGCACTGATCAATTGATTACACAGATGCCCCTCAAAGTAGGATGAAGGCTGGTCTGAGACACCATGACTTGGCACAGAGAGCTTCTTCAGAACATTCTACTTAGGGGTCCTTGAATCCAGTGTCCACCCGCCTATCCACCCATCAACATGTCCACCCAGTCACCCATCTGTGTCTACATTTTCCTCCCTCCCTCCCTTCTTTCCTTTCTTCCATAAATAAATCCATCCATTTGCCTATTCACCCCTCTGTGTATGCTCCCTCCCTCCATCCTTCCTTCCTTCTATCCACCCCTCCACCCTTCCTACCTTCCTTCCATCCTTCCATCCATCCATCCTTCCTTCCATCCTTCCATTCATCCATCCTTCCATCCATCCATCCTTCCTTCCTTCCATCATTCCTTCCATCCGCCCTTCCTTCCTTCCTTCCATTCATCCACCCTTCCTTCCTTCCTTCCTTCCTTCCTTCCTTCCTTCCTTCCTTCCTTCCTTCCTTCCTTCCTTCCTTCCATCCATCCATCCACTCTTCTGGTTTTACTAGATTTTGTTTATGTCAGACCCTGCAAACCGCTCACCGTGGACGGCTTCTTTTAGTCCTCACCATGTTCCGTGAAGTCCATTACTAATATCATCTTCATCATACACACAAGGAAACTGAGGCTCAGAGAGGTCAAGTGCCTTGTTCAAGACAACCCAGATCCTGTGGGAAGGGCTCTCCCAAATCCAAGTCAAGGGCTTCTCCCCACCAGGACTGACTTGGCCAAAGATGGAGAAGCTCAGCCTCTGAAGAGGGAGGTAGCTCTCCACCCACTGTGCTCACGGAAGGGAATGAGTTTGCATTCACTCCAGGGCCAGGCACACAAGAAAGCACCAGCCTTCGTCTCTGACCCCACAGTGTGGACCAGCAGAGACACAGATAATAGGTAAGCTACCGGCACCACTGATTCATGGCTTGAAAAACACTAATCCCAGGACCAGGGGACATCCGGGTCCCCACCAGCGTATTGGGCAGTAGCTCTTTAAGGCGCTGCCTCCTGACCTTCGCCTCGCTCCCCTCCTCTATTTGAACCTCCCATTGATTTGACTCAGGCACTGGCTGTCTGCCACCTGGATCCCTGCGATGGCTCCCCACCGGTTCCCTGACCACCCCTCTCCTTGTGTCCCTTTTCCCCAACCACCCCAAATCCTACCCTGCTGCAGGGTGGCCTTCGTGAGCTGCTATTTCATCTGCTCTTTCTGATGGGTCCTTCATTTCTTTAGGATCAAACTCAGACACCGTAAGTGCTGGGGACGGGTCCACCCAGACCAGCCCCTGCCGACCCCAACCCGGCATCTATGCCGTGAGCTCAGGCAGGTGCCTTTCCACCTGCTGCTCCCAACCAGCTGCTGCTCCTCCCCACGATGCGTCCAGGGCCTGTTCCTTCCTGAGGTCCTGGCCGAACAGGGAGCCCTGCCCCCGCCCTCTGCGCTCCTGAAGCCCTTCCCTCTGTGCTTCCTCCTATCCTGCAGCCGTCACAGAGAGCCACCTGTGTACCTCCTCCTCACGGCCTGACGTCCAGCTTGGCCAACAACAGGTGCTTGATCCGTGACAGTTTCGAAGGTCTAGGTGCACTCATGTAACAACCGAAGGGCCTGCAGTCGCCGCCGGGCTGGCCCCGGCCCTGGCTGCCCAGCCTTGGTTTTTATTTGTTGTGGACAGAAGTCCTGGTAGATTTCCTGGAGTCTCCTCAGAGCTTTCAAGATGCTCACCTAAAATTTTTCATTGGAAACTTGACATCCTGAAATCTCTGCTGCTTGGAATAAGAGCATGTATTTTTAGAGGGAAATTGACTAGACAAATAGGAACGGTTAGGCAGAGATAAATAGAACCTGAGCTCCCAGACACCTCAGGCCCTGATAACATTTATCTTAATTAAGATATTTTCTCTTAACGAAGATGGTTCCTGTTTCAAATACTAATTCCAACTGCTCGATTTTCTTTCCTTCCCCATTCCCCAAAGTGAAAATCTTTTTTTTTTTTTTTGTATCAGGGATGGAATCCAGGGGCACTTACCCACTAAGCCACAACCCCAGCCAGTTTTACTTTTTGAGACATCATCTTGCTAAATTGCTTAGGGCCTCGGTAAGTGGCTGAGGCTGGCTTTGAACTTGTGATCCTCCTGCCTCAGCCTCCCAAGCTGCTGGGATGACAGGTGTGCACCACCACGCCTGGCCAAAGTGACAATCTTTTTCTTTTTTAATATTTATTTTTTAGTTGTAGTTGGATACAATACCTTTATTTATTTTTATTCGGTGCTGAGGATCGAACCCAAGGCCTCACACATGCTAGGCGAGGGCTCTACCACTGAGCCTCAGCTCCAGCCCCTAAAATGACCATCTTAAGAGCAAAATGCACTGGTCAATTTAAGCGGAAAAACCCTTGACATACAGAACATGAAACTGCTGGGTGCCAGGTGGATAGTCTATTTGAACTTGGCTTGTTTTATAGCTTTGACCTGTTCTCACCTAGCTTGGGTTGATTTGCGTCTCTAATGCTTCCATTTTGCAGAAAAACAGGCTTATGGGAAAGCCCCCAGTAGATTCCTGAAAACGTACTCACTTTTCACGAAAGTGCTTAATTTCTTTTTGATGAGCGCGCTCTGTGTTATTCAGAATGGTTCAGCTACATTTCCCTGCGTACACATGGGGGCTCAAAGAAGAAGTGGGGAGGCCCTGTGTAGCTTAGGAGAAATGGGTTTGCTGACCCTAGGAGAGAGGAACTTAATGAGTCGGAAGCGGGTTGCTTCTCATGCATGAAATAGGACTTCAGACCTCTCCCCTGTCCATCAGAGCTGATGAGCACTTGAGCGGTCTGCTACGTTTTCTGGTCGGTTACATCGTGGCTTCTGAGCGGGTGGCTACAGGTGGGACATTAGCTTTCCAGATGGCAGGGAATACTTGCTCCATTTCTTTGTTGTCTTGAATTAACAACACCCAGAAGAAGAGTGCTGAGTATACAGTGGGTACTTAATGTTTGCATGAACACTGACTCCAGCCGCCGCTTACGCTTACATAAACAATGAAGTGGAGAGCTTCCTGCCACCTTTAGAATTTTGTTTCTTCTCTAGGAGCGGGACCCCAGCTGATCACAGAGGTCACCAACCTGCTGGCCTTGGGGATGGCTTTGTCACTGTATTTACAGAAAGTCCCAGAACATACTATTGTGACCCAGCTGCTGAGCCTACAGCACCAGGAGGCAGGTGACAAAAAGCATTGGGAACCCTTGTGCTCCTGCGTCCTGGGCCTGAGCACTGAGCCCCCAGCCCTACAGCGCAGAGATCTGGAGGAGGTCTCCCCCAGGAAACTGGATTAAAAAGAAAACCTACTGAAGCCGGGGCCATGCTCCCCCAGGAAGGCTCAGGGAGTGGGGATTGTTCAGCCCTTTCTCCTCCTCCCCTGGGTTCTGAACCCGCGCCAACACCCCCAAGGCCCCGGGTCTGACACTGGCCACGTGAGCGGGCAGCCTTTGTCGCGCCTCGCCAGCGTCTCTGCTTCGCTAATCTGCATCAGGAATCTGAGGCCCCTACACGTTCCATTGGCTGCTACTGAAATAACCTGCGGAGCCAAGGTGAATGTAAGGTGTTACCTACTGAGTGTCCCACCCACCCATTAAATGACAGAAATGACTTGGCCTGGCTCCCAAGGGCTGAACACGGGGGAGACGGTGGGAATGTCGGAGGGAGCCTTCCCACTGTACGGATGGGGCTGGTGCCCCCTCCCCAGGGCTCCTCCGGGGGCCTGGAGCAGGTCAGAATCGTGGCCCTCTCTGTAACCGGAACTGGTGGGGAGTCTTGGTTCACTCCTAGGAGGAGGAGTTATGTCGGATTTACTGTGGGGCCAAGTGCATGCCAGCCGCGCCCTCCTGCCCTGTCTGCCCTCTCAGCTCCAGGTGCCAGCCCAGTGAGAAGCTGGGATCATGTGATTAAGGGCAAGCCTTCCTGGGACCCTGGTGGAGAGGCTGCCTGTTATCCACCCTGGCCTGGAAGTTCACAGCCAGAAGTGTTCCTAGTTCAAGGCCACAAATGAATGCCAAGTGAGGGCTGCCGCTCTGGGGTGCGGGTGGGGTCCTTGCTCTCATGCTGTCTTCCAAAGCCTCCCGCCAGTCTGCCAGGAAACTTGCAAGATGCACATGGCATAGGCACCGTTTGCTCTTGACCCACCTGAGGCATTCAGACAAGTTTTGCCAGAGACATGAAGCCCCGGAGAGCCCACCGAATGAGGCTCAAACAAAGACAGAAGTTTAAGAACACGGAGCAATTTTTGTAGAGTAAATTCCATGAGCAGAGGACAGAGATTCAATACATGAAAAAGGTGAACAATTATGGGCAATAATCACTAGTTTATTTCTCTTTGGTATAATTATTGCAAGAAGGCAGCATTATACTAAGCCTTTTAACCTCAGACTTGATTTTATTCCTCAATGGTAATTTTTTTTTTTAAATCAGAAGCATTCTGAAGACTGTGCTCACAGTTCTTGGTTTTGCAACATTTAAGTACAATTTTTCAAGGTTATATTTGATTTTTGTTTTTAAAAAACGAATTCAAAATCCGAGTAAAGGATTTTTTTCATGCATAAGCATCAGCAGAATTGGGGTGGGAGGTCATTCAGTTGAGGCCAGGGCTTAGAAAATAAGTTCGAATAAGAACTTGTTAAGAAGTTGAAGTTGTAAGTTTATAGAGGATAGGGAGAAGCTGGAGATAAGGAGTCTAGGTAGGTGGGCGAGGACTCAGAGGGAAGGGGAGGAGGTGGTGGAATCCAGGAGAGAGAGTCGTTCAACACCCAGGTACAGTGAGAAGCCGAACCCTTCAGACGAGGCTGGTGGGAGCAGGAGATGCTACAGCCACTTTGGAAAACAGTGTGGCCATTTCTCAAAAGATGTTCAGCACAGAATTACCACGTGACTCAGCAATTCTGCTATTAGGTGTCTGTGTTGGTCAGCTTTCTGTGGCTGTGCAAAGACCTGAGCAACTCACAAGGAGGAAGATGTATTTTGGCTCCTGGTTCCACAGGTGTCAGGACATGTGGCTTGGCCCTGTTGCCTCTGGCCCATGGTGGGTCAGTACATCATAGTGGGGAGCCACTGACAGAGGATACTGCTCCCCTTATGGCAGCTGGGAAGCAAAAGAGAGGAAGGAGCTGCGGTCCCAGTACCCCCTTCAGGCACACCCCCAATTACCTAACTTCCTCCCACTAGGTCCCGCCTCTTAAAGGTTCTACTACCTCCCAAAGGAGCATAGCCTCTGACCAAGCCCTTAACAACAAAAGCCTTTTGTGGTTATTTCAGATCCAAACTATAGCAGCATCTCTCCAGGGAAATGAATAGCATACATCCACACAAAAGCATTTATCCAAATAGCTACAGTAGCATTATTTGTAACAGTTAAAAGAGCCAGTGTCCAAGAATTGCTGAATTGATAAATACAATGTGTATTGTATTTCTAGCCAATGGTCTACCATTTGGCAAGAAAAAAAACCAAAGTACAGGTACTCTAAAATATTCTTGTAAATCAGACATAGAAGAATACCCATCACACACTTCAACTTACATAAGTGGCCAGAATATGTAAAACTACAGAAAGCAGACTAGTGGTGGCCTGCAGCTGGGGACAGGAACTGCAGTGGGTGGGGCAATACGTAGGTACAAGATTTCTTCTTGGGACAATGACAACAATGTTCTGAAATTAGACAACTCTAAATACATCAATCATAATCAAATTGAACACTTTGGGTGCGTTTTATGGTACATAAATTGTACCCCAATAAAACTGTTAAAAGTAAACTCAGAGGAATGAAGGGACCCAGTGAACAGAACACCTGACTCTAAGGAGAGGGGACCCCGACGTGGGCCTCCTGGATTTAATCAGAAAATAGATGCACGAATTCAGCTCCAAACTGGTCCCAACTCTCCAACTGCAGGCGAAGCTCACCGGGTGGACAAAGTGGGGGAGGACATTCACTGCACAGCGAAACGTACACCAGGATCGGGGAGGGGAGCCCAGGGAGACGGGTGTGGGCAAGAAGTTAGAACGTGGGTACTAAAGGGCCCCAAATGCCACACTGGGAGTTGGAACCATATCGTGAGGCAAATTTGGCACCAAAGTCCAATATGGTTGGTGGCCATACGGAAATCCACGAGCAAAAACTAAAGACAGGACCTGCTACACATCCATGGAGAGCTCTTTCAGGAACAGTGAGCGGTGATGGGGCTGAGCCACGGCATGGTCCTGAGGAAGGCAAGGAAGGTCCAGCGGCTGCTCTTCTGGGGGTGGAGCTGATATGGGCTGAGGGCGAGGACGAGGAAGGAATGCAGGGGGATGAGTGGCTGAGGAGATGGCCAAGCCCCGGCACAGGCGTGGGGCAGAGAGGTGGGACCTTCCTAGAGATAACCCAGATGGGGCTGTGCCTGAAGGGGCTACTGGGATGGCAGCTCCTTCCCCTCTTTCGCTTCCCAGCTGCCAGGAGGGGAGCCGTGTCCTTGGTCAGTGGCTCCCCACCATGATGGACTGACCATCACGGTCAGCTTGGGACAGCTTGGTGCAAATGCTGATTATTCCAGCCGGAAGTTCGGAAGACGGTCCTGATAGAGGTATCGTAGGAACCATTATTCTCAAAAAAAATGGTTTGAGGGATAGGGATATAGCCCAGTAGCTCAGTCGGTAGAGAGCTTGCCTCACAAGCACAAGGCCATGGGTTCAATCCCCGGCACCACAAAAAAAAAAAAAAAAAAAAAGGTTTGGGAAAACCCTTGATTAGGATCCTTGGGGTGGGTGGTGATGCGTCAGAGTGGGCCCCACCATGGAAACACTGAACCCAGCTCTCTGGGCAAGGGGCCAGGGCATCTTCACTTTGAACAAGCTTCCGGGTAATTCCCCCGGGTGGTGTAGGAGGACCCTGTGGGGGTGAAACCTGGACCCAGGAGCCACTTACCCTTCGATGGAAGGTGGAAGGGGCTGATCAAATTCTAACTGTAGGTAAGTTCTCATGGGATGACAGGGGGACCCTATGGCTCAAGGCCCTGGTGCCTGGAGCAGACAGTCCCCACTTTGGCAGATCCACACCTGCAACAGGGAACAGCTGTCATGGGGCTCTGCTGGCACCTGTGAGGACACTTCTGTTCTGATTTGACAGCTCACCCTGGTCCTCCTGTGCCAGCCTCTTAACACACATGTCAAAGTGCCACTTGTAAGGCCTCTTAAATGATCCACAACACTGTCTTCCAGAAATCCCCTCAGAGATGAGTTGTCTTAACTAAAGACACTCCAGAGTGCTATGCAAGCGAGTCTCTGGCTTTCTGATCATTAAAACAGCCATCTCCTGCTTCCAACGGCAATCTCTGGAATGCACTGCCATATGGACACGTGGGAAGAATGAAAGCTCTTTAATTAATAAACATTGACTGCGAGGGATTGGAAAACAAACACAGGACATTCCTTGCACTTAGTATGTGCTCAGTGAACATCTGCAGAAATAGGTTGAATCTACCCACACATTTTTCCACCATCCAGGGACCAGAAAGACATTTCACTGAACATCTGCAGCCGTTTTAGAAATTGCAAACCTGACGGAAGGAAAGTCAGCTGGGGGAACCAGAGATTTCCAGGGAACCAGGCTTAGGATATCAGTGCAAACACGAGATAAGTGTTGGGAAATATTCCTATGGGTCTTTCAGAGTCAGTCCTGTAGCTTGCTTAGATCTATATAGTCAAATTTATCCAGGTGAGTCAAGCTACCAAATGTATGTTGCTTAAGAACTATTATCAATTACCCAGAAAATCAAAGCCAGCATACTTTCTCCACACTCCAACCATTTCAGATGGGTCTCCCTCTATTTCCCTTACTGTTGGGATTTGGTCTCAGATGCTCTGACTCTCAGGCAATCGCTCACAACTAATTCTCCCTTTTCCAAATTAGAAGCACGGATAGCTCCAAATTAGCTGGAAGATTTCAATCTATTTGCCGAACAAACAGAATGGCAGTCTCATGTCCCCCAAGGAGTGAATGCTCACCTAATAAAAGATTAAGATGTTACCACTTCCCTGCTAAGTAATCCTGTGCCTTTGATGGGTTCATCCCCGGGGAGAGGCAAATCAGTCTCTCGGGCACCTGAGTTTTTCAAAGCATTTTCCTTTGGGGGCCACTTTTCTTCAACAAGTAGGAATTTCAGGTGTGTGTGGTTTTGCTTTCGTTGTTGTTGTTGTTGGTTGGTTTTTAACTTCAACAAGGAGAAACTGGTCGTCCCAGGACTGACCGTAATTGCGCTTCAGGGAGGGAGAAGGTGCCCACGTGGGTGCGATCACCCACCCATTCTCACACAGCTGATTGGCCCAGGGATGAGCACCTGACCCCACAACAGCCAATCAAGCCAGTGCCCTGAACCAAGCCTTCCGATCGTCATTTCCTTCATTCCGGATACTCTGCCCCCCCCCCGCCCCCACACACTTGTCCTTTTCTGGTCCTTCCACCTCTTGTCATCATCAACCACGCTCATAGCCAGAAGTCACTGGAACACCCTGGAATGGGTCCCCTGCCGCAGCACGCCCCCTCTGCTGAGAATTCCAGAGGGCGCGAGGACTTAGCCACGCCCCTGCGCAGCTGATTGGACCAGGGAAGGACACCTGACCTGAGCGCAGCCAATCCGCAGGCTGGTCACGTCGCGTGGGAAACCTGGTGTGGGTTTTCTCAGAAAGGGCGGAGCTGCTGATGGGACTGGCAGGTGTGTCCCTGGGGGGGTGGTGGTGGCAGGTGGAGGGTGCAGAGAGGTGCCGAGGTGACAAGAGTTCATGTTTAATAGTAGAAACCTGGCGTGGAGAGCCACAGACTTCTTTTCCTGAGGAGACATTGTAATGTCCCAGGAGCCTTAGCCCAGCCTCCCAGCCGGTGCCATTTCTGAGAAGTCTGGCCGACTGCTTTCTGGCACCAGAGGTGACAACTGCAGGGAACCAAACCCAATGTCAAACACCCTCTGCTTCCTTTCCCTTAGCTTCTCCTCTCCTTCCTTTTCCACCTTATTTCTCCCTCCCCCTCCTCCCCCTCCCCCTCCCCCTCCTCTTTGTCCTCCTCTTTCCTCTCCTTCTCCTCCTCTGTCATCATCATCATCATCATCATCATCCAGTGAGCACTTTCCTTGTGCTGAACACCAACCAAAGCACTTAGATTTGGCAAGAAAAAGAAAGTGCTTAATCCACAAATCCTGTTAGGTAGTTACTATTATCTCCATTTTTCAGATGAGAAGCAAAGAAAAGAAGTAACTTGCCCAGTACAATGTAGTTCTGAGTGATGGGGCCAGACCTTGAACCCAAGCTCTCTGGCTCCCTAGTTTGGGCTTCCTCCATCGTTCCTTAGAATCTGATCCTGTCAGAGCTTAAAAGGATTACAGAGTTCATCTCATCTACTAAATCTCATGCTTTGGGATTTCATAGGCCAATAAAAATAAAGATGCAGGGAGAACGCATGAGGGGTTGCCAACTTCTAATCTCATCAAGAAAGGACAATAGGAGTATAAAATCAAAGTACAACCTTGATGGTCACTAAAGAAAGACTGTTTAATACAAGAAGAGTAGAGAGGATGTAACTTCAGAATCAAGTATTGTCCTTGAATAAACCAGTCATTATGAAATCCTCACTATGCTAGCTTATTTTTCTGGTTTTCCTGCACAGAAATTGAAATGTGGCTCTGGAGCTGCCCTGGGTCAGGACTTGGATGATGGGGGTCACTGATGATCTTCCAATTTACCATATTGCCCGAGAGGAAACAGAGGCCTGGACGGAGAAAGTGACTTCATCAAGGCCACACAAAGGACTCCTAAGCAGATTGGAACTTTATTTCAAGCCCTTTGGTTTCCTTGGCTGAATGGTATTATTTCTGAGTGAGGGGCTGTGGGGGGTCTGTACCTGTAAATAAGGAAGGACTGGAAACTATAAAACTGTGCTTTTGGAGCCCTCGGTGGCGATGGCTTGGAAACTCTGGCCTTGAGCGTTCAAGCTCCATCTCAGGAATTTCCAGTGTCTTTTTCTGCCCAGGCCTGTTGCCTCTCTCATGGCCACTCTGAGACGAGAGAATTCTGCTTTCATCTTAAAGATGAAGCAACTGCAGTTTAGAGGGGTCACACGCCACTCGGTTCACATTATACCAACAGTGGCTTGCAGGCAATCTTCTCAGAAGTGCCAATGTCACCCACTCAGAGGGTGGAACCTAGCTAGCTGTCCTGAAGGATGGACTGTGAGACCTGCCTTTCAGGACCAGGCCAGCATTGATTCATCTGCAACTGGATGTTTTTTCTCCTCCATTTGTTAAGGGGAAAAGCCCTCTAGTTGGTGAGCCAACTGGTTTAACATGCACTGACTATCAAATACCTACAAAACAGTTATATTTCCTTCCTGTACCTCTAGCACAAGAAGGGCCAACCCTTCCTGTCCAGTGTACCTGCTACCCTCTCTGCAAGCCCAGCTCAGCTGACTGCAGTACTGCAGTAGGAAGTGTGAGAGATTGCTCGGGCCAATCACATTAACCACCGAGCCACATCCCCAGCCCTTTTTTAATATTTGATTTTGAGACAAGGCCTCATTGAGATGCTTAGGGCCTTGCTACATTGCTGGGGCTGGCTTTGAACTCACAATCCTCCTGCCTCAGCCTCCTGAGCTCCTGGGAGGGTGCTACTGCAGCCGGCATCAGATTTCTTTTGAAGCAAGAGATACAAAAGGAAGTTCCAGGTCACAGCAGGCGCTTGAGCTAAAAGATCATAAATCCTTGGGCCACATCTCATCGGAACAAGAACCACCATTGTGGGCCACGGGTAAGATGAGAAAGCAGAGGAGACAGGAGGTGAGGGGAGAGGAAAGAAGATAGAGAGTTTGATTCTCTGTTCTCCTTGAAACTTTGGATGCCTTTTCTAAGCTCCACTTTTATCTTGAGCTTATTTGAGGGCTTCTCTGTTCTGGGCACCAAAAGATGCTGAACCAGAACAGCCTGCTCTGGACCCAGATGCTCTGGGGTGAGACGCTATGCAGAGAAGTGTGGGTCGGAGTGGGTCAGAGTGGGTCGGAGCTGGGTGGAAAGTTCAGGTCCCAGCGTGAGTGGGAAGACAGTTCCTCCTGTGTGCACACGCTCCCAAGACTGGATGCTAAGGTGCACCTCACAACCCTTTAGTGCATGAGACATGCTCCAGGCCATCCCTCCAAATATCTAAGAAACAGGGCATGGCCCCATGTCGGAAAAGAACAAAGGAACCTCATGAAACTTAGTAATGAAAACATTAAAAGAAATTATCGATATTACCAATTTGTTTTTATCACAGTGACCAGCTTATTTCATCTAGGATCTCTCTCTCTCTCTCTCTCAGTACTGGGATTAAACCCAGGGATGCTCTACTACTGAGCCACACCCCAGCCCTTTTTATTCTTTATTTTAAAATGACAGGGTCTTGCTAAATTGCCCACACTGACCTCAAACTTGCCATCCTCCTACATCAGTCTCCCGAGGATCTGGGATTACAGTCATGTGTCACTATGCCTGGCTCATCTAGGATCTCTTAACAAACATTAGTTCTTGCTAAGCTCCTTGGGGGCAGATGAGTGACAAGGAGCAAAACCGAGAAGAAAGCTCTTTCCCTGCTCCGGAAGGCCGGGCGCTCCTGACGCAGACACTTCATTGGGGTTTGCCGCTGGGCCTGGCTGGTCTGTTTACCTTCTGAGTTCTGCTGGTGGTGGCTCACTTGGGTGCCTGGTGTAACAGGGAGATAAACCGGCTCTTGTCCTGTTGGGGAGTCACTACTGAGCACAGCTGTGGACACATCCTCCGCATTCACAGAGAGGAACTGGACTTTTGACAAGGAACTCGTAAATGGTGGAGGCATGGAACAGGGGCACCTGCAGGCCCCCCGAGGGTGGCACCATTGGTGTCTGTAGGCCCATGGTTGCACAACTTGAAACCAAGAAGGGGTTCTTTCTGCTGTCAGTCTGTCACTGCAAGAGCCGCGCTAGGGCCTAGGGAGAGCTACTTCCTGCTCATCGTCAGGGTTTGGCAGCTCTTGCAGCACAAGCTAAATTTGCAAAAATTGTTTGTGCTCCTTTACCAGAGGGGGCTTATGAAGGTCAAGCACTATTATTAGTGCGCTTACTGTTTCCAACTCTGGAGTTACCCGTGATTTACTAAATGCCATGGCGAGATCTAGTCACACAATATCACTCCAACTTCCCAGAACTCACAGTCGAGGGCGGAGGTTGAAATGGGAGGCCTGGTTGGTGGGGAGGGGGACGGCACTCTGTGGATTTGTTTGATGCTTGAAACTCATAAGGTCCATCTGCAGACAATGCTGGGCTCCGTCCACTCATGACCACAGTTGGTTGCTGCTAAGAGTGACCTCCTTCCCCCTATGCCCTTCACCAAGGCCACTGTCACGTGAAGTCATCATGCTTGTCCTCTTTATCTTATGGGAGAAAAATATTCCTTTGTATCCTTATCTTCATAAAAATGGCAGAACAAAAATATAGACCCAAAGGACTATATCAAGGAAAAGAGCAGAGGCCATGCAATGGCTTATTTTTTTGTGCTGTCAAGTGTTTTTTTTTTCTTTTTTGGACAAGGTGAACGTTTTAGTTGGTAGATGATGACTGAAGGAGTTTGTGGGTGGGCCTTCTCCAATCAGTTGAAGGCCTGACAAGAACAAAGGGCCAAACCTCCCCTGAGTGACACAGACTTCTTCCTGCTTGATGGCCTTTGAGTTGGGACATTGTTTGGAACATAGATGCATGTATATCATATGTATATATTTTATAACATATGTATTTTTTATATATATATATATATATATATATATAGAGAGAGAGAGAGAGAGAGAGAGAGAGAGCATATTTTGCTATATATGACACACACACACACACACACTCTTTGATGATGATAGGGTTACATCCTGGAAATACCATAAGTTAAAGCTGCATTTGCTACACCTCCGGAACACTGTGGCTTTGCTTCACTTCCAATAGCCCCATTGGGCAATGTCATCTAACACAGGCCTGTTTACACTAAAGTCTTGGCTATCTCATATAACTTACTGAATGATAATGAAAATGAGAAGCAGAGCAGATGCGTGGTTGTGCTTTTGGACCATGGTAAAGTCCACAATTGTGAGCCAAGCCGTCACCAAGTTGGGGGCCGTCTCTATTTACACAGGCGCACACCCTGTTGGCCCTGTGTCTCTGGAGAACCCTAATGCAGGCCAAATTTCTAAAGACTATCTTTTGTATTTATTTTTATGTGTTTATAAATATCTATTATTTGTTTATTACAGAGATATTTAATGTGGAAAAAACATGTGTCCACCCCAGCTTCTCCAAAGGCTGGGCCATGTCACTCTCGTTTATGTCACGTGTCTGGGGACAGAGGACATGGGAGATTTTTATTTTGGGCCCAGTTACTTTAAAATTTTCAATCTGGTCCCCCCTTGTATCTAAGGGGAGATAATCGGGGTACACGAAAGAATCTTTTAAAAACATCTTTCATATAACAATTGCACCAAAGTTTGGCCACTGGTCAGTGCTGTGCGCCTCCTAACTTCCATATGAATCCTGTTACCAGGGAATCATTGGAATGGTATTATTTCTGATAGAGGCTAATTTAAGATTCACATCGATTTTTTTTCCCCCCACAGAATCTCCTTCCTGCAGTCTACTCCAATTTTGACTTTATCCTTTGCCCAGGGTATTTCTGTTTTTGTGGCTTTTAGATTCCATTTCTCCCCGTTTCTATTTCTGAGCGACTGTGTCTTGCTGAGTGGATTTCTTGCAGAGTGAGGGAAACCCCGAGAACCTCCTCCACCCACCTGCTGCTCTTGGGCATGAAATGACTGGCTTTAGCTTCCAAACGGTCTGCTGTTTATTGCTTTCTGAATTTAGTGACAAAAAAGAATCTGTTTTTTTTTTTTTAACAATATCACAGCAGCCATACAAGGTTCTTAGGGAACTAAAGAGTTGCCTGTTAGTGAAATCAGGAAGGGGAATATCAGAGTGGATGGGCCGCTGCAGCTCCTTGGCTCTCATCCTCTCAGAGATGGAGACGATCAGGTCAAGGGGGAGGCAAAGGAGCCCAAAGTTAGGTTGGCCAGAAGAACTATAAGAGGAAGAACAAGATGGGAATCCTCACCTGCACTGTCAAGGGACAATGGGAGACACTGAGGACAACAGAATACACACTGAGAAAATATCCTGGAGGATTAAAAACAACAACAACAACAACAACAACACTTTTTTGGTCTTAAATGGGTAAGGGTGAAAAGAAGGAAGAGGGGTGAAGACACAGGGAAATCACCTCGTCAATCGTGACCGCAGGTCAGAGGCCTAACTCCAGAGCTCTTGGAGAGCTGTTTGATGGAAATCCCTCCGTGTCTGTGATCATAGCTATTCATTTGTTCTTTAGAATAAATACAGTCCCTAAAAAGAGCCAAGGAACGCTCACTGGAGCCGGGTTGGGCCAGGGGAGCTGGTCTTTTCCTGTAAGTGTCTTCACAGAGACATCATTTTAGTTTGCGCCATTCGGATGGTACGCAAATACCTGGCCATGCTGACCTGCTGTCACTGTGGAGGGACAGTTCAGTGTCTGGGAAGCGGGAGCGGGTTTCTACCTGATGAGTCCATTTAGATTAGAGACGGCAGTTTTGATCTTCATCCTGCAGGATGACCTGCTTGTGAGCACGTGTACTCCGATACACAGATCCTTCTAGAAGGCCCAAGTATTGGATTAACATGTCTCAGATACTTTGCTCTAAATGGCCTCATCTGCTTCAGATCATGTCCATTATAAGGGCTTAGAGGATGCAGGCTCAGGGGGACTTGGCTGTTGAGCGTTTCACAAGGGGCCTGTGTGGGGGCCACCTCTTCCTGCCTGGCTCTTGGTGGCATGGCAGGCAGGACAGGCACGTGGAGAGTGAGACTCTGAGATGGTCCCCAGTAGAAGATGGTGTCTCCCATCCAGGGGCAGCTAAGTCCCCTGGGCAGGGACCCCAGGGCTATTTGGGACTGAACTGTGTACTGACATTAGGTGCCCGTGACTGGGTGATGAAGGGTTCGAGTCCCGGTTCTCCACAGGCTCTCCTCTCCGCTCTTGGCTTCCGTGCCTGTGTGGCGAGGGCTGGGGTCTGCCCTGGCTGAAGACTAGCTCTTGCTGAACGCACTGTGCAGTGGGTGCCACCACACACACCTCCACAGGCCGCGTTTCCTCACTGAACCCAGCTGAGCGCGGTGGTTATCAGCCCCTTATCAAGATGAGCACACGGAGGCCCGGAGGCCCGGGGGGGTGAATTGATGTCCTCAACGTTCCCCAGCTGGGACCAAGTAACATCCGGACTCAAACCCAGCTCTGTCTGGGACGACACCCTCGCTCCTGACGGCTCATCCGGATTCTCTTCCACTCAGGCAGGAGCTTGAACCAGAGGTGGGCTCTGAGGGCTGGTCACCTGATTGCACTTTAGAGTCACAACAGGATGGATGCTTCCTAAAAAAACACCAGTGCTGGGGACCTCCTCCTGATGGGTGAATCGGTTTCCAGAGGAGAGGCCCCGGCATCGGTCATGTCTAAAAGCTCCACTGCTCAAGTCTGATGCTCGGCTGAGCCTGGCGGCCGCTGGCCTCTCCTAGTGGTTGTGAGGTGGCGTTTGGCTTTGAGCTGCCTCTGGATGACGGTGGTGTCCTAGGAGCCCGTGCCTAGGAGAAGAGCCCAGGTCAAGATCCCTGTGGAGTGCAGGGCCCCGCAGTCCTGGGCCCGCTGCATAAGTTCTTGGAGACTGAGTTGTCTCCTCAGAAAGACAGAAGTCCTGTCCTATCCTTTCTAGACCAAGATCACCGGTTGGTGACCCAGGACTGGCCCTGTGCCGACATGGCGAGTTTTATGTGCACCGAGTCGAACTTGTTTCCAGTTAGTTACAGAACCTTAAGAATCAGGAGGCTGCACCCAAACACCTGCATTTTAACTTCTCTTGGAAAACTGGAGGATGAGCTTCTGAGCCTCAGTTTCCTCATCTGTATCCTGGGCCCCGGGGCTGAGTCTCAGCTTCCCCTTTGGTGGGGTGTGGGTACCCCAGCCTGTTGCTGTTCCCCTTAATTCTTTTCCTAATCCCTGGATGGATTAGGCCTGAACCTCACCGTCTCCCACCAGCATCGTTCCCTCATTTCCATCCCTGGTCTGGCCCCAGAGCCACAGGACTGGTGACTCTTACTGAGGATTAAATTAGATAATATATTTTAAAAGATCAAACCGTCGCCTGACTCATGCTACATCGTTTATAAAGAGAAATTCTTCTTATTTGCATTTCATTATGACTGTTGCTCTCCTTGGCCAGCCATTTCCCGAGTCCAGCTGCCCGCCGGGGGACACTCACACCTAGTCCTACAAGGGGCCATTCCTGGGGCTCTCCTTCAGCCTCTAGGATGGGAACAGGGAACCCACCTTTGAGCTCAGAGACCCCTGGCTCCCCCAGGCCTTGGCTGCTGCACACTGATGCCAGTTTCCACCAGAAAACCCGGGGAGCCGTTTCCCTGGCAACCTCCAAGTTGCTGCTCCAGGCTGCACTGTGCAGCTGGGAGCCTGAGCCGCCACTTGTGGGAAAGGAAGGGGAGGCAGTGGGTGCAGAGGGAGGGACAGACCCAGGCCCAGCAAGCGACTGCCTCCGTCCTCACAGGTGGCCCGGGCCCTTCTGCCACTCTCCCTGAGGTCCCGTGGGCGGCAGGGAGGTCTCTGCAGGCCCACTTTTCCCGTCATAGGAACAAACTGCCCAGGGTCACCTCCCAAGAGATAGGTTCGTAGGATGCGGGAGGAGATGGCAAAGGGAGAAACTCTTCTGGCTTTAAGAAATCTGGTTTGGCTTTGGGGGCTGAAGGCATGTGGTCAGGATATTCCAAAGGGTGAGTGATATGTTAGGGGCACCAAAGGAACAGATGGGAGTCTCAGCTTTGAACCAAGATATAGAAATCTTAGTCAAGGGCACTCAAACATATTGGTGGTATGATTAAAAAAGAGAAAGAAAAAGAAAAAGATAAAAAGATGGGGGTGGGGAGAGCCTTAATGTCCTCGATGGTAATGAGCAGAGTGCAGGCGTCAGGCTGCTTCATCCCGTGGGGCCAGGGAAGGAGGAGGAAGCTTCAGGTGGCCATTAATTCTTTTCCTAATCCCTGGGTGGATCAGGCCTGCGCCTCTCTCCTCCAGTAGTTACCCACCCTGTGGTTAAACACCGCTAGCGAGGGGCTTTGCGGTCTCTGCTGGGGTCTGAACACAGGACCAGGCGGCTGGGAGGCTCAGATGCCTTCAGCCTGCGCATCCCTCCTCCTGGCTGCGGGCCTGCTGACTCGCGGCTGTCCCCACCCAGGGCGCCATTAACACATGGAAGGCCGTGACCTAGAAAGGCACAGAAGGCTCAGAGCAGACAACGCCACACAGTTGCTATAGTGGTGCTTTGTTATTTGTAACCAACCAGCCAACAGATATTTACAGAGAGTCTTTGCACCAGGCGCGGGGCGCACACACGTTGCGCAGAGCTGAGCATCTTTACAGAATATTAGATTTGTGCCGGGTCCTGCTGCATAAATAGAGATGCCCCAGCCCTCTACAGGGGTCTAATTTGATTCCTCCCATCCTAGAGAGCTGTGCAAAGTTTTACAAGGGGGACCGCCCCTCGGTAATTGCTCCGCGTGGTCAGGAGGAGGAACAGGCAATCATTCGCGCTGTGTTCCGCGGCCTCCCGCCCTAATTAGAGAAGCGCAGGCCTGATCTGCCTCCCAGCACCAGGGCAGAGGTGGACCTGGTGAATAGGGCTGCCCGATAGATGGGAAGGCGCCCGCCGAGGGGTGGCGGGGCTGTGAGTCGAGACGCGGGGGGCCTCATGTTTGTGTATTCATAATATATTTGATATCAACGTTCATTCAGATTTATGCTTATCAATTTACATTCAATTTACACCCAGCACAATTGCTGGCTAAAGTAATATTTCTGGGGGGCAGAGAAGGTTGGGCAAAGCAGAAATAATGGGGAAAGGGTGCTTAGGAAGTGTGAGGGGGCCTGCGAGGAGGGTGGGGGAAGGACGCGTTTCTGAGGACGTGTTGCTGGAGCGCGGGCAGGGTCCTGGAGGGAGCTGGGGACAGGGGCCTAGGAATCAGCTGTGCGAAGGAATACCATCCCCTTGGGCTGGACGTCTGCCTGGCTGAGGAATCTCCATCTGATCCTGAGGGTGTGTTTGGACAAGCAACAAGGTGTCAGAGAGAGATAGACAGACAGATGGACGGACTAGGGCAGGGCACTTCCCCTTATGCGGTTCCTAGGTCACATTCAAGTACACCCATTGTCCCCCTCCTCCCGCACATGGCTTTTCCCCAGGTACATTCATGCACCATGGACATAAGGACATGATATTGGCTAAAACTGATCTAGAAATCAGGATGGACAAGTACCTCATGGTCATTCCAGCTGGCCCCGTGTATCCGTAGGTTCCACACCTGCAGATTCAACCGACCACAGATGGGAAGTATTTGCAAAGAAAAACTGTGTCTGTACTGAACCTGTAGGCTTTCTTCATTGTCGATATTTCCTGGATAATACAGTACAAAAATCTGTTTACGGAGCATTTACATGGTGTTGGGTATTAGAAGTCATCTAGAGAAGAGTTAAAATATACAGAGGAGTGTGAATCAGTTCTATGCAAACACCACTTCATTCCATGTCAGGTTCATTTCATGCACGTCTGTGGGTTTTGGTACTATGGGGTCCAGGATCCATCCCCTGGACACCAAGGGATGACTCTGTCCTTCATACTGCCAGCAAAGCCACTGTGGGGGCAGGTCTCATGGTCCCCTTCCTAGAGGACACCGATGGCCTGGCAGATGATTGCTAAAGGGCAGAGGAAGAGTGGAGTAGGGGACCCTCCTATAGGACAAGGGTGTCTCAAGATGCCCACGGAGCTGGCAACTGGTGGAACCAGGGTTCTGACCCAAATATACAGAAGTCAGAACTGCCCGTCCTGGGTCCTGCAGCTGGTCACCTCCTTTCTTGCTTGCTTGTCCAGGTGGTCCCCATCCTCTGGGAGCCCCCATTCACCTGCTCTTGCCACACACAACAAAAATATCTTCTCTCTGATGTCCTCTCCAGCTCGGCCCCGTTCACCCGGGTTCTCTCCACTTGGCCACATCAGAAACAGCAGAACACGGACAAGCAACAGGCCCTCTCCTCCCCATCGCGGGGACTCCCACTGGCGGGTCTATGGGAGGCCCTGGACCTGCTGCGCCCGAGCCCCGCCGTGGAGGGGGCTGACCCTGTCTGTGGGCTTGGTCCCTGGGGAAGCTCAGGATTGTGCTCTGTCTTCACGTTGGTTATGTTTTTGGAAGGAACGAGGGACAGATGAAAGGAACTCAAGCTGCTCAGGTTTTGCCTGCTGCTAATTAACTTCCCCTAAAAAATAAAAATGATAAGACTACAAGACTTTCCCTCGCCTAAAATTAGACCTCCCTCCAAATAGGAAGAGGAGTGTGTGGTGCCCGCGGTGCCCGCGGTGCCCGCTGGTGCCTGGGAAGGAAGAACAGAGAAAATTTAAAAATATATCCGTTCTCCTCCAGCCACGCTGTCCGCCTTGCACAGGTCTGTCCGTACTTTCCCAGGCTGGGGAACTGGCATTTGCCCATCTGCCTGGCACCTCCACACCCCACCTCTACCTGGCCAGCTTCTGGACTGCAGGCCTCGGGTCAAGGGTATTACATCTTGCCAGCTAACGTCCTTTCCTGTTACATTCTCTGTTGGTCACAGTCACACTCTCCCCCGCCCCTTATCTGCAGGTGGTACATTCTGGAACACCAGCGGGTACCTGAAGCCACAAGGAGTACTGAGCACTATATACATCATGGTTTTTTCTATGATAAATTTCCACCTTTTCAAATAAAGGAAGCACTTGACAACTTTACTTTGGCATCAATGGCCAACATTGGTGCCTTTTGGGGCCATTATTGGCAAAAGAAGGGTTGCCTGAATACAAGGACTGTAATACCACCATGGTCAATCCCATACCTGAGAAGGCTAGCTACTGAGTGACGACTGGGCAGGTAGTATATACAGTGTGGATACACTGGACAAAGGGAAGATTTACATCCTGGGTAGGATGGAGAAGGATGCGTGTGATTTAAAACTTATGAATTGTTTATTTTTAGAATTTTCCATTTAATATTTTCAGACAGCGTTTGATTGAGTGTAACCAAAACTGCAGAAAGGGAAAGTGTGGGTAAGAGGGGACTACTGTGCTCTGATTCATTTTCTTCCTATCATTTATCCCTCTCTGAATCTTCCTGTGCATTTGTTTTCTTGTTGGTTGTGAGTCTTCCCGTTAAATGTAAATTTATGAGGGTGTTGAACGGGTTCGCCTTCAGCACCTCAGAGTGCCCAGATCCTAGACTCTGCCTGGCACGAGTGGGTGCTAAGTAAACGTGTTGCGGGGGAGTGGTTCCCTGTGAGCAATAATGTGCTCCCAAGAGGTGTGTGCTCCGGAGAATGTCATCAACTGGACCATGACTAAAGTTAATAGCAGAAGAGACTTTCATTTTTCCATCAAAAAAAAAAACCTTTCCACTATAAAACTTGTAGAAATGTTAGATGAGATGTAACAAGCATCCTCTTAGATGCTTTGCTGAGCTTGAAAAAGAACACGGGATATTTCCAGAGCTGTATTTCCAAAGATCAAAAACAGAGAAGCAGAAAACCAGAGTGGTGAGTGGGAACGGAGGCCCTGGTCCTGGGATGTTGACGGTCTTGATACCGCGAGGCTTGGATTTTACTGCAAAGACAGACCTTGTCCAGAGTGAGAAGATGTAACCCAGGCCACTGCCCAAAGCTGGCCCCTTATCTGTTTTCTGTTGCTATAACAGACTGGTCATGTCTAATGAACAGACGTGTGTGTAGCTCACAGTTCCAGAGGATGAGACATCCGTGACCAAGGTGACCACATCTGGAGTGGATTTTCATGCTGTATCAAAACATGTCGGAGAGCATCACACAGAGAGGCAGAGCAGACATGCCAAAGCTTGCTTTTTTAACAAAAACTAATTTGTGAACCCATTAGTGACTCTATAACTGATTCTACAATCTGTTAATCTCTTAATCCATCAAACCAAGGATGAATTTATCCATTCACGAAGCCAGAGCCCTCATGACCCGATTGCTCCCAAAGGTTCTTCCTCTCAATTCTGCTGCATGAGTCCATTTGGGGTTGCTCTAACTGAATACCCGACACTGGGTACTTTATAAAGCAAAGGGGTTTGTTTAGTTCACAGTTCTGGAGGTTCAAGAGCTTGGCACTGGCATCTCATTCAGGAGGGCCTCCTGGCGGCACCCCAAGGTGGTGGATGGCATCATGGTGGGGGTGTGAGGGAGAGAGAACTCACTTGTCTGGGTGGAAAACCCGAGTGACTTAGGGGAGGCCCTCGTCCTTCATTAGAACAGCTTCCCAGGAGGACTCATAGCAAGAGTCTGTGGCACAGGTATGGTTTGGGGGTCTCCCAAGGGGCCGCACCATTGGAGGTTGCTCCCTAGGGAGGCAGTACTGGGAAATGGTGGGACCCCTGAGAGGTGGGCCTGGCGGGAGGCCCTTGGTCATGGGATTGAGCCTCAAAAGGATTGAAGGTAGCTCTTCTGTGACCTCTCGGTGGTTCTGAAGGGAGGTTTACTACTGAAGAAGCAAGCCCGGCCCCTCCCGCCTCTCTGCTTCCTGGTTTGAGATGGGGCCACTTGCTCCCACATGTCCTTCTGCCACCATGAACCGCTCTGACCGCCCTCTCCAGAGGCAGAATAGGTGGTGCCACCTGGTCTTGAACTTCAAACCTCTAAAACTGTGATCTGAAGAAAGCTCTTTTCTTCAATAAATAGTCTGACTCAGGTATTTTGTTGTAGTAACTAAAAGAGGTACATTACCCACATAGTCCGGGAAACCTCAAGATGAGAAGTGAACCCAGAGCACTCTTGGGCCAATGCTCTCCTCCGACAGAGCTGCAGCTGTGACAAGGGGACCCCAGGAGTCGCCTTCTCTCACTGCTTGGTCTTTTGTTTGGGAAAGATCTTCATTTGCAGGGGCTCAGACCAGAGCTGATTCTTACACATCTCTCCTCTCCCAGAGGCAAGGAGACTGGGGAGACTGGGTATTTTGGCTGGGTATTGTGCAGAGGGAGTAATTCTGGATTTTGTAATGAGGAAGAAGCAGGGGTTGGCCAGTGGACAGGCAGTCAGTATGGCTAGCTGTGAAACAGCAGGATCAGAAAGAACTAAGATAACACGATGATATGATTATCTACAGGAAAAACCTGGGAGACTCTACCAAAAAATTATTACAATTAATAAGTGAGATCAGCATGTACACTCTTAAAAGATCAGTATATGAAAATTAATTGCATTCCTATAGATGGGCCACCGTTAATGGTAACAACACAATCCCTAAAGTGTCCAGGAAGAAATTAAGCAAAATATATGAAAGCTAGTTATAGATAAAATTATCATTTTTTTTGCAAGACATATAAATGTGGGGATTGATCATGTTTATGGATGGGAAAAAGTCAATACCATAAAAGATGAAAGCAGCTAATTCCTCAGCACCCAGCAATCCCGCCCCTGTGTGATGCAGACACTGAGAAGCGGTCCCTATCAGGATTGTTGAACAGTGAAAGACAGAGACACCCTGCTCTCTGCCGCTAAGACCTGTACACTTGCTATATTCACCCACGGAGCTGATCTGCCACAGGGGGGAGGCGAGAACCCCCCAGTCCAGGCGTCGAGGTTGAGCACTGGAACAGAGAGCAGAGCTACATAGCAAGTTCTAGAAGCACTCATCTCGAATATCCATGATACACAAGACAGAACTGCATGTTGTTTAGGGACCTCCACCTGCGTGGTGAAGTGATGGACAAAGGCACAGAGAAGCTAAGTCTGCTTCCGCGGTGGGCAGAGGAGCGGGTGGATCTGGGTGGGAGAAGGCGGAGGATGGGCTTCACCCCAGCGGCTCCTGCAGCAGATCTGAAGTCCTGGCTTGGTAGTGTGGGGGGTGGACTCATTTCCTTCATCTTTATGCCATTTTCATAAACATGGATTATTTCAAGATAAACCATGAAAAACCAGGAATCTAAAAAAGTGTATCAGAACAATTTGTTTGGATCCCTGTAACCAATTCACAAACGATTTCGGGTTGAAAGGGTCTTTGAAGGTGGTCTTTTCCCAGCGTCTCCACCAAAAGGAAGCAGAAGCTCGGGCCAGGAAGGACTCACGGGGCTCTTCACGGACACAGAACCGGTCAACGCAAGGTCAAGGCTGGAATTTGGGCCTTTCCTTATACAGAGAACCATTTCCTAAAAGGAAAGGTCTTTGAGATGGACTAGTTTTGTAGGTGAAGGTTTCTATTTATTGAATTTCTGAAAATAGGAGAAATGACATTCCAAATATAGGTAGGAAGTAGGCCAAAGGTAGCTTGCACGAGAGGGTGAAGGACAGAATAAGAAACAGCGCTTTCCATCCCACGCTTTCCCTGGGGACACGGGGTTAAACGGTTGACATTTGGCTCCAGGGGAAGAGGCTGGGCCAGGAGAAGATGCCTGGGGTTTGGTGTTTCTGACAATTCTGAGATGTTGGAAAAGTAGGATTTGAGCTTTGTTATGGTTTGGATACGAGGTGTCCCCCCAAAGCTCCTGTGTGAAATGGATTGACCCGGTGGTAAGTCCAGGCAGGTGGGGGGCGTGGCCGGAGGAGGTGGGGCGTGGCCGGAGGAGGTGGGGCGTGGCCGGAGGAGGTGGGGCGTGGCCGGAGGAGGTGGGGCGTGGCCGGAGGAGGTGGGGCGTGGCCGGAGGAGGTGGGGCGTGGCCGGAGGAGGTGGGGCGTGGCCGGAGGAGGTGGGGCGTGGCCGGAGGAGGTGGGGCGTGGCCGGAGGAGGTGGGGCGTGGCCGGAGGAGGTGGGGCGTGGCCGGAGGAGGTGGGGCGTGGCCGGAGGAGGTGGGGCGTGGCCGGAGGAGGTGGGGCGTGGCCGGAGGAGGTGGGGCGTGGCCGGAGGAGGTGGGGCGTGGCCGGAGGAGGTGGGGCGTGGCCGGAGGAGGTGGGGCGTGGCCGGAGGAGGTGGGGCGTGGCCGGAGGAGGTGGGGCGTGGCCGGAGGAGGTGGGGCGTGGCCGGAGGAGGTGGGGCGTGGCCGGAGGAGGTGGGGCGTGGCCGGAGGAGGTGGGGCGCTGAGGGCTGCAGTGGAGGGGTGCATCTTCCCTAGGCCCCTCCTCTCTAGGCTTCCTTGCTGCTGGGAGGGGAGCACCTTCCCTGGGGCACATGCTTCCAACATGATGTGCTGCCTCAACTTAGACCCCGAGCAATAGAAGGCCATCTATGGACTGAGACTGCTCATTCTGTGAGCCCCGAATAAACTTTTCCTCCACTCAGTTATTCTTGTCGGGTATTTTGGTCACAGTGACACAAAAGCTGACTAGAACAAGCTTGGATCCTGTCCCTAGCACAGGCAGTAAATATATGCAAGTTCCTAACATCTCCCAGGCTCATTTTCCTGGGTCTCCAAGTCACATTTTCCAGGTGCACAGGAAGCTAACTGAACAAGGCACTTTTTAGACATGAATTGCAGACCCAGGAAAGCTTAACCTCTGGAAGCGAGACTCTAGTTGCAGTAGGACTGGGGTTGTAGCAAGAAATGTGCTTCTGAAAAAAAGAAAAAAATCCCCAAAGTTGATTTGCCCAAGCTGATAAACATCCTTCACATCTGTTCACATAGGAGGATGGGCCTGATTTTTCTAGGAAAGTCTATTTAGACCCGGACACAGATTGCATTTCTTTTTAAAGCAACAAGAGTGATAAAGTATCTTAGTATAAAATCAATAGAAAGCAGTTTAGTGGCCTCTGAAGTCTTCCAACAGCCTCTCTCCTTCGTCTTCTCCATGGGAAAGATCAAATGAGAAGTCTCCAGCTTCCGTGTGCGTTTTAGTTATTTGCTACGTAAATCACTGAAAAACATTTAGGGGACCATTTAGAACTGGGGGAGGACTCTTCTCTGCTTCTAGCACCTCTCACCCCCATAAAGGATGGGAAGAAGGAAAAAAAAAGGTTTTCACATTAAACCAGTCGACAGGCCTGAGGACCTGGGGGTTATTTTTCTTCAGTAAGTACTATGTCATTGTTTCCTAAGCTCTGGAAGAAAAACAGAGCTGCTTGCTTCCATTTTCTCCCTGGAAGCTTTTCTTTCCATCTGTCATGCAACCAGACCGAAATGTAGCATGACGCCTGCTCAGGCATGATTGGCTGTTGACAACGTGTATTATAAAAGATGGCGGGGCTGGGAAGGAGCGCTCTTGCCAACGTGCCCTGCTGTAGTCTGTGCTGGGCTGGGTGAAACTGAGAGCTGAGTTCTGTCACAGTGACCTGTCCCATGCCACTGCATGTACACGCACGCTTGTGAAGCCCCCAACGCATCAGCAGGTGAGCCCCGTCTTCACACTGGAAGCCAGTCCGGGAATGTCATTCACCAAATATTTCTGGTTCTCCTAACTTTTAGGAGCACAGAAGGCTCCCACTTCACTGCCGCCGAGAAGCTAAGGGGCACAGGGTGGACACGTGCTTTAACCAATGAAGTACATTCATCCCGAGTGACCTTGGGGTGTTGGTTCTAGGACCGCTGCAGGCCCCAAGTTCTCGGATGCTCAGCTCCCTGATACAGAGTGACACAGCATTAGCATGTAAGCTACCCCATCTTCCTGTAGACTTCAGAGCAACCATGACTCCCAATGCCTGATACCATGCAAGCGTGTAGTGCCTAATACAACATGAGTGCTGTGTGAATAATTATTATGTGTATTGTTTAGGGGAAGGCGACAGGAGGAAAAGGTCTGCACACATTCAGTTCAGACAAGAATTTTGTTTCTGAACATTTTCAGTCGGTGTTTGGATGAATCAGATGAGGAACCCACAGCTCTGGAGGGCCGTCTACATGAGCAAAAGTAATATGCAAAGCTTCTGGCGGAGTATTTACAAGCCAGCATCACTTGCTACTTTCTTCCCCTGCCCGTGATATGACCTAGGTAGCTGCTCCTTTATCCTAGTTTCCTGAGTAGCTTCTATAAGCAGAGACCCCTGGCCTAAATGGATGAGTATGTGGCATGACTGAACAACACAACTTTGTTTTTGAAGCCACTGAGATCTCGTCTTTTTTGTTACCGCAGCATATGCCAACCTATACTGACAGATCATACCATCACCATGGGCCAGATAAATACACAAGACACACCATATGGATTGTTCTGGTCTAGTTCTTACAACCACCTTCTAAAACAGATACTGTAATTACCCTCCTTTTACTGATGAAGCATTGTGGCTCGAAGACATTAAGTAACTCCTCCAAGGTCATGGAGCGGGCATGTTGGGAAGCTCTGATCCCAGCTCAAGCCAATCTGTCTCCGGAGGCTGCAGTGGAAACCACAGTGCTCAACAGGCCATTTAGAGCCTTTCCCACGTGAAACACTGGGGTGTTTCACGTGGGAAAGGAGAAAGTACATTCTTTAAAAACCAACCTTTGGCTGCCCCTCCCCCTACTCGCTGCCTCGGTGAGTAAACATGAATCAAGTCAATGCCATCTTGGATCCAGGCACCAGGGTGGCTGGGGAGCTGCTCTGCCCTGGGAAGACCAGCTCCAGGCTCTTTCTAGGTGCAACTTTCTAGGTGCACAGAAAAACCGTGGAGCATTTTTTTTAGGGGGAGGGTATGTCTGTTCCTCCTGTTCACTCTGGTGCCAGGTTTTGGGTTTTCGGGCATTGGCTAGGCTGAGGGACTCGAAGACGCTCCTGGCACCAGCCTCGGGTATTTCTGGATTGCAGACAGATGCACCCAGGAGCCCGGAGGCGGGTGTGGAGTACTCGCTGGGAGGAGGCGCGGGAGGCGGTTTGTCTCTGGGCGCACCCCCCCCCCCCCCACAAGCCAGGGGATGTCCTCCGAGCTTCTGAGTTCTCCCTCAATAACTTGACATAAATATGTTCCCGGGATTTATCTGAAATTCATCCTCCCTGGAGCCCGCTGTATTTTTAGCCATACTATCTCTTACATAAGGGGAGATTGTTTAAAATAGGGCCGCCTTTAGTTTATCCTCAAACAGCCCTTTTTAAGCTTCCAGGCAAGAAGAAAGACACCGGTATTTTTGAATTCCACGGGAAGCCTCTGCTTCCTCTTTGCATGTCTCTGTGATTTTTATACATCTCGAGGCTGCACTCCCAGATTCTTGGTTGCCTGACACTGAAGGGACCCACTTAATCCCTTGTCACATTTTTGAGAAGTTCTTTTTTTTTTTTAAAGAAGAGACTAGGAAAACTCCCGCGAACCTAGACCTCAAAGTAGTGATTTGTGGTTTGTCTACACCCTGTTTGAGATTCCCAGGGAAAAATCCAGAAAGAGGGGAAAAAAAAAAAATCCCCTGCTCCTTGGCTCAGAGGCCTCTAATCCAGACGTTTTTCAACTCAAAGGAAGACCCGGGTGTTCGTTTTCCAAAATTGTTCTCTTTAAGAAGGAGAATTCCCGCCCTCCCCCCAAACTTCTCATTTCAATTGGTTGCTTAAAATATGCATTTCACAGAGTCATAAAAATAATGGCCCTTTGCAAGGTCTGATTAAACACATTTTGAGACCCAGAGTTAGAGAATCGATTCATTCTCTTAATAGGCAACCCGGTGTACAAAAATGAGTAGAAAGTTACAATTAATTGTCTTGTAACAATGCCTGGGAAGTCCTTCCGTCTAATTGGTCATCTCCTAATCTCATTCCTTATTTGATTTACTTGCTTACACAAGCAGCTGTGATCTATGGAACTCTGCGCGTTCCTATTGCTAATGTATGAGCTACTCAAACTGCAGCAGCCTCCAATGACCTGACGCTACCAAAATGGATAGTTCTCGCATTAAGATGGAAATAACCGTTGCACGGGACCATGATCTTGTGATTTGTTTGCCTCCGAGAATCACTCCAGCAAGTTCGAAGCCATTTCTGTAGCTAAATGTAAGAGGAGGGCTATTAGACATGCAGAGGGACCCCACCCAGGGGTAGGAGGCCATTTTTTGTGTGGATTTTTAAATTTTTAATTCTTTCCTTCCTTCTTTCCCCCCTCCCTCCCTCCCTCCCTCCTCTCTCTCTCTCTCTCTCTCTCTCTCTCTCTCTCTCTCTCTCCCTCCCTCCCTCCCTCCCTCCTTCTCTCTCTCTCTCCCTCCCTCCCTCCCTCTGTCTCTCTCTCTCTTTCTCTCTCTCTCTCTCTCTCTCTCCCTCCCTCCCTCCCTCTCTCCCTCTCTCTCTCCCTCCCTCCCTCCCTCCCTCTCTCTCTCTCTCTCTCCCTCCCTCCCTCCCTCTCTCTCTCTCTCCCTCCCTCCCTCCCTCTCTCCCTCTCCCTCCCTCCCTCCCTCTCTCCCTCTCCCTCCCTCCCTCCCTCCCTCTCCCTCCCTCCCTCCCTTGTTACACGTAGTAATTGGGAGCTGGGTTCACCCCCACAAGCTCAGACACCCATGGGAGTGGATTTCAGTTTGTGACCCCCTTTTCCCTCCCACCTTCCCTCCCCTCCCCGTCCCCTCCTGCCTTCCTGTGGCTTGTCTATTAACTCGCATTTGGTTGGTTCTTCCTGTGATCTTATCCTTCCCTCCCCGTTTCCTTTATCTTACTCTGGCTTCTGCCTTTGAGAGAAAACATTGACCTTTGAGTTTCTGAGTTTGTAGAGTCCATTTGACTGCATGGAATCTCTCTTGTTAATTCAGCCCCTGGTAACTTCTCCTTCCCCTCCCTCCCCCCCCCACCACTCCCTTCTCTCTACATTTCTGCCTTTCATCCAGACTTATTATTTTTAATTAATTTCTTGTGGATGTACGTGATGGTGGGACTCACTGTGGTGTCTCCTATATGTACGTAGGAAGGTTTGGCAGATTCATTTCATGTCTCTCCCTTTCCCAGACCCTCCCTTCCCTTCATTCCCCTTTGTCTAATGCACTAACGTCTATTCTTTCCCCACCGCCTTATTGTGGGTGAGCTTCCACATATCAGAGAACACACTGGACCCTTGGTTTTCTGGGATTGGCTTATTTCACTGAGCATGATAGTCTCCAGATCCTTCCATTTACCAGCAAATGTAATAAAGTCATTCTTTATGGCTGAGTAATACTCCACCATGTATATGTACCCCATTTTCTTTACCCATTCATCTGTTGAGGGGCACCTAGCTTGGCCCCACAGCTTAGTTGTTGTGAATTGAGCTGCTATAAACATTGTGGCTATGTCACTGTAGTATGATTGATTTTAAATACTTTGGACATATACCTAGGAGGGGGTCATTGGGTCAAGTGGGGTTCCATTCCCTTTTCTGAGGAATCCCCAGACTGCTTCTCAGAGTGGCTGTAGGTACTGACTCTGGGAATTAACAGGAGACGAATTGAGGGAGGATTTACAATAAAATCTGGCATATTTTCCCCATCAAACCAGAACTACCCACCCTGCCCTTCACATCGGACTCACACCCAGTACCCATCACAAAGGCGGCCGGGTCCTGCCAACACCCGGGCTCCATGAGCCACCTCAACCAGGACATTCATCTTTTTATCGGCTGAACAACTTCCCAGGGCCACCAGCCATGTACGGTGTGTCTTTCCCCACGTCCTCACCCACATTTACTGTTTCTCGAGATTTCAGTGCAGTTTCAGTTTGCGTTTCTGCATCTGCCGGAGACGCTGAACGTTTTCTCATACACTCGATGATGGTTCACGTTTCTTCTTTTAAGAAGCGGCTGTTGGGTTCCTTTGCCCATTTACTGATGGTGGTTTTTATTTGGGTGTTGCGTTTTTTGTGAGTTCTCGTGTTTTCTGGATGCCAGGGCCCTGCCTGAGGAGCGTGAAGACAGAGGTACACGATGGGAGGCCACTTCTTCATGAGCTGATGGGCTTTGCTAAGGGTGGCACGGGGGTCCTGTGTGCAGGGGACAGTGACACTGCCTCGCTCTGCCTTCCAGCTCTTTGTTGGGTCCCCGCGAGTGGCTCACCCTGGGAGCGGCCAACTGACTGTTCACGGGTCAGGGGTCAAGCTCCCGCAGCGCACAGCCAGGGGCCTGGTGAAGCTGAGGGCGCTCTTCAGGTGTTGGGACTGCTCAGGCCAAACTCGGGCAGGTCACGGATCAAGGGTGGCAGGTCCCTTCAGTCTTTCTGACCCATCACATGTCTTGAAGAATGCTCATTTTAATGTAAAAAAAAAATACTACCAAATTAACGTCCTTAATGCTGATTAGCAAGCCCTCCACCTCCTGCAGCCGTCCCGGGGTGTGACTCCATAATCAAGGTACCTCAAATGCTGCTGAGACGCTCGGGAGATGTGGATTACCGTGAACTCCCATCTCCATGGAATCACACGGTGTTTGTGGTCAACCATGTTTAAAATACTTCCGGACACAGGCTGTACAGTCCATTTAAAGACGAGTAACAGGCTTAAAAATATCAAGGACTGCCCAAGGTCACCCAGCTAGTTACCAGCCCGTGCTTCTCTCCTGCCGTTGGCCGGTGACGCGCACTGACATCTTGTAAATGAGGTTTGGTAAGTGTCCCCAGAAGGTTCATGCATTCAGGGCCTGGTCTCCAGGGTGGTGGTGTTGGGAAGGGCTGGTACCTTCCAGAAGTGGGGCTAGTGGAAGGTTCTTAGATTGTTGAATACATGTCCCCATAGGGGACCTGGGGACCTGGCCCACCCAGTCTTCCTTCTGCTCCCTGGTTGGTGATACAAGTGGTTTCACTCTGTCATGAGCTGCTGCCTTGATGTGCTGCCTCATCAGAGGCCACTTGATCACGGACCGGAAACTTCAGCACTGTTAAGCGACTAATCCTTTTCTCTTGATGAGTTAATGATCTCAGGTATTTTATTATAGTAACGGGAAGCTAGCACAGTTGGCATCCCCTCAAATGCTAATTTCCTTTCCCTTTCTTTCCATCGTTTCCATGCTCAGTAGCAGGACTGCCACTCACGGCTGGGCAGCTTGAGCAATGCATCGCTCCAGACCATGTGAGCAGTGCCCCCTAGAGTTATGCAGGGCAATGACTGTGACTTTAAGCAGCGTTTCTTGTTTGCTGTTTCCTCACCTGTCCAGTCCACACTGAAGCTGACCTGGAGGTCAAGAAACAGCTTCGACGTCATTAGCCGTCAGAGAAATGCCCATCGAAACTACCCTGAGATTTCATCTCACCTCAGTCAGGATGGCAGCCATCAAGAATGTAAATAATAGTAAATGCTGGTGAGGATGAGAGGGGGAAGGAACACTCGCACGTTGTCAGGTGGGACTGCGTATTAGTACGGTCACCGTGGAAATCAGCACGGAAAGTCCTCAGCAGACTAGCAAAGGAAACATCCTGTGGCTCAGCTCTTTCACTCCTTGACATTTACCCCAAAGAAGTGAAGTCAGCGCACTCGAGTGATAAGGGCATCCATGTTTACAGCAGCACGATCCTCAGTAGCCAAGTTACGGAACCAGCCCAGGTGCCCATTAACAGGTGAACAGATTAAGAAAATGTGATGCGTACATCTACTGCTGAGTCCTGCTCAGCAGTAAAGAAAAATGAAATTGTGTCCTTTGTGGGTAAATGGATGTAACTGGAGAATATTATGCTAAGTGACTCGGAAAGTCAAGGGTCAAAAGTTTTCTTTCATATGCAGAAGCTAGAGAGGAAAAAAAGGAACAAAATAAATGTGGGGACTCTCATGAAAATAGAAGGGATATCAGGAGAAGAGAGGTAGAGGGCCCAGAGGGAGAGGGAGAGGGAAGAACTGGGGAATAGAATCCACCAAATTATGCCATATGCAGCCAGGTGCGCCTGTAATCCCAGTGGCTCAGGAGGCTGAGGCAGGAGGATCTCAAGTTCAAAGCCAGCCTCAGCAACTTATACAGACTCTATCTCAAAATAAATGTAAAAAGGGCTGGGGACGTCGTTCAGTGGTCAATTCCCCCTGAGTTCAATTGCTGGTACCAAAAAAAAAAAAAAAAAAAGCCAGATGCATGTATGAATATAACACAACGAATGCCCCTTTTATGTATAATCATAATGCACCAGTGGAAAACTGTATGTAGATACATAAAAGAAAGACCAGAAGAATATAGGAAGGGGAACATGGGGAGGGAAGGAGGTGGAAAGGGAGGTGCAGGGGAATGAATTATGTTATGTGCCTGTATAACCCTGCTGCGCTGTGTAATTACCAAGCACCAGTAAAAGCATAAAGCTATAAGTGGGGGAACGTAGCTTTGTTTATGTTTGACTTTCTGGGTCTTCACCTGGTTCGTTTGTCGAGCATCACGTTTGTGATCCTCAGGCTCACATGGGGTTTGCGAGAGCAGACTGAGCTTCCAGGTGAGGGCACCCCCTGGGATGTGGAGCACAGGACCAGTTTTCTGGAATAAATTCCCAGACCCTGTGCTTGGAGGAAATGACTCTGAGGATGGGGAGGCGGACAAGGGCCTCTCCAGGCCTCTGCCTTGAAGTCCCACTCTCTGGCTGTCATGCAGAGGAGGGGAAGTTTGGCCATCAGATAAAAGTGCTCCAAGTGACTGTAAAGGCCACCTGTCAAGATGAGACCCAGCGGCCATCTGACGTTTCAATCCCAGGAGCAGAAAACTATTGTCTTTTTCCTGTGGAGGTGAAACTGAGGATCAAGCGGGATTAGAACCCATAACTCGGGGGCCGGAAATGGACAGGAGCACTGGACAGAGCAGGGAGGTGTTGGTCTCAGATAGGAAGGAGCTTTGCCCCCCCTGGAGGCCAGGCCTCCTGAAATGCTGGATTAAGAGGACGCTCAGGGGGTGGACCCGGGGATGTGGGTTTACCAGGGGATGCTGCATCGCATCCTGGTCCCTTTGCTTCCCCAACTGCCTTTCCAGAAAACGCACATTGAGGACTCAACGCCCACTTGTGGGGCACCCAACTTGCCTTGACCTCAAAGCTTTCTTCTGAATGAAAATGGGAGAAACACACATTCACATGCCCCGAGAAAGAAATGACGTCATAGAAATCAGTCCCCCCCCTGCCGCCCCCCGGCCTGACCCATTCATTACATTGGGAATCTGTCCATTTGAAAAGACGGCTTCACCTGTAGCAATCTAATTTGTCCTTGGTGGGAGCAGAAGCATAAGATAAATGGCTGTGCTTAACTTGATATCTGTTCACAGATTACTCAAAACCTCAAAAATACAGTAGCTGCTTTTGAATATGCTCTTTGAAAAAGTGGGGCTTGTGGCCCTGAGTTGGTTGGCTGCCCAATCATGGCTCAGGGTCTGCGGCTTCCTCCTTAGAAATAATGCAACTTCTTGCAAAGACTTTGCATCTGCTATGTACCTAAAAGCCCGCTCCTTGTGGACTTGATCATTAATGTTTTTAAAGAGTGGAGAGGGGAGGGAATGCGGAAAACCAAAGCAGGATCTAGAATCTCGCTCCCTAGATGCAGCTATGTATGGACTTGGATGTGAATAAATAGGCCGGTGACCAGGATTTGCCAGTGCAGAGAGGAGCAGGAAGAGCTCTGTCCTATTAGGACGAGTAAATTTGTTTTCCAAAATGGCAGGAACCTCTAAGTTCAGCCCAAGTTTTAATATTTTCCCAATTTAGAGGTTGCAAAGGGTCTGCCCGTGGAAGGGCATGGGCTGCAGACTTTATTTGATGATTCTGCTCCATGTCAACAAGTCAGATGAAAAAGAGAGCCAGTGTCACCTGAAATCTCCGAGCCGTGACTTCTTTAGAGGAACCAGAACGGCAGGTTTTCCTGGGCGTACTTCCTGTATGCCTGTCCTTTGGTATTCCCTTGGAAGATCTCAGTCAACACATGGTCTTAAAGACACCCATCACAAAATCAACTCCTCCAAAACACAGTTGCAACATGTGGAATTTACCGAAGGTCTCCTGGGGATGGTGAAGCAAAGTGATGTCACCTTTTACTTGGCAACGCCACCAGGGTCTGTCCATGCCTCATTATGTAGAGAAACTGAGGCTCCTTTGGACGGCTTAGGTCCCCACTGTCCCCGGCCACACAGAGAATCCCAATAAGAGAGCTGGGGGTGGGGGTCAGTTTACACACACAGAGGTGGGTGGGCAGGGGATCCACTTTGCAGACATCATTGGGACCAGACAAAGGTGGCTGAAAGTGCGAATCTTCATGGTGGGGGTGTTAAGCAATGGCAGGGCGTTTGTAAGACGAGGGCTAGAGTTCATCTTGAAAAATGAAATCCAGACGTCCGAGAACTAATTATCTCATGTTCAGCAAAATCGAGATTCTCACGAGAAGTAGGTACTGACTCCGGGAATTAACAGAAGATGGATCGAGGGAGGATTTAAAGTAAAATCTGGCATATTTTCCCCACCCAACTAGAACTACCCACCCTGCCCTTCACGTCAGACTCACACACAGTACCCATCACAAAGGCGGCCGGGTCCTGCCAACACCCGGGCTCCATGAGCCACCTCAACCTGGACATTCCTTCTTTTTATTTTGGAAAACTTTTAGATGTACAGGAAAGTTACAAAGGCGGTAGAAAGAGTTCCATCTGGTCTTCACTCCATGTTGAGGTGTGAGCCTCGGAGTCATTTGTCAGAATTAGGACATCAACCTCCATCCATTTGCAGATTTCACCAGTTTCCCACAGTGGCCTTCTTTGGCTGCAGATCCAGGGGAGGACACCAGGTTGCTTTTCATAGTTCTCTTTTGAAGACTCTTTCCTAGCATCTTTTTTTTTTTTTTGGTCAACAAAGCCTGGTCTAATTCTGCCATGTCATTGGTGGTCAGCAGCTTGCCTGGAGTGTGATATGTGTCATTCTTACACATCATTTTTACTGGCTTTGTGAGATCGTGCGTCAGTTACTATATTTGCAATTCTGCAGAGCAAGAGACAGGCAAAGTGGTTGTTTCAGTTTTGGGGGGTGAAGGGGTGTAGGACTTCATGCTGGTGTCGAATCACCAGGCTGCTTTTCAACTCATAGACCCGGCATCGTTTCTGCTTGTTAAAACATTAAACTACTTCTGCAATTTTTAGTAAATAAGAGTATGTCCGGAGGATCCCTTCCCGGCCCCTCAACTCCCCTCATGTAGCTACTGAAGGGTAAGTTCCTGGTCAACAGCGGGCACGCGGGACCCTGGTCTGGGTGGGTGGACCTGTCTGAAAGCTACTGCCATTCGACATGGAGAATATGTGGACCATCACCCCCACGTTAAGCAGGAAAGGGGCCTGTCTCACAAGTGATCAGTGTGTTGATAAATGCTTTTCTTTCAGTCTTCTAAAATGACCTCGGCGGCTTGGAGCACCAGGGTCCCTCAGCCTAACATTTCTTCCTGCTTCATTTGTTCCTTCAAGTAATATTCCTTATGACCCTGGGTCATGCCTGTTTTTCAGAAAATAAACTGAAGCAAGAAAAAAAGCGATTTTTTGAAGCACGCTAAAAAGTAATTTGTCTAATATAACAACTCGTCACCCAGTTGAGTCTAGATGGAAAATGATAATTTCCGGTTCCCTGAATTGTTCTTAGATGCTTGTCTTTGATGTGGTGAGTGAAAGCCAAGATCTAAACTCAGATGTCTCGGATCCTGGCCAGTCTTTAATGAGCAAGTCCCGTCGGCGTGTTCCATGGGATCCAGCTAGATTTTAAGGTCACCTTTGTCCCCACAGAATGCCGGCCCTTGGAGTTCCCTAGATACCTCCTTCTGCAAGATAATCCCCCCCCCTTTGTTACTTGTGCAAATCTGCATGGCTTTTCATATCTTTCGCCCCAAATGTCTTGAAAATGAGGGTACAACCCCCACCAGATTACCAGGACACTGGACACTCCGGTCCCTGGACCGTTCCTCAGGTTGAACCTTGTGTTCTCAGAGACAAGGGTAAAGACTGAACAGGAGACCCAGAAGGGTGGGAAATGAGAACTGTCATGTGACCAGCACTTTGGAGTTTCCGGCATGTTCAGCATCTTCTAGGCTTTCCTGCCCGCCTGGTGATTACGCGTCCGATCATCCTCATTACAGGCACCCTAGGAACTGAGGCTCAGAAACTCAAGGGACTGGACTCAAGTTCCTGGGAATGAGCGGCGGAACCTAGACTCCCAGACGGGCTGGAGAAACGCAGGTTAGTACCCACGAGGTTAGAGATCTAACATGTGACCTGAGCTTCAAAGTCCCCGTTCTTAAATGCGCACCTTTGATGTGGTCAGTGAAAGCCAAGATCGAAGCCTGGATTCTCATTAATAAGCAAGTCACTGAGCAGAGTGATCCAACTAGACTTTAAGGTCCTCTTTGTCCCCGCAGAGATGCCCATCCTTGGAGTTCCTGGATACCTCCTCTGCAAAATGGGGCCAGGTGATAGCTGGTTACTACCCATCAGATGAGTCTGTGCTGTTCAACCTGGTAGCCATGAGCCACAGATGGCTCTCCATGTAAACTAGAATGTGTGAGGATTAAAATGAAATAGAAGTGAACATTCAATCCCTCAGTGCAATTGTTTGCACCTTGTGTACCCCTCCGAGGCCCACGGGTTAAAGGCTTGGTTCCCAGCTCAAGGCACCATTGGGAGGTGGCAAGCCTTTAGGAGAATGTCTTTCATCCTGGCCATGGGGTCAGTGGGCTTCTCCTACAACGCCTCCCATTATAATGCTCTGCCTTGTTGCGGGTCCGTGGAGTCTCCAAAACAGTGAGCTCTAATCAACCTTTTCTCCTTCTAAGTTGATTTTCTCCAGCAGTTGTTACAGTGACAGAAGGCTGATGAAAGCAAGAGGCCTGAAGATTCAGAGGCTGGAAAGAACAGAGCCCCAGAGAGATAAACAGCAGCTGGAGTGGTGAACCTCAACCTCTTACGGAGGAAGAATCGATGCTCTTCTTGCTCCTTGCTTCTCAGATACCTGAGCCCTGAGTTTTAACACGACCCAATCTGCCCAGCTCAATGTCAGGAGTGACCATCTGTGGCTCCAGTGGGGACTAGCTCCAAGGCACACACATCTGGCAACTGTTGGTCTCTTCTCGAAAGGGTAAATCTCAGGTCTACCGAAACCAAGGAAAGCTGGTGCCTCCTGAGCCTTAGCCACGCTCCCCGACATGTGACGAGGGACGTTGGCTTGAGCACTGTCTTGTACAGCTGTACCCCTCTCTCCACTCACAAAGGTGTAGGTAAATGGGGGGTAAGCAGACATCATGGCACAGACAGCCAAATCCATTCCAAATGAATTCAGACAGAAAGAGAAGAAGTTACTCCTTGGTGTTGGACCTTCGGTCATTGTCCATAGCAAATCGTTCGTGACCCAGTCCAGACTGGGATGAAGCACGTGCTCGGAGCTGCCTGTCATCCACACTAGCAGGAGAGGCTCTGCCCAGCGGATGCCTTTGCTAGCCCACACTGATTATTAAGAAGTTCTGGTTCAAGTTAATTAAGAGATTTCGGTGGCTGGTCCAGAGAGCATTCGGTTATTTCATTTAACAAATATTTGTAGGCCATCCTGTTTTCGTCAAGTTGCCTGGGAGATCTGGGCTCTTAATTTTCCCCACAACAGGAAAGCAGGTATCCTTGATGGCCATGCTCTGTGCAGCTGAAGACGATCACTGTTGACATTGTAACAGACAAATCCAGGAGCTGGGAGGCTGGGCAGGGCAGTGTGGAGGAGGGCAGCCTGCACGAACCCCTGTACTCTGAATGGGAGCTCCTGGATCAGGTGGCCAGCCAGGCCAGGAGAAGTCCCAGAGAGGACAGGGAGGGTGTTCACTGACTGAGGGAAGAGAGGGTTAGAGTCGGAGCAACAGGGCTCCAAAGTGGGGCTTTAGTCTGAGGAGTGGGGGTGTGTGAAGAGGGGGGATTCAGGATGCTCTGATGGGAAATGGAGTCGGTGAAGTCAGGGTGGGCTCTGGGGGCCCAAAGGACAAGAGGGGCACAGTCGCTCTCCTAAGTGAGTTTCAAAATACGCATGGCACTGGGTTTTAATTGGTGGAGCCCTTGCTGAGGATTGCATGGTGCACACAGCCCTAACTGCAGCTCACTGCTCTGGGGAGGAGTCTAGATCCTGCGTTGTGGCTGGAGGAGCTGGTAATGGTGAAGACCTGAGTCCTGCACAGTGCTCCGGTTTCAATTGACTTTTCAAGAATCACGTGCACTTGGAGTTGGGTTGCTTTCCAGAGACTGTCCTGGAGATGGCTTATGGCTTTTAATCATGCATCAGCAGGAACTGAAAATGGCCTACTGGAGCACTTTATTGAGAAGGACGGGGCGCCACGCCAATTAGTGGTACCGCCACAGGTACAGGAGAGGAGAGTGACCTATCCTGGTCCGCGGAGCATCTCCCTCCTTGACCTCATCTTTCCGCAAGGTGTTTTATTGAGTCCTGGGGAGAACTCAATCCCAGCACCATCTGGGGGAAGGGACACTCATAGGGAAACAGAGCTTTGAGCCACATAGAAACTTCAGGAATGTTTGTCTGTGTTGGTTGGGGATGCGGCTGGAGGCAGGGATGCTCATGGCCAGCCGAATGACCACTCCCCAGGGCTCCGATTCTTGTGAGCAGACACATGCAATTACAGGACAGTCCAGGTAAGGCCAACTTAAGTCCCCCCCTCAAAAAAAACTTTTTTTTTTTTTTTCTGGTAAAATGTGCCAGTTGTTCATCCAGCGGGAGGATCACCTGAGTCCTTGCTGTTTGGAAATCTCTGTGCAGTGAGCGACACCTGAGCATAACTATGAAGGACAGGTGGGCGCTGGGGCCGTGGGGAGGGAAGTAGGGAGCACACGTGATGGATTCCTCTGCTAATTTAAAAGCAAACAGCGCTGCCAGATAAGATTTGTTAGGGTCTGCTGGACTGTGGGAGGGGGGAGCAGCCATTTGGGTGCCGACATGATCATAAATACCAGGGACCTTGAGGCGGAATGCAGAGCTGAGAGTCTGGAAAGATTGCCGGCCTTGGGGCACCAAGGTGCTGATTCTTTAAAATTTTACCAATATCCAATATGCCGAGCCGGTTGGCGGAGAAAAGGCCACACAGTTTGTGTGGGGGGTGCAGAGAGGGTTCTGCTGCCTTCCACGAGGAACAGGTGAATTTTTTCTGGTGTGGCTAGACATGGGCCCTTTTCCACGTATCTCCCTTTCCCCCCCATTACGGTATGTCTAATAACTTGTCCTGGGGTATTGTGTTTGTCCCAGAATTGCTAATGACTTCATAACTCAGCGTGAAGTGCTCTGGGCCATTTTTGTATTATTAAGAATTCTGTGAAGTATAACAACGAGAGTGCTCTCTCTCTCTCTCAAGGTGCCAGGCTGCAGCTACGACTTGATTCTCATTTTTGAGAAAGGAGAGAAATTAAGCCTTTTTAAAAATACATGTTTTCGACCAAGAAAGCAGCTCATGGAAGAGTAGTGACAAGCGCTGCCCTTTGGAACTAAGGCAGCGAGGCTCCAGAAGTTTCCTGGACTGTGAATTCCATCTCTCTCCAGCATCTGCCTGAGTCATGGCCGCAGGGAAGCATCATGGTGTGGGCAGGTCTGGGCTCCGGCAAATGGGGTCGAGGACCCTGGCTCTGCACTGTGGAGCTGAGGCATGGCCCAGGGAGCCCACAAGCCCGGTGGAAGGGAAGAGTAAAGTGACACATGTCCGCAAACAGCTCACCCCGTCCTCGCTCCTCGCTCTGCTTTCTTGGAACCAATGAGTTTGCAACTTTGTTTGTTTGTTTGTTTAAAGGCAGGGACTCTGGTCTGTGGAAGCAGCTTGTGTGCCCACCCTGCTGCCCAGATTGAGATCCTGATGGGAGACGGGAGTCCTGCACTCCCTGGCAGCTTCCCTATCTCATTCCCTGTCCCAGCGGGAGGCTCCAGGGACACACAGGGATCCTCATTCACCCAGGAAATGTAACTTGAAACGAAAAATCACTGCCCGAAATACTTTAAGAAGAAAAAGTTTTGCAAATAGTAAACCTCATAACCATGTTTATTTGTTTGTTTGTTAATATCAGTTTCCATTCCAAAGCTTCCCTTGTTATACAGTTGCCCATGTCAGGTATTTTGAAAGGTGAGGAGGAGGAGGGGGGAGGAGGGGGAGAGGGAGGAGGAGGAGGAGGAGGGGGAGGGGGATGGGGAGGAAGGGGAGGGGGAGGGGAAAATAAATTGCATAGAAAAGGCAAACCAGGAGGCATGGGAAGATAATTAAATTACCCAATATTTTGCAGTTAGCAAGTTGGGGTCCAGACCCAGGCCGTCAACTGCCACCTTCCACTGATTCATTCCGGGGCTTCTTCCTCTCACCACCCATCACCCCAGTCTGCCCAGAAGGGCCTCCCCAAAGCCTTGGCCTTGAGAAGCACTTCTCAGATTACAATGCTGGCTCCACACCATGATCCTCACGACGCATTCTGCCCGAGTTTTGGCAGCCACTTATTTCCAGCGCCGTTATCTAATGGTGGTTGAGTTTCGTGAGCGGGCGGTGGACTTTCACATAGGCGAGGACACACTGCACTGGTCTGATTGGAAGTCCTCGTGGCTTCTGCAGTACAGAGGAGGGAATCCTGTATAACAGTCTGTCTCTGGTGGCCTGGGAGAAGCTCAGATCTAGAAAGATTTGTTTGTATCTCCTACAGAAGCTTCTAGAAGCCACAGGTTGGCTGCCAAAATTGGGTCTTGGGCTCTGTAGAGGATGAGAAATTTGCACTCTGTGGTTCGGATGTGCAAAACCAAAATGTGTCCTGATTGAAGTGTCTTTATCTTGTGTGGAGGCCGCATTCCACCAGGGCAGGGTGGGCAGAGCTCTGTCTCCTCTGGGTAAGTGTCCATTTTTTTCATTGCTCCTCCTCTGGCTAGGATGTACCTCGGCAGAGGGAGCCCCCGTGTCCTCCTGGCACCGGGGGAGAGTGACCGGCCTACCTTCCTGCGTCTCTGCTGGTTTCCACCAGTGAGGGCCTCCCTTGGCCCAAGGATTCCAGTCCTGGGTATTGCAGAGATGCAGCTGTGGCCACTTGAGGTTTTTGGATGCTGTGCTATGTGTCTTCTACTCCTGATGTCCGCGATCCTTGTCATGGGGCTTGACCGGGTGGTTTCACCTTTGACACGCTGATTCTGGTCTCCTAAGGTCCCCCCGACTGCCTGTGTGTTTTGGGAGTGAGCTGCAGCTGCACACGGCAGACCCTGGCCTGCCCATCTCCATCTCCCCATGGCCACGGCTGACCTTCTGTCCTGGCAGTACCACCCAGATATGGAGTGTCTCTAATAGGGTTGGGATGTCCCCATCTGTGCCAAGCAGCAAGGAAAAGAAGGAGCCCTGGCGCCCCTGAGCCTTCCTGTTTCTAACCCTGGGACCTGCGAGGGCAGCTTCTTCCTTCCCCTCTGTCTGCGCAGACCCCCGCCTCCCTCCTCTGAACTGGCCTCTCTTCACCGGGGCTCTGGGTCCCACCCACGCCGTGTGCTGGAATTTTGAAGGCACTTGTTTCTCTCACAACGTCCTTACTTCAAGACCATCATGTACGGTGGACGGGAACATCTGAAACCAAGAGCCAGCTGCGGCACCGTAGCTCCCTCCTCCCCTTTGCCTCCTGGTACGGCCATCCTGACCCTTGCCCAGCCGTGTCCGGTGCTTCTCATGAACAGGGTCAAGGAAGCATGAGCAAGACAGACAGACTAACACATCACTCAAAATCATATCATCCTGACTGCGCTCCTAGAGGAGGGGAGGGGAGGGGAGGGGGGGAGGAGAGGGAAGGGGAGGGACGGGGAGGGGTAGGGAGGGGAGGAGAGGGAGAGGAGGAGGGGAGGACAGGGGAGGGGAGGGGCCCACTTTCCTCTGAGTCAACATTTTCCTGTTTTGCATTTCAAAAAGGACATGAAGGTGATCAGAGGAGAGAAGTGGAGGGAGCGGGAGACATGGCAGAAGAGGAGGAAGAACTTGGGGTGTGGCTCGGAGGGAGGGAGACTAGAGGAGCCGGCAGAATTGTCTTGGAAGGTATGAAAGGTAGGAAGAGCGCTCTTTGTAGCTGGAGAGCAGCGCTAAGAGGTGATGTGCCAAGTGGGAACGTGCCGCTCTGGAAAGGCAGCAAGTCTTCAGCTACCCAGGGACTTCTAGGCACAGCCTGGGCTTTGCTCATTGCTAAAACATAGGTTGAGGCCACTCTTAAAGGGCGTTATGGTTGGATGTAAGGTGCCCTCTGAAAGCTTACCCGTAAGACAAGGTAGGAATGTTCAGAGGTCAAACAGGTAGATTGCAAGAGCTAATCTGGACTAATCCATTTGATGGGTTAATAATTTGAAGGAATTCATGGGTCCTAAGTAGAGGCAGGTAGGGTGTGGGTGGAGGAAGGAGGTCACTGGGGGCTGCCTTTGGCCCTCTAGCACCCCTGGCTCCTTGCTGTAAGCTCTCTCTCTGCGCCCTGGTGCCGTGAACTGACAGCTTTCCTTCCCCCATGAGGGCGTCCAGGGCAAAGGAGTCGTGGGCTGAGACCTCGGATACCATGAGCCCAAATAGACTTTTCTACTCTAATTGGTTCCTGTTGGGTGTCCTGGTCACAGAGAGGTGCTGGCTGAGCGGACTCCTGGGTTCTCACCCGCCTGTGGGGATTGAAGAGGCTGCAGGGTCCTCGACATTCTCCCTGTGGAGAGGGGGATCCACCTCCTCCTGAACCCGGGTGGGCTCCGTGCCTGCTTCCACCATAGAGTACGACAGGAATGAACCATGTCGTGCCAGGTTCCAGGCCCATGTTGGAAAAGACAGAAAGCTTCCACTTCCTGTCGTTTGGGAAGACTTGTGCCTGGAGCCCTAACTTGCCATACAAGAGGCTATTCTAAAGCTGCCATGCTTGGGCAAGCCCGGCCAGCTACCCAGAGAGGCTGCAAGGAGAGAGGGAGGAAGAGTGAGAGGTGGGGGGGAGGGAGGGATTGAGAGAGAGAGAGAGAGGAGAGAGAGAGAGGGGAGATATGGAGAAGCGGAGACAGTGATCCAGTAGGGTTTGGGATGGTTTCTCATGCAATGCTAGGTTCTGGCTCATGAGCCTCTGAGTTCATGATTCGATTCACTACGTGCAGATGGGGGAGTGGGCTTAGTCCTAGGTGAATTAGGTGACATTACCAGGAAGATGTCAGCAGGGGCTCTGCCCTATTACCCCAAATGACACCAGGAGAGAACCACTTGTGGTTGACAGGTGATCTCTTTCAAGCTGGGTACAGCGGGATGGTGGTGGCGGGACATCTGAGGTCTAGTCGGCTGTCTGTGCCCCAGGGGAAGGAGGTTTTGGCATCCAGAATGACAGAGGGTCCATTTAAAGAACAGGCACCACCAGGAGACTGGAAGAAAGCTGGAGCCGAGAGTGAGATAAAAATTGAAGGAGGGACAAAAATACTCACTTAAATCTTTGCTTATTTGAAGTTGTCAATTTTAGCTGTGACCGATCTGAGCATCCTTTGTTCTCAGCAAACCCTGTAGCTTGCACGAATACTAAAATATCACTGGTGGTGCAGACGAGGGAACGGCAACAGTCCTCTCTGAAAGCCCCGCGGACTTTGCACGGCTGTGAGCTGCGTCTGCACGCACTGCCTGGCTCTGTGGCTACGGGACTCAGACAGCAGGACCGGGCAGCAGAAGGTCTCAACACAGCTTCCCCAGGCTCTGCTGCCAAAAGAGGCCTCTTCACCTTTTGTTCCCTGACTTGGAGCAACTGGGAAATGTGATTGACTTGTCTTGAGTGTGGATAATTAAAGAGAACGAGTCCTTCCCACACAGGAGAATTTCCATCTTTATTGCTAAATGTCACCGTGGGGGTGTTGAAAGCCAGGGACATCCCAGGTGGGAACTCAGGATGAGAAAATGGTACCATAAGTGGTAATTTAGAGGGGCTGACGTAGTACCGTTCGTAATAATGATGAGGATCTCGCTCGCCCATGTGCCCTGAGGGTTTACATAAGTACCTGGCACCACCCCCTGCCTTCTGAGCAGGCCCTGGCTGTAAATACCACAGCTCCAAGATCCCAAGACCTCCATCCAAACCCCAGTCCTGCAGCTTCTTAGCTGAGATGGACAAACCACTTCCGCTATCTACACCTGTATTTCTGTAAGATTGTACTGAGCATCAAGGGGAGCAATAAAAAAAAAAAAAAGAGCTTAGCACCGTGCCTGGCCTAAACAGTACAAAATATTAGCCGCTCTACACGCTATAATTTGGATTCTTCATGGATTGAGTTGACCTTTGTAGACTGATCTGGCAACGTGAACAGTGTCTCCAATTGTTTGTCTCTGTGGGAAATGGCATTCTAAATTCTATGTTGGCAAACCATGACCCTTGGGCCAAAGCTGACCTGTGCATGTACGGTTTGAGAAGTGACAATTGGGTTTGCATTTTGAAATGGATTTTGAAAATCAAAAGAAGCATACCATTTTTGTGACAGGTGAATGGTGTACGAAATTTGAACTTCAGTGTGCGTAAATAAAATTTCAGTGAAACACGAGAACATTCATTTGCTTACACACCATGTATGCCTGCTTTCACGTTGCAATGGCCGATTGAGTAGGTACAACCGATACCTGATGGCTCACAAGCTTAAAATATTTACTATCTGACTTTTTGCAGGAAAAGTTTACGGATCTAGGCTCTAAAAGACAACCAAGAAGCTAACTCACAAGCAGGGTACCACAGCCAGGCCACCTATGTGTTATTTATACATTCCATACACACATGCCTATGTACGCATCCCTGTATTCAAGCACATGTCAATGTCCCATACATGGGACAACCCAGACACACAGGTCTATGCGTCATCTACTGTGACCCTAGAGCCCCTGCTGGGTGTGCGGCTATCCAAGGGCCAGGCAATGTTGCTGAGCCTCCCCCAGCATGAGGTTTGTACTAGTGCATTCATGGTAAATGTGTCTGGCCAAGTTGAAAATGGCAGTCTCTTTTTATACCCTGCTGGGTCCCCAAAGAAATATATGAATATTTTACCTCTTTCTTTTATGGTGGATGATTTCCGTTTTCCTTATGGGCTCCCCTGGCCGAGGTCTTTAAGAACCTACTCTCATCAAAGAATCAGGCACAGGAACTATTTATCATACATATGAGAATCAACATGAATAAAACACCCCTTAGGTACTGTTCACATCTCTTTCGCCTACTCACTCTTGGACGGCTATTAAACTTTAATACATATAAAGTTTGCTGGGTTTTATGGAGTCTACAGTGCAGGCACAGTAGACAACGGCAGGTGGACCAGCCTGGGGTTTGATCCAGCCAGGTTTGCAGACTTAGCACCATACGAAGGCATTTAAAAATATTTTCAATTTTAAGAGCAACTCACATCCAAGACCCTTAAAGCTGGCGAGAGGCCGGGGATCTGTGGACCCCAAGATGAGCACATTTAGAGTCAGCCTGGGGGTTGGGCTTTTCTTACCTGCTCTTCATGGAACATCTGGGTCGAGAATGCTGGTTACTGACTCTGAGCCCAGATCTCTGACCCTGTCTCCCTGTGTCCAGGTGACTTCTGCAAACCAGGTAGATGCTCTTTCAAAACAAAACTTTGTTCCCCTTTAGCGATTCAATGTATCTGATACATGAGGTATCTTTATCCTATCTCATGGGGCTTTGTCATACTTGGGAAGCCACCTGGGGTCCCTTCATCTACATCATACTGTCAGTCTCCCTGTGGCCACCAGCATGTTCTGTACTCACGAGAATGAGGGAGATGCCCATGGCCGTGAACTTCACGTGCCTGCCTTCTACCTGTTATCTACCGGTTCGTGCTTCTCCCTGCTGTCCACTCAGTGGGGGCACTGAAGAGGAAGTAAGGGACTAGGAAGGCAGACGGAATGTGTGATGAAATATTTAGCTCAGGAATAATATTTAGCTCTGGGGCTGCAAGACAGTCAGAGCAAAGAAAGATGAGATTGTGCAGGCAAAAGAACACGCCTCACTGTCGTGATGTGTAACTCTGTAACATTTGGGAGTCTAGGTTACACGGGTTTACATTCAGATATTGCTTTTCTTTTTTCCCCTTTGCATTTCTCAAGGAGGTCGCAGTCTCCCAGCGGGGAGGCTCAGAGCAGGGTGGGGAGTTGGAGTTGCCTGCAGACCCGCCCCTTTCTGGCTTCCAACATCACAGAGCTGGGTAGGTTTGGGCAGACAGTACCTCCCAGATGGGCATCAAGAGGGAGAGAGGGGTAGTCTTTGAATAAGTCTATATCCCTGTACTTGAACCTGAAAAGCATTCTGAAAGCCAGGGCACTATCACCCTAATCCCTCACACTGCCCCAAGCTGGTGACAAGGATGCCAAAGGCGAGGGTGAGGGCTTCCCAGCCCCACCAAGCTCTCCCAGTCCTCACGCCTGGTGTGGAAGCAGCATCCCAGGGACCAGTGGACTGGGATGATGAGTATCTCCATGGCAACCAGTGTGGTCTGGTGACTCACAGCTGGTACGTGCCGGGGAGTCGGGGATTGACAGGGGGATGGGGGGCCCTTCCTGCATCTTGGTGCTAGAAAGAGACCTTCCTGGGTATTGTTGGGGGTGCTCTGAGAATCAGCGGGGCTGAGCCGCCTGCCTTGCGGATGGCATGGAGTCACAGTTGAGAGGAAGCTGCTCCAGAGGAAATAGAAGTGAAACTGATTCCCCACCCGAGCCTATGGCCTGCGATTCATTCAGTCCTTCTACCTCTGGAGAACAAAAGGAATCAGAGCTGTCCAGTGCATGCCAAGCATCCTGGTCACTGTGGGCGCGTTATCTGGTGTCTTGTGGTGGGTACTCTCAGCAATCCGATGCTCGTGCCAAAGGAGGGGTGATCTGCATCAAAACCCACTTACATCCCTTCTCCTCTCAGACCTGTATGCAGACCAAGCCATAAAGCCACACAGAGGGTCCATGCATCAGCCAAGCCGAGTCACGAGCCAGAGAGGTCTAGATGGGCAGGAGGGCCTCGGAAGAGCCTGTTCCTGGGGGCTTCAATGGTGGGGCTCATGGTCGAGTTGAAACAGCGAGGTGGGCGCAGCAAGAAGCTGGGTTTGCTCCCGTTTTCCAACCAAACCCAGCTTTCATTCTAAAGCATAAGCTTTTGTAGCCAACAGGCAGATCAGATGCGAGTGGGTCTCAGAGGGTTTGTTCCTCTGAAGACTCGAGGCCCAACTTGCTTTTCTTCAGTCTGATCAGTCAGAGGGATGTCACTGGGGAGAACAAAGGGGAGGTGGCAGAGTCCATGCCCGTGTTGGGAGACACACACGAGACTCCACGTTGCCTAACGAGGTTGACCTGAGGGCAGAGAATCTCACTGGCAAAGGGACCCTGTGCCAGCAGAGGTGTGGGTCTTTTTTTAAAATGTCTACAGGATTCGCGGTGGGGGAGGGCCTAACAGAGCCGAATGTGCATTGCTGAACACGGATCTGCATCTACATGAGAAATCTCAAAAGTGCACATTCCTTCCAATTTAGCCGCAACACTCATGAAAATGTGCTGATGGCTCCAGATATGAGTTTCTTTTTATGGTGCACTTTTATCCACTTAAAAATGCAGTTTTTAGCAGGCATCTGCCAAAAAAAAAAAAATCGATTCTGATAATGCAAACCATGATGTAGAAACTTGACCCACCCCTCAGGATGATCTAAGCCTAACCCCGAGTAACTAGATTCCCTTCCCCAGATTCCACAGAGAAGGGAAGATTCCAGCAGAGGACGGAACCACCTTTAGGGCCCAGCCTGGCCTCTTAGTGATGGTGGATGGTTCTGGGCCCCATCGCAGGCCAGTGGCCTTGATGGTTTCTTCCGTGGGTTGGTCATCACATAGACCAAGGTCATGGTCTCAAGCAAAAGGCTCAATTAAAGATCTTTTTTTTTTTTTTTTTTTAAATTTTTTTAGTTGTAGGTGAACACAGTATCTTTATTTTATCTATTTATTTTTATGTGGTGCTGAGGATTGAACCCAGTGCCTCCGACTCGCTAGGCAAGCGCTCCTCCAATGAGCCACAACCCCAGCCCCAAGACCATCAGTTCTTTGAAGGGAAAGGGTTGACTTCTCAGGATTACAGTGTTCACGTTTGAAGGCGTAGCCTGATTTTAGGAGCCCAATTGACTTTTTTCCTATATATTTTTTTTAATCAGCAGTTTTCAACTTTGTCTCTTGAAAGAGACCACAAATGAGCCTTTCTAACGACAGACGCACTTCTGAGGAGTTTGGGGGACGTCAATGCCACCAGGGCGATGCTTCTGTTTAAATATCACGCGGGACCCGTGGAGGGAAGAGGAACTTGGCTAAAGTGGTCCTGGCCCTCTGTAAATGTCAGTGTCTGGGCTTCATCGGACCCTCGCCCCTCCAGCCTGCTCTTTATTTCCATTTGTCCTAAAATGGCGCTTTGAGCAAATGTCCGCCCTGAGGGATGGTGTCCCTCCCTGGGTGTCAGGTGGCACTCAGGACCCTGTGGCAGGACACCTGGTGGAGAGCCCATCTGGGCTTTGCCTGCGGGCGGCTGGCAGAAGCGGAGGTGCTGAGGGTTGTTTTGCCTCTCTTCTCCCCTTTCCGTCCTGGGCACGATGGTCCATGTGCTGTCCGTCCCAGCTTCTCACGTGCCCCTTCCTTTGACAGCTGGGGGCCCCAGGGAAGGCCCTGCTCAGGAGGATGGAGGAACAGTTTGCTGTAGGTGCTGGGGCCCCGCCGCCCCTGAGGGGTGGGCTGCGGCTTTCCTTCTCCTTGGAGCCTGGGTAAGCAGGTGGTAAGACAAACCACCTTTGGTTTAGTGCAAAAGAATCAGGAATTGGGGTTCTTCAGAGGAAGATCACAGGCCAGGGAGGGCTCAGGTCAATTCCTGTTTCTCAGATATCAGGGAGATTGCAGGGTGGCTGCACCCCCAGGCAACCTTGGCAAGGCTGCGCTGAGACCTCGCCCGGGCCTTTGGAGCCTCCGCACCAGGGTTCTGCCCTTGCTTGGGCAGGAGAGGAAGGCAGGGAACTCCGGGGCGTGTGTGCCAGCACTGGGGGGCGGAGTCTAGGAGCTGCTGGGATTTGTGGTAATGGACGCTGGACCTGAATGTGGGTCTCCATCTGCCACCTCCTGCTTCCCCATTTCTGAGTGCCTGCTGTTCAGCACGGCTGTCCCCAGCCTCTCAGAGACTCAGTGTCCACTGCTGCTTGTTCCCACGGTCAGCGCCTCCCCACTTCCTGCACATCCCGGCCATGACGCACCCTGTTCCTATCGTTCTTTGGGGGTCTGTCTCCTCCATGGGGCTGTGGCCGCTGGTGAGAAGAAGCCCCGCAGACTTCGTAGTGATCATCGCTGTCCCTGCTTCCAGCGTGGGCTCGCCCAGCGGGCCATATGCTGTCTGCTGAATATCTGTGGAGGAACAAATGCCAGGACCGGATGTCCACAGCCTGGTGTTACCAGTGCCCCCGATTGTCACCATCATCTGAACTTCACCCTTCTTCTGTCCTCAGGCTGCACATGTGAGATGAAGCCTTTCTGTCACGGCGTGGCAGGGGACAACCGTGGCGTGGCGGGGGACAACCGTGGCGTGGCGGGGGACAACCCTGTGGCTGGTGCCTGGGCCCACAGGCAGCCTCACGGCTCTTGCCCTGTCCTGTGTTCCCCGGGGGCCTGTGAAGCCATCTCAGTCCCCTCCACTCCTAGCGTGGACATCCCTCCTGCTGTTGGGCCACGTCAGACGCAGGAGGCTCTGGGCCTTGAGCCTCCTCTTGGTTTCTCTATGGGCTGGTCTCCCCCAAACTCTGTGGGGTACAGAGCCTCTGCCCAGGGTCCCCAGCGCCCACGTTTCCCCTCCTCAGATGTCCTTCTCCCCAGATGGGAAGATGCTCGCCGTTTCTGCTCCCAGGTTTCTGTCTGGTGCCTGGACTCGGCTTCCACAAGGTCAACTCTGGGCTTGGCTTCACTCTCCCAGGGGCAGAGAATGTGCAGGGGCAAGAACAACAGCGACAGTGGACAGTCTCCAGGTGGCCGTGGCCCACGAGGGCACCGGGCACACAGCACCTGGATGTCCCTGCTGTTCTTGCTGCTCTTGGTGGCTTTCCTCGGGATCCTCCAGGGCTGGTTCTCTTGGCCTCTCTCTCTCTCCTGCAGCTTCCCCCCGGGTCCTGGATTCTGCCCCTAAAGCTGGCCTTTGAGGCACCCGCAGCCAAGCAGAGGGCCTGTCTCCACTGTCTCGACAACAAGGCCCAGTGTGCGTCCCCTGCTGGGGCTCTTCTCGCCTGGTCTGGGGTGTTGGTCTCAAGCTGAGTCGCGGGGGGATGTTCCTTTGGCTTCTGACACTATTTGTTTGGATTATTTAAATGAAATGTAAATAATGGTCCAATTTGCAATTTTCAGACTTTGGGATGGAGCAAACCCAACATGCCCTTAGTGGTACTAACTCCCAGTTTTGAATTTTGATCTTTTTCTGCGCTGGGGAGAGGGTTCACCATCCTCTTGTGTTGACTTGGGATATTCTCAACTTACAGTGAACTTCCTGGGGCAGAGCCCCTGGGAAGTCCAAGAACCCCTGTCTTAGGATCATCGCAAGTCACCGCTTATTGCTAATCCCCACTCTCCTCATTCCTACCCGGACCACGGAGGAAATGGTGGCTCAGAGAGGCCAAAATACTTGCTGAGGTTGTTCGGGGGACCTTAGAGCAAGAGGACTCCTGAGGCTTGGTCTCCGCTCTGCTTCACACCCGTTTCCAGTGTTTCCCGTGCGGCATAAGAGTATCTGATTGGGTTCTCCACACGCACTCCGGGATTTACTCGTTCGTTCATCTGAACTGGCTCTTTGCAGTTAGACATGACGGCAGAATCCACCGTGTGCCTGGCACTGTCCACGGCTCTGAGTAGACTTTCTCTGCTGCTCCTCGTAATAGCTCTGTGCCACCACCTGCCGCCGAGGAGGAGGCAGGTCCCACGGGGGACATGTTCTGTGCTTTGCTGGAGGCTGCCCTGGGCCCCTGAGGGCCACAGCTGCCAGCGGCTGTGCTGCCCAGCTCAACAGCCCCGCAGGCCTGCCCGTCAGCCACACGGGCTGGTCCAAGAGACGGGAGCGGATGTCTACCTTAGAAAACCCACAGCTGGGACGTTAATGAACTCAACTGACGAACGCTTCCCGACCTGCCTTTAGGAATCCTTCAGATAGGACTCCAGTCACCACACCCAGGCTCTCTGGTGGTGGCCAGCTACTACCCCACCTCATGAAGACGCCAAGGACCGCAGCAGCCAAGTGGCTTGCTCAGGGTCTCCTAAGCAAATCTGCGTGCTCTAACTTGCCTCTTAAATGTGCCCCAGAGGCTGTGTGTTAAAGCCAATCCCCAGAGTGGTGGGACCTCTAAGATGTGGGGCCTGGTGGAAAGCCTGTAGGTCAAGGTGCATGCCCTTGAGGGAGATGTGGGACCCTGAGCTCCTCCTCTCTTTATTCATTTATTTTGTTCACTTCCCAGTCATGAGGCGAGCAGTTTTGTCCTGCTACACATTCCTGCCACATTGTACTGCCACAGGCCCAAAGCACGGGGGCCAATCAGTGATCACAGACCAGAACCTCCAAATCTGAGCCAAAATGAACCTTTTGTCCTTATAAGTTGACTGTCTCAGGTATTGTGTTACAGTGACAGAAAGCCCACTGACATGCTGGGCTTGCCACTAGAGCTCTTTGCTCGTTCTCAAATGCATAGTAGGGACTTGGCAACATTCAAACTTGCTCACCTCCCCTTCCTCTGTTGTTTCCAGGGGCTGAGCTCACATTTACAGCTAAGACAATCTGCATTTCTCTACTTTGTTTCATGGCAGTGAGAAAATGTGGAGTCATCCATCCCCTGCACCACTGTTGAGAAATAATAACTGGATGATGTTCCCATTGGCAGCTGTCTGGGACTGGCATTTAAGCAGTATCCAGTTCCAAGGAGCTGCCCTTTAAAAAGAGATTAGAATTGCATATCCACCATGTATGAGCTGGAAGATAAACAAATGTTCTTTTCTACCCAAATATTTCCAGCTTTTGCTTTAAGGTGTTTCTTGTGGTTGGAGCCCAATATGTTGTATATACAGTACTGGAAGAGCTTAGGCTCACACTGTGAGCCACAAACGGCACTAAAGTATGAGTCCCAGACTTCTTATTATCACTGAGATTCCTGCATTAGGTTTTGGTTGCAAATGACTCAAACAGAGTGAGTAAGAAAAACGGATTTTTATTGGCTCAGTAATTGAAAAGTCCAGAGAAACATTAGCTTCAGGTGTGGCTGGATCTAGGCACTGCAACTTCATTCTCTCCTCTCATTATCTTTCTGCCTGATGTGTTTCCTTCACTTTCATACTTACGGGCTGTCCTTCCCAGTGGTAAGATGGTCATTATTATTATCATCATCATCAAGTAGCAGCTTGCTTATATTTCAGAAAGATGGTTAACGGATGGGCGTCTAGTGAGCAAGTGGGATGGTAGCACGGGGCAGCTTGCTCATATTCTACCAGACTGGCCAAAGAAAAGAAGAGCTCTACTTCCTAGCAATTTGCATAAAATCACAGAATGGAGTCTCATTGGCCTGGTTTGGGTCACATGTCTATCTCTTAACCAATCACTGTTCAGAGATGATTTATGGCCATCGCTGATTGGCCAGGCCTGGTTCACATGCCTTTCTTTGGCTCCCAGCGGTGGGGCGAGTTCTCCCAGACCCCTGTGCCCTGGTGGGGAGAGGGCCCGGTCCTCGGAAGCCGGACCAATGCCCTGTCACCCGAGAAAGGGTGAATGGAATGACCTCGGCCCACTCCCTTCAAGAGAAGGCAGAGATTTGAGCCAGGCCATGTGCAGGGGCATTTCCAATGGAGAGGCAGGACGCAGCAGAAATGAAGACGCGCTGGGTCACAGGTCCCCATCCGCGGGACCAGGCCGGGTCTGGCTCGGCTTCCCACCCCACAGGCCCCGCTCCCTCCTCTCCCGCCTCTGACTTGCAAATGCTACAACGCGTTTGGTGACTGTTTCATACAGTGAAAGCGCGTGTCCTGGGCAGGACTGGGTGGCACTTCCAGTTCTGCTGCCTTTGAGCCCAGGGACACTGGACAGCTGCTTAAACTCGTTGAACTTTTCATCTGAACACAGGATAGTGCGGGTTCCTAAGGGTGCTTTAGGAATTTCAGCATCAGGAGAGCGTTCACGGTGTGAATTCATTAAACGTTAGTTTTCCTAATTTCACTGGCAAGAATTTTTGATCTTGTGTCCTTTTGTTTTGGGGGGGGGAACCAGTGTGCCTAATTTCTGTCCATTCTGGAAGACTGGACACATGGGAAGAGATTTGGAAATGGAGTACTGTGCTGAATAAAAAGGACACAAAGAAGGTCAGATCTGAGTGGAGCAGGGTACCACGGGCTGGCGGTGCCTGCAAAGGCAGTGACTGTCACTCCTTTAGCTCACACCCGGGGCCAGGACTGCACCAAGTGCCTGTGTCAGCTGACATCATCCCTAGCACAGAACAACGCCCTCATGCAACAGTGCCCTATCAGGTGGCTGGTTGATTGCTTCCACTTTCTCAGCAAGATTCCAGAGGGAGGTTCAGGAGGATGAAGCCACTTTTCAGGATCATGTAACTAGTTGGTGTTTGACTGGGGGCCATCATGTACAAGACCCTGACTCCACAGGGTTGGCACTTTGCTACCTTGCTGGCCTAGGTGGACTCATTAACACAGGAACAGATGCCTGCTCTTCTTCCGTGTGAGAGTGCACACATGCACACCCACATACACTTTTGAGCAGATGGTTCTCATTCCTCAAAAATCCTAAAGTCCCCTGACTTCAAATGGTTAAACATGTAGCATCTTCAAATGAGGAAATTAATGATACTGAACCTCAGAAACATTTTTTTTTAAAGAAATTAAAGACACCCCTAAGAATGGACTCCTAATTGTAGCAACCTGCTACATTAATGCGGAAAAACTCATTTACAATTCAGCTATTAAATGACAAACCATTACCACCATTTTTATTGCTTTATATTCCCCTAACAAATTTATTATGTAATTACCCAGCGTAACAGCATCATTTTAGGATGTAAAGTTGAAATAAGGTCCCCATTTTATAATGCTTACTATTATATGTTTTCAATACCTAGTCTATGTAAAATATTTGGCCTTGAGAATCAAGTTTTCTCTTTTGTTCACCAGGGTGCAATCAATAGGCGAGGGATCCCTTCTTTCATGATTCGGACTCTCTTTTGCCCTCTGCTGCCTGTTAGGAAGGGGGAGAACTACACTTGGAGGGTTTTCCCTTCTTCGGCTGATGACTCATTAATTGAGTGCACCACACAGCTCACTGGGCTTTGTGATTGGGGATTATGAAAATGGCTACGGTTCCCAGCTCTCCAGCGAGTGCAGCCCAGGCTTCAACAGAAGCACATTGACAAAGGAAAGGGGATTTCTGGGTAACTGGAGCACTTTCTCACCAGTGCCGGTTTGGACTGTGGGATCCGAGAAACCTCTGGGAGGAGAGGGGCGGGTCTTGTGATGTGGGGCACTTTTTGTTCCCCGGGCTGATGAGGAAGACAGCCCGCTGAAGGCTGCACCTCCATCTCACCTGCGTTTAGTCCCAAGAAAGAGGCGGTGGCTTCTCTAGGAGGAGAGCCACCTGAGCCTTCCAGGAGGTTTCTGGGAAGCGGGGCTCTCAGGTGTCAGATACAGGAATAAACCCGTATCTCTCTGCACGTCCCGCCACGACTGGGAACAGAACCGTCTGCTGCTTGACTTTACCTCCACCTCGGTTTTCCTCATCCCCCCACAGGCTGGGATCCAGCAGGGACAGCCACGGAGCAGCGGCGTGGGGAGGAGCTGAGGCTGTGGTCCTGTAGCCTTGGTGTGACCTTGGGTTCAGCCCTCACTTTTCTGGGGTTTCCTTCACCTACCTGTGAGGTCAGGGGTTTGGAGCTGATGGCCTGCCCTTCCTGACACAGTGGATTGACAGCTGATAGTCCAGTGTCCTGAACTCGCCCCCCAGCCTAATCCAGTGACTGTCAAACAGGCGTCCTCCATGCAACCCAGGGGACATTTAGTAATGTCCATTGCTAAACACACATTTTGTGCTGTCCCAGTGTGTGTGTGGGGGACTCTATCCTAGGTGTCAAATCCAGGGATGGTGCTAAATATCCGACAATGCACACAAGGACAGACCCACACAACCCATGTCACCGGTGCTGAGGCTGAGAAACCCTGCCCTGAACTACCACGAAGACGTCGGAGGTGTCCTGGATCAATTCCCTTCTCCTGCTCCCCGAACACCCAAGGCATCTGAGGCTGGCTTCAGTGTGAATTTCTAAGGACGCAGATACCCAGGAGCCCTGCGCCGGGGAGATGAACAGCGCATGTCCATGAGCATTCACACCAGCAGGAAAAAAAAAAAAAAAAAGCAGAGTGCCCTCCACTTTCTTTCCAGAAGAGAATTCCATCCTGACCTCCCTTGCCACCCCCTGAAACATTCTTCTGTGGCCAGCTGCCCGGGTGGCACCGAGGACAAGTCCCTTTGTTTAGTCTTTAGAATCCTAATGTTCGGACCAATGCATTTATTTATGCCGAATGCAGCTTTTTATCCAGAACATGATGGAATCTGCTTCACCCCCCCCAGAGTGGAATCAGCCTCTCCCGGTGTGGCTCTTACTGTGTGATTCCCAAGTCCCCGGAGTGCCCTCCCACAAGACCTGACTTGGTGCATCACTTAATATTTATCCCAAACATTGAATACACGTAGCCTGACACAACCACCCAGTCCTTTAGCCGGATGGGGTGGCCTGAGTACCTTTCGACTTTGAAAAAAAAAAAATACTCTCCATTTTGAACAATATGCTGTCAGTCTAATGTATTCCGGGGCAGAGATTTCCTGCCAAAATAATTCTGCCCAGTGAATGATAAATGTGTTGTGATTATTTCTTTGGCCTTTGTGGGAGCATACAGTAGGCACAGTGTCCTGGAAGTGACCCAGACTCATGGAACACAGTGCTCTTTGTCTCCTTTTGCCATATTTAGAATTCGTTCTCTAAATTCTTTCCCCAAACTCTCTTTTACTAGTTTGTACTCCCCAAAGCCACTGGGGCTGGCCGCGGAGGGAGGGCTGGGCTGGGCTCAGCTCGTAAGTTCTTCCTGTCTCTCTGGGTTAAGCCCGCAAGAAGTTAATGAACTGTCCTCTCTCCTGGGTCAAGGTCGCCGTGGCTCAGATTTAAAGCAACCTCATCTTTTAAAACTGGGCTTGACAAATGGAAAAATCCAGAGTCCCAGAGGTCTGCTATTTTTGGCCTCCACCAGAGTGAGGGGGCGTGAATGTCACATGCAACACGGAAACCGGGGTCCCTCCGCAGAACTCTAAAGCCCACGGGCACGTAGTGTTTGAGTAAGCACGTCGACCCTCAAGGCCTCCATGTGGGCCGAGAACAAGGAAGACCCCCCCAAGGCTGCGGATACCACCAGTGCTTGAGCGCTTGATTCTGTGAAGTCACTTCTCCATCCAAGAAGCTTCCCTAGGCGTAAAAGGCAGATGGCGGCTTGCTCTTATTGCTCAGAATCAGCCTGGACTCCCCAGCTCCTCCACCTCACACCTTCCGGGGCTGTCCGAGTGGCGGGGTCCATCTGCAGTGTGTCCCAGGTCAGTCTGCCCTCCAGCCCCACAGCCATCCCCTCACCCCCGTCACCCCGGTCACCATCATCTCTGGTCTGATCAACAGCGACTCTCTCCTGTTTTGCTTTTGCTCGACTATGATCCACTTTCCGCAGAATAATCTTTAAACAATGTAAATCAGTTCATGTCCCCCCACTGCTTAAGGTCCTCTGATGACTTCCCACTGTTCTTAGAATGGATTCCTGAAGGCTCACCCTGCAGGGCTGGCAGCCTCAGCCATAAAAACACGGGCTGCATCGATAAGATGGGGACATTGTTTTTACTTTTTAGCGTTGAGTATGTCCCACTTATATTTGGGAGATACTTACACCAGAAAGCGTTGGTTGCTGATCACACGTTACAGCATGGTATCCAAGGTAACTTGGCGTCCTGTATTCTATCTGGCAACCCTAGTCCCAGGCTGTCTGTGGCCTGGCACCTGCTGAGTTTTCCAACTTCATCTCACATTCCACTCCTTCTCGCTCGCCCCAGAAATGTTGGCCTCCGTTATTCCAAGCCCTTTCCAACTCCCGAGTCTCTCTTTGCCTGGAATATTCTTCTTCCAGCTGCTTCTCATTCTCCAGGCCTCTGCTCAAATATCCCTCATCAGAAAAGCCTTCCCGGACCCTTCTAGACCAAAAGGGCCCTCTCCCCACCCCTTCGAGCTCCGCCTCAGGCTTGCCTCCTGTGCCTCTTCTGGGGGAAGGCACCTGGGGCTTTATCTGTCCTGCTTCAGTTGTGTCCAGGGTCCGACACAGACCTCATGCATGAAGAGGGTGCCCAGAAGAACTCGTGAGTGAGTGAATGAACTTAGGCTGGACCCTTTGCCCTTTGAATAAAATGCAGTCTCTCCCTCACGGCCCTAAGTCTCCTCCCCTGCGTCTTCAAAATCATTCAGATAGAACCTTTTCCAAGAAGGCCATGCGTGTGTGAAGGCCAAGGCAATGTCACCCATTTGCTGAGTTGGGTCATCATGGATGTGCCATGTGGATTGATGGAAAGACCTTGAACTTGGGCAGTAGAAAGATCAGGGCTTGAATCCCGATTAGACTTTGGCTGAGTCACCTCCTCTCTGAGTCTCTCATCTCCGTCAGAGGGAGAGTCACACCCCATCATAGGAGTACAGTGTAAAATGAAATGCAACGTTATACGTAAGCCTCAGTATGGGGCCTGGCGCTCTGTTGGCTTTTAACAATCAGTAGTCAAAGTCGCACATGCCAGAGGGCTCTCTGGAATACCTAGTGGCACGTTGTGTTTCCGATGCTGCTTTAACCCTCTGCACACCGCAGTTACCTCCCTGCTAATGCCTTATACCTCTCTTTCCTGGCTGCTCTGCTAACCGAGTCCCCGTAATCCTCACACCACATTTCCACTGGTCCCGACAGGCCCTCAGCTCCACCTGTACAGCTGGGTGCTCTCTGCTTTCTGAGAAGACAGAACAGGCAGGTGTCACCCCAGGAAAGCCTCCTTCTACTCTCCTGCTTGCACCCAGGATGGGGACCCGTTCCTGTCTGATCAGGTTCTGCGCCTGAAATATCCTCCAGATTGGATGCACTACAGATGTTGCTGTTGCCATGGCAACGATTAGGACCAAGATTTTCCTCAAACTATGCGGGGAGAACGGCAGAGGTCCAAAGAGCAGACATAATTACTCTTACTCTGGGCTTTAAGTACCCTACACAAATGCCGAGGGATTCGAGAAGGGACACTTGGGTCCTGCAGACCCACCTCTGATGGATGGTAACCACCGTCACTCAGGTTTGCTGGCGATAGTGCAGGGACCTTCCACCGAAACCAGGCAGTTCCCATTATAATGTGGTCCCAAATGATTATTTGTCTAGCAGATGATTTTCTTCTCAAGTTTGAAAACGGCTGACTAAAGTCTTCAAGTGCATCTATTTTTAACTTTGGTAGACAAAGCGTGCTGGGAAGTCCTCATCCTCTCATGGAGAGGTGGGGGAACGGCTTCTCGAGTTAATCTGGGATGGCTTTCTAAGTTCCTGGCAACTAGAAAAATACAGTGGAAGCCCAAGCTGCCCCTGAGTGACTTCACGGGCTTTCTTTGCGGGTTTTCTTTTTCTTAAAAAAAACAACAAAGGTCTTCCTTTGCTTTGGGAAACCTGATTGTTGTGTAAATCTGATCACCTGAGGCCGCCATGCTGTGAGGAAGCCCAATCACCTAGAGGGACCACACATTGTTAACTTTGACAGCCCTGGTTGAGGTCCCACTCCACAGCCATCAGACATGGGGACTTGTAGAAACCTCCAACCCCCAGTCACCAATTCTCAGACACGAATTGCCCCCAGAGGTTACTCCTTTCCAGCCGAGGCCCTGGACATTAGGCAGAAAAGACAAGCTGTCCCTCTCTGCCTTTTCACATTTCCTGACCTACGGCAACTGGGAACATAATAAAAATGTCCTTTTAAGCCACCAAGTTTAGGAATGATTTGTTACACAGCAGTGGTAACCGGAACAGATGGGCTCCCTCTCATTGACTGTCAGAGGTAATGGTAGTTCCACATTTCCACAACAAAACACACCTCTGTTTCTCCTGGTGCATAGTTTCATCCTTTCCCATTTTTTTTTTTTTTTAGTTGAAGCTGGACACGATACCTTCATTTTATTTATTTTTATGGGTGCTGAGGATGGAACCCAGTGCCTTGCACGTCCTAGGCTCTATTGCTGAGCCACAACCACAGCCCCTTTCTCCATTTTTTTTTTAACCTTCATCTACCAAGATAATCAAACTGGTCGTGAGCAAGGCAGCCTGGATTCACCATTTCCCCCCACTCCCCCTTCCTCATGCGTCACTACCTGGTGGAGCTTACCTCTCACACGGGTGCACTGTCTGCCTGGCGAACATTTGTCAGAGGGGCCCCTGAGTGCACCATCGTGATGCGGGTGCGGGTGGGAAAGCTCAGACTTTGGCGAAGGCTGACTTGGGTCTAAATCTCAGCTCTAACTAACTGACAACTGTGGCTGGCAGGCAGTGAGCCCTCAGTAATTTGGAGCTTTGATGATTCTGTTTATTTATTTGTTATTATTCATATTTGGAAGGATTCTGGAAAGGGTGCCCTCAGACCCTTCCAGTTCTCTGGGGATGAAGACCCTGTCCAACTGAGGCTGGGCTTGGCTTCAGGCAGGCCAGGTCTCACAGAGTGCCACCAGCCTACTCTGCCCTGATTGTCAGGCATGTGACACATCTGGATGTCTCCAACCCCCAGTTACCAGATCACCCACGAATCACCTCCAGATGTTGCATCTCCCTAGTGGGAGTCCCAAACATCATGAAGCCAAGACAAGCTGTTCTTCCCACCATAGGGCCTAAAATTCTGGGCTGTAGAATCCATGAATAATAATAATAATAATAATAATAATAATAATAATAATAATAATAATCCTTTAAGACTATGAAGCTTAGGGATAATTCGTTACACAGCAACACTAACAGGATCAGATGTGCTGGCTCTCACTGGCAATCTTGGGAGTCCCCAAAGTTCAACACGTCCCACATGGAACCCAAGACTCCCTCTCCTGGTCCAACCCAGTAGCTTTGCATGAACATTCATGGGCTCTCCTGGGTGGATAGTTCCAATGTCATTTAAGGCAACATCCTTCACCTCAGGAATAATAACTGCTTCAGGGACCCCAGCAAGGATGGAGCAGGAGGTGGATGAGAATAGGCAGGGGGATGACCCTGAAGGATGTGTAGTACCAGGATCACAGGACTCCGGTCCGTTTACAGGGACTCTTGGGAATATTTTTCTCTGAGTGCTGGGCTTTACACCTTTATCAGGCCTTCAGAGCTTGTACTGGACACCAGAGTGAAGTGCCCATGGATACAATTGTTGACTGAATTCCATCAAAGCTTGATTCCTTGCCCTGAGGCTTTCAATTAAGGAAAGAAATATGGTTTCAATTTGGGGCAGAAAAGACAGCCCTCCCTCTTATTGATTCTGCTGGATAGTGCCCATTTTTGCCAGAATCTTATATGTGCTCTGTTCTACTCTCCAAAAGCATTCCACATCATTGGTGAGATCCCTGGTGGATGTGCCGACTATATATTTAGCATTCGATTCCTGAAACACAGGCTCTGAGACCTTCCAGCCATCGCTCTGTAACTTTTGTTTCCATAGAAACTAATGTTTATGTTTATATCTATGCAGACTGTTTCTATCAGATTTTACTTCTCACAGCAGCTGTTGTAAGTCATTCCACAAAGATGGACGTTGGTGATAGGAAACAAAAGCCCCTGTTCTACCGCAGCAAGGATTTTGCTCGGTGTCGTTATGGGCCGCAAAGTCACAGTGCTTCAAAAGGAAAACGAGAGGCATGTTCAGAGAAGGATCTGTCACAGCAGCGTGGTCCGGGAAGCAAGTGATCCATTTGCCCCCAAAGAAAAACCAGCCCACAATCCAAATCAGGCTCTGCAAATAAACAAGGGCCTCATTGATCCCTTTCCCTGGGGAAATCTAAATGCAATGTACATATTTAAGTGCCAATCCATTCTCTGTAGCCAAAGGACACAGCGGCTAAGAAGAATGGAAATTTATGTTCTGAAAGGGACGCTCTGAGCAGCTCATTTGTGCAGATCCTGCACAGTGGGGTGGCTAGTTCACTTTCCCCAATGTTCTCAATAGAGCGGGGCCCAGTGTTTCTTGGACCACCTCTGAGAACAATACATGCAGCTTCCTTTGCAAGCCGAGGCCACCGTCAAGTCAAACAGGCAGCCAGTGCATCTTTTCCTGTTTAATCTTGCTTCCATTTCTTTTGTTACGACTGACATTGTTTATATACTTCTGTGCAGTTTTTATTTCTTATTGTGCTCATGTACTGAGTTGTGGCGATGTCCCTGACACCATGTTTTATAGCAAATGACAATACCCTCTGAGGGCTAAAGTTTATCAAGCCCTTACGACACATCAGCAACGGGTACCAAGCCATAGATGGGTTTCCTCTGTCCTCCCAATTGTCACAGGTGATCATTATCCCTTTTGCAACTGAAGTCACTAAGGCGTACAGAGTCACCTACCCAGGGTCACACAATGGCAGGATTGAGATTTGGGGCTCCAGAGTCAGCCCCACAAATAACTACCAGATCGCACTGACTTCATTGTTCTGCCCTGGAGTTCGAGAGCCTGTGAGAGAGACAAAAGCTGAAAAACGATCATGGCACATAATAAATAGTAATAGTGTCCCCCGCCATATGCATTGCCATAGAAATACAGAAAGGATGCCGTTCAGTCTGCCTCGGGGAGCAGAGCGGCGTTTAGCAGAGGCAGATTACGTCAGCTGGGTCTTATGGACCAAGATCTGCCTGCTGGCGGCCCCATCCACACTGCAAGGTGCAGCTTTGAGCTGCTTTTCCTGGGTGGGGGCGAAGAGCAATCTAGCAGAGCACTTAGCATTTTAACGGTCTTCAGTGCAGCATCAAGTACATTCGCATTGCGGTGTGACCGGCACCACCATCCATTTCCAGAACTTTCTCGTCATCCCACACTGAAACTCTGTAGCCATAAAAGCAACTCCCCTTGCGCTTTCCCCGCAGCCCCAGGCTGCCTGGTTCTGTTTCCTGTCTCTGTGGGACTGACAAACTGTGGGAACCGCTTACGCGAGGAATCAATCGATATTTCCCCTTTGGAGCTGGGGCTTACCTCACTTGCCATTGGGTGGCTCTCAAAAGGGTGTCCACACAACAGATGACAACGTTGTTGGGAGGATGGGATGGGATGGTGCTGATAACAGCCCCGTGCGGTAAGAGCACAGAGTCAGTGTCTGTCAACATGGCTGTTGCTGCCACCCACCCGGCGGGGGTGTCGGGACCCTTTCACAGTATCTGGGACACACCAGGGGCCCAGTGGACCTTGATGTCTTGTCCCCACACTTTGGGAGGTCCCAACTTAAATGCAGGAAGCGTGAATGGTGAAACGGAAGAGCTACCTTTTGCAAAGTGGTCCCATGGTAGGGGCTGGATCTACCAGAGATCCAAAGTCAGGGCTCTGATGAAAGACCACGAATTGTTTCTGAATCCCACACACTTCCACCACCCCCACCCCCGCCCCAGAGATGGCTTCAAGACATGGGAAGTTCAGAATTCAGTTCTGAGGGCAGATGAGCCCCACGAAAGCTCTCTGAGGGCGGGATCGGGTCTGTCCTTGGCAAATCTGTTGCCCTCGGCTCTGGCACAGAGAATGACTCAGTCTCTAGGTTGTCAACGAACCCACACATGAGCATATGAACATGTCAAGACTCTTCAGTCTGAAAAGATACCGAATCAGCAGAGGTGAATTAAGGGAGAAATGAAGCAGAAGAGCTGGGGTCTCATCTAATAGAGCAACAGACACAGGAGGACACCCCCAGAGCTGACTCTCAGAGAGCATTTAGAAGAACGGCAGAAATGTGATTTACAAACCATGAAAGTCACCCTGTCCGAGTCTTCTGAGTAGGTTCCCAGTTAGTAACATCACCCCCGAAAGAAGCATGTCCCACTCTCCCCTTCCCTAGTCCCTGGAGCCAGCCCTCTGCTTCCTGTGTCGATGAGTATTTCATCCTGTACAGGTAATTTGCACAATTACCTGTACCAATGTGGGCATTGTACAGGTACGTGGAACTGTACGGAGGCAGCCTCTGTGACCAGTTTCCTTCAATCGGCACAAGGTTTTCAATGCTCACTCACATGATATCAGACCCCGTTCCTTTTAACGGCTGAGTATTATGCCTTGGCTTCCACTGGTTATGGCTGGGATTTGGTGGGCATAGATCTGTGTGGAATCTGGAGGTCAGTTTGGGGGATTATTTCCATCTGAACGACATTGTTCTTTGGGTCCATAGTCATGGGAGACTATCTCCATCTTTTTCAATCTGGTTTAATTTCTTTCAAATTTGTAGTTTCTAGGGTTGAAGTGTTGTACTTCTTTTGTTAACTTCATTCCTAAGAATCTTATTCTTTTAGATTCTGATCAAAGGAATTGTTTACTTACTTCCCTCTCTGGATTGTTCATTGCTAGTGTATAGAAATACAATCCATGTTTTACATATTGATCTTCTAACCTGAAACCTTATTGAATTCATTTATCTATTCTGGTGTGTGTGTGTGTGTGTGTGTGTGTGTGTGTGTGTGTGTTCCTTAGTTTTTTTTTTCTACAAACAAGACCAGGGTATCTGCAAATAGACCCAATTTACTCATCTGAATTTTTATTTCCTGCCTAGTTGCTTTGGCTAGAACTTCTAGCACAACATTGAACAGGAGTGGTGAGAATAGGAAGTCTGTTTTTTTTTTTTTCTGATCTTGGAGGGAAAGCATTTAGATTTTAACCACCAATTATGACATTAAGTATGTATTTTTAGGACCAGGTAAATTCTCATTATCAGGATGTGGAAATTCCCTTCCACGACTGTTTTATTGAGTGCTTTCATCAATGAAAATGGTTGGATTTTCTTAAGTGTTTTGCCAGCCTCTCAGTAGACGGTTATGTGGTTTGGGTTCTTTGTGTTGATATAGTGTATTATGTGAATTGATTTTTGGTTGTTGAACCAACCTTGCTTTCTTGGGATGATGTGGGCCTGGTCATGGTACCCATGACCAGTGCTATATTATTGGGTTCTGTTTGCTAGTGTTTTGTCGAGGGTACCTGTATTCGTATTCAGATAGTATAACTGTAGTTTGCTTGTAATGTTTTGTCTTCTCTTGGTATCAGCTTGATACTTCATAATGGCTTCATAAAATGAGTTGGGAAGTGTCTCCTCCTCTTCTCCCTTTTTTGAAGAATTGGTTTTATTTCTCATTTAAACATTTACTAGACGTCACTATCAAGTCCACGTGGACTTTTCTTTGTAGGAATTGTTTTTTAATCAGATTTTTTATTTCTTTAGTTGTTTTAAGTCTATTGATATTTTCTATTTCTTCTTGAGCCAGTGTCTGTAGTATGTGTCTTCAAGGAACCTGCCAATTTCTAGCTATATTGTTTTCTTTGTACACAATTGTCCTTAGCATTTCCCTATAAGCTGCTGTAGTTAGAATCTATTTTATTTTGGTAAAGTGGGCAGTCATGTCCACTTTTTTATTCCTAATTTTTAGTCATTTGAGCCTTCTTTGTCAGTCTGGCTAAACGTTTGCCATTTTGTTGATGATTTCAAAAAAACTAACCTTTGAGTTCCTTGACTTTTCTATTTCTGCTCTCATTTATTTCAGCTTTAATCTTTACAATTTCCTTCCTTCCTTCTTGCTTTGGGCTTAGTTTGCTCTTGTTTTTCTAATTTCTTAAGGCAGAAGGTTGGGTTATTGATTTGAGATCTTGCTTCTTTTAAAAACTAGGCATTTAGAGCTATACATTTCTCAGGGTGCACTGAGAAAAACAACACAAGGTTGTACTGCTTGAACTTTGCGATATTATCTAGGCTGAAAAAAAAATTAAAAATAAAAAACAAAATCCAGATCAGTGATTTTCCAAAATTTTGGCATCACCTAAGTTTGGGACTAGTTGGCTTCTGGATGGGAAGCAGACTCTGCACCTGCGAGTGGGGGTATGATTCCCCCAGGGAAAGTGTCGCCCTTGAACTTCCAGGTTTGGTTTGCCTGGAACCCCTTCAGGGCCCATATTCTGCAAAGCAGGGTGACATCAAGACTTGCAGGCCTTTGGGACCTCCTTTTCCTTCAGGGAAAATACCAAGAGTCATATTTTACAACCACATTGACACAGAGGCAGAGAATGCAAACGGATTCATCCCTGTACAGTCGTCATTACTCTATGCACTTTTTCTTCTCAGGTCAAAAGAATTAAATTTCAACCATTTCTGTGTGCCTCGAACAGCATGGCAGGCCCCAGATACTGCCTGCTGGAGAAGATGGCCAGGTGTAGTGCCCGCCCGGGAGAGAAGGGCCTCTCAGTCCAGCAGGGGCCTCCTAAGAGGGCTGGTGAGGAGGAGGCCTGGAACCCAACCCTCTGGGGCCCGAGCCAGGGTACTTGCCAGGACTGTCACCATGAAGCATTTTCAGCAGTTGAGAAGAAATAAAAATGCAATTGGCCGGGAGATGTGCATCTTCATATTAAGTAAAAGAACTCCTTTCTGTCTACACGGCCTTGCCCTCTTAATAGTCTTGGGTAAGTTTTGGAAGGAGGGAGAAGGAGGAGCATGAAATGAGCCTCAAGTCTAACCCTGTTCGACTGCAGAACAATCAATAATGGGACAATGCGCCATTGTTATTCAGAAGTACCGCCTCTGTGCACAACCCCAGCCTTCAGCAGCTCCTCACACAGAGAAAGGCAAGACAGCGATTGTCAGGGGATCGATATCTTCTTCCAGCTTAGGAGGAATCGATCCCAAGCAGTCTCCGGGCAGCCTTCTCCCTCTTGGGAGTTTGGGTGAGCACCTAGCCCCGACACGGGGTGCAAGGGAGTGGGGGGACCGGACGGGGCTTCCTTTGGTATGCGGGCAGGTTGGGAGGTGGGTGTTCCACAGACTGCCTGCACTCACCATGTGCCGGGGCCAGAGCTGGGGTTCGGAGTTCTAGGCCCCTCATGTCCAATTTGGTAGGACCTTGGTTTTATCAAATACAGTCGTTAAATATTTAGGACTCCTGCAACTGGCCCGGGGACTCTGCTAGCAATGGGTTGGTCAGGGTCTTGGCAGAAAGGCAACGGAGGAGTCCATGAGGGTGACTGTGGTGTGGTTAAAGATGAACCGTTGGCCATGCTGCGGGGGTCAAGGAACCAATAAGGGAGGACCAAACACCCGAGGGCTGCTGGGGGCTGCTGCCTTTCCCAGGAAAGAAAGCGAAGACGATCCGGGCTGTGGACGAGGGGCTGCCCCACTGGACAGGTCATCTTGGAAAAAGGCTCCTGTCTGGGCCAATCCATGGCTCAGAGGGAAGGGGCCTGAGGATTGACAGTTCAGTCCCTCCCTCTTCGCACCCTGGCCCTCGACTTTGTGCCTTTCTAGCTGGAAGCCGGAGGGTGGTGTCCGATTTGGCGTGTTTCTATTTTAGAAAATGCGTTCCAGAAACAGACGCAGAGCCCAGCCCAGCTAGGAAGCTAGGACCACAAGGGGAGGCTCCAGCTGGAGTCCAGAGGAGGCAGGAGGCGGCTGGAGAAGAGTCCATAGTGAGAGGACAGTACGGGCCCCGCAGGATAAAGGTGGGGATCCCTGAGGTGGACACTCGGGCTTGGGTGGGTGCCGCAGTCGGGCTGGGCACAAATCACGAGCCACTGAAGCAGGAACAAACTTTATTTCTGAACTCCACCAGCACACTCCACACACGCTCCCCGGGAACTCGCCCGAACGCCACCCACACGGCTCCTCCAGGAACACCACACACCATCCAGAACTCCCACCACCCAACTTCCCCAGCCAACGCCAACTCCGGAACTCAACGGGAACTCGGCAAGAACTCAAAAGTCGTCATCTTAATGGCTCGCCTTTCAACCAACACTATTGGCAAAATGCCAGGGGCCATTCCCACTCAGCGGTGGTTCTCAGCAGGTGGGGGTGGGGGGAACAGAGAAACCCTGGGAATTAGCCCGGGACCCAGGAGCTCAGGGTGCTGGGGGGGTGGGAAGGAGCCAGGGACCAGTGAGGAGGTCAGGGAAGGTTTCCCAAGAAAGAAGCCTGGGCTGAGTCCTGGACGTGGACCTGAGTCGGGCAGAGGAGGAGCCGCTTGTAAAAGCACAGACGCGGGAGGCGGAGTAGAGATGAGAAGAAATCAAAGCCAGGCTGCGGAGCTTGGGCTTCAAGCAGAAGGTGACGGGAAGCCATTAAACACATTATGGAGCCACAGGCGGGCGATTAGCATGACGTCTTCCTAATGACGGGCTCTGGCCACTGCGCCTTTTCCTTTACTCGGTGGACACTGGGCCCTGTCACACCCCGGATCAGTTCCCAGGGGCCACTGACTAGGCCATGCATCGATCTGGTGGGTGTCTTGGACCTGGTGGCCTAACCCTGCCAGAATCCCAGACCCTCAATCCCCACCACCATCTGGTCGTGCAAATAAAATGTCTCCTCAGGCCGAAGGGGGTAAGCCGCCCGCGACCCGTGGCATTGCCTTCCCTGTGATTTTACTCTGTTTTCAATTCTGTGCTCATTCATATGGCCAGCTTTAAACCCCAGTGAATTATTTTCCTGGTTAGTCTATTCATCTCCAAGTTGAAAACCTCCCCAAAGTCATGGAAACTCAAGTTCTAAGGCAGTGAAATGACTCTGATTTACTTTGGAGAAATGTTTTTCCTTTTAAAATGATTTATTACCGTGTGCTGCTATTCAAACTTCTTTTAGGCTCTTATAGCTGAATTTAAAAAAAAATACATTTTTTCCCCTTTAGTAACAGAATTAAATAAAGCATTGAAAGGACCAAACTCCATAAATGTAATAAAAGCACCGATTTGCTTATATCTCTTATAATTGAGATTCAGTTTCACTTTCTCCCTTTCTCTGCTTATGAGTCAGAATCCCAGAACAAAAAGGTGTCCGTTGAGGTTTTTTTGCTATCGGGGTTGGAGGGAGAAACGAGGCACAGGGGTTTCTCTGTACCTCCTTTGTGCACGTCCTGTGGTAGTCCAGAGGTCTTTCGGTGGATATTCAATACTGGTAGATTGAATCTTGGCAGAGGTGGAAAATAAAACACAATGTTGCATTCAAGTATATGCAATAACTTTAGCCTAGGCAAACAGAACGATAAAGATGTTCTCCTCCGCTGTCCCAGGCTAAGATCAATGCAGGAGAAAGAAAGCCAGCAGCTCTGTAGATCCACAAGTAGGCATTTCTGCATCCTGCCCCTCATTTCTGGGTTTGAATTCCAACCCTCATGCTAAGTGCCTCAAATGCCGACTGTACCCATTTAAGAGTGGGCATGGTTATATTTTGCACTTAGGAACGCACATACTTTCACGACGGTCTCAACTCCAAAGACATGCTTCAGTCTGATTTACAAAATCGAGTGCCACTCTTAAAGTCGCTGCCAAGCTGCCTCAGAGCTGGAATTTCCAAGGGAATCAGAAATTAGCCTTCTATTTTCTTTGTGACGGTTCCTCATCTATCATTTTAATAAACGTATCCTACAGTGATCACGAACCTTTTCAAGAGCAATAACAATTAAAGTCTTTCTGGAAGCCATTCCTGTCCCCAAAAGAAACGCTTTATTTTTCTGTGGCCTTCAGGAAAATAAAAATATCAAGGATGATATCAAATCCCTAGCCTCCTAACATCATTATTTACTAGGCTATGAATATCAATCTGGAGAATGTATTCTCGTGTCAATGAATCTCCTAGCAATATGGGATTTCTTCCCTTTCACATACCTTAGTGCAATGTCTGTATTGTTTCAAACATTTCTTGTTCCTATTTTGATTCTTGATAAGCAAAGAGGGAAGATGCAGGGCTTTTTTTTTTCCCTTGTTAGACTCACAGCAGGGATTTTTTTTTTTTTTTTGAAAAAGCATGGAAACTTCAGCAGAGTTGGGTTGTGTGTGAACTGGCAGGCAGCAGCCCCGTTAAGGCTCAATTTATTAAAAATAACCACATGGCAACAAAGATCTTTCTTCTTCATTCTCTTGACTCTGTAAAAAGCCAGGCTGAGAAAATAAATATCAAACCTTGGAAAAGCCTGTCTAATAAACCCAAAATGCTAGATCAGGTAAAATGTCCTTTTAGAAAAAGTTCTGGACTATTAAGAAAAAAAATATATATCTATATGTAGGAAAAGAAAGATACAATATTTCACTCCAAGGACCCGCAATTCAGAGAAAGAATGTTGGTTGCACCAAATCCCCGAAGACAGATGACGGAGACTGGAAACCCCTTTCCTTCAAATGTTGTAATTCCCCGATGCATTTTGAAAGCACCTGAATCAATCTTCAAGACCTGAAGGCAATTTCATTTTCTGGAAACCTCCTTCTACCCCCTAATTTCCCAACCAAGTCAATGGTGGATCGCGGAGATACATGATCCTGGGCCTCTCATTTCCTGCTGATTTCCTGAGGCTACTTCTAATAAAGAAGAAGAGCTGGAGGGACCCGAGACTCACAGGAGCCTAATATAATCACTTCTGTCAAATGAAAATTCTGACTCATATTAATTCACTGTGACCGATCATTGGGAATTCAAGAAATAAACTGGACCTACCCTGCTAATTTAAATTATTCCAATGTGCCTCGTGTACTGGAAAAAGGAAGGAGCCTGAATTTCTTCTCTTTGCCTGGGGGTGTGGACTGAACCATGTGGCTGGGGGGTGGGGGATGAACACTCTCCTTTGGGGGTGATGGGAAATAGGGTCCGATGCCCCTACCTTGACCTGGGGTGGTACGCTTTTCCCAGAGCTCTCTAGGATTAAAGGAAGGTCTGATTGAGATAAAATTATCACCGTCACAGACCTCTTTATGGTTTTCTTTTAATCACCACGCCTGGATAAAATTGCCTATTGATTGACCTTAAATGAAATCTACTTTAACCTGGGAACTCCATTAAGAGAATAATTCAGGAGGCTGCCTCTCTACCAGGGCATTGTTGACCTGACTGCCTGGGAATGAATGATGCGCCTCGTTCCGGGAGTCTCGTGATTCCTAACAAGTTTAAATGTTTATCTGAACTCCTTGAAACCTGGCTGTCTTCTTCTTCCTCAGCCCTGATTTCATCCTTCTTTTTTTCTTTTTTCCTTAGAGAAATACAGTTTTGCTTTCCCTCCCTTAGAATCTGCTTCACTGGGGTCTCCTGGGCACTCTATGCTAGTGGACTTTCCTGATCCCTGACATCATCTTGACCGTCTCTCCCGAGGACAGGGAGCACTGGAAATGCAGCCGGGCCTCGAAGTTCCCCGTAAACTGTACCGAATGCATTTTGACTTGTACTGGGTGGGTCTCGTCTGAGAAGGCACTGTCTGCTCTGGAATCGCTTATTCCGGAAGAGTCATACCAGCATTGCCGACTGGAGATTTTTGTTATTTTTTTTCCTGGACAACACAGAATGGATCAGGGTACTGGAAGCCTGGCAGAGGGGACAGAGGACCTCACCTAAGGTCAGCAGAGGGGCAGGAGAATACCTGCCTCTTCATATGCAGATGGGGACACATGCTGCAAATCTGTCACCTGTCTGCAGACGTGAAGGGGGGTTTGCATGACACCCAAGAGGGCACTGACAGAGCTAGGGAACTCATACTCCATCCGTCTCCACGTGAGGAGCCTGAATCATCGTGGCTCATTGAGAGTGACTGAAGTTGGGGGGAAACCTACGTTGAAGTGGGCTGTGAGAAAACCGTCTCAGAACGGAGAAGCAGCCCCCTCGCCCCTGCTCCTTGTCTGTCCTGGACAAGGCTATGTGCTCCTCCTCTGTGCTGGATTCAGCACAAGGGGTACGTCCTATGAGTGACACTCGTCACACTTAATAAAAAATTGCCTGTAGAGTTGCTTAGTTTCCCACTGGATTCTGCCATGGATGGGTGCAGAGACTCGGTGGCCTTGGGCTGCTCCTAGGACCTGGCTCAGGGCTCAGGGCTTGGCCCCGGGTGAGCAATCAATAAACTGCATTATTGAATGAATGAATGAATGAGACGTCCATGATGTTCAGAAGAAATACTCCCCTCTGAAAATGATGTGTTCTAGGAATCAGAAGAAAAGTTTAGAAAACAATGCAAGAAGACACAACCAGTGGGGTCCTCAGAAAGAAGGGGGCCAAGTGGAAGAACCATCTGGGCACAGCCCTGATCCGGAGGTGGGACTGGGGAGATGAGAGGTATTGAGAGGAAACCAGCATGGCAACAGCAGAGTTAAAACTCCCTCCTGTCAGAAAGGGCAGGATCAGCATCACAGGGGGCCAGATCCGTGACCCAGGTGTGAATCTGAGAATCCCTCCCAGAATGCAAAGCAGGACGGGGAGAACCTAGGGAGAAAGGGGTTGAGGATGGTGAGAGCTAAGCCATTTTCATGGAATGGAGAAGACCTCAGGGAGCAGGTGGAGCTGGAGCTTCACCCTGCTTCGGGCAAAATCAAGGGCACGGGGACCATTTCCAGATGCATTTTAAGGGAAAAGCCAAAAACCACACGAGTCTGAAACAAGGTGGGACGAGACACACCGTGGGTGGGGGGGAAAGGAACAGCTTCTCCCCTCTCCTCCCTCAACCCTCGCTGTTCCCCTCGCTCTTCCCCTCGCTCTTCCCTGAGTGAAAGGAGAGACCGGATGGTGAGGCTGGAGGGGAGCCTGAGCATTCAGCCCCTCCAGCTCCTTCCCTTGGGGACCCTCCTGCCTGCAGAGGGCCCTTCCTCCCTCTCGGCATCATGTAGAACCCGCACCCCCAACACCATCTGGTGCCTCCTTCAGTTTTTAAACAAATACCCACTGAGCCTGCACTTTTGGCTGGGCCCCATTCCTGTGCAGAGGATTTAGCAGAGAAAGTTCTTACTAGGAGGGACGGATGGAGAAGATAAACAGAGACACAGACACGTCCGTGATCCTCAGCTGGGCATTGCCAAGAGACAGAACCGAGCGAGACGGAGCCTCCGGAGTGGTTAGCTGGAGGGAGGGGTCGCTGCTTATCAGAGGGCCAACTGGACAAGGTGAGGGAGGGGGGCACAAGCTGTGTGGACCCCGGGGCAGAGCAGCCAGTGCAGAGATGGAGGAGGAAGAGTGCCTGGTCCCCTTCAGGAGGTTGGAGCGAGGCAGAGAGGGGGGTTGCACGGGTTGTGGGGGGGTGGGGGGTGTCGTGTGTGCACAGGCGCACACAGGCACGGGACTCAGTAGGGTCAAGGTCTGGGGGAGACCTTTGGATTCACTTTTAAATCAGATGAGAAGCCACCCGAGAGAGCGCTTCACGATGCTATTGCGGTTGGAAAGGACCCCGTGCCTCTGCTTGCCACCGTCTGCTGGCCTTCCGGGAACCCGCGCCCCATGGCGATGGCGGGCGGCCCACACCTTCCTCCTGGTGGGCCCCCTGCACCCGGGACGGCCCCAGGCAGAGGCGGTGCTGTGGAGACGCTGTTTGTTGGCAGAATGAATTACAGAAACCACCAGGTAGAGGGAAAGAGTCAGTGGGAAGCAGCCAGCTTCTCGATTCACAGTGGGGGCCAAGTGCGGTCCCCCCAGTTCTGCGGCGCTCAGAGGCACCCAAGCTCCCGTGCTCCCTGACTCCTTTTGGTTATCTGGTGTGCATATCTTGTGACCAGCCTCCCGTCATCTCTGGGCGTCTTTGCCGCCCTCCTCCTCACGGGTCAGATCCTCCTAGGAGCTCCTGGTGTCCTTGAACTCACCAAGGCAGTGCCCAACGCAGGCCAGACTGGGCCGCCGCCTCCCGCCAGGGCCTCTCTCTCTTGTCATCTGTGCGTCCTGGACTGAATGTCCTGTTTGGCACGAGGTAGGCCGGTGGCCAGGATTAATTAGGTGTCTACTTGTGGGAGACGCCGAAAGCCCACAGTATAGAAGATTAAAAATATGGAAAGAGGTTAAAACAATTAACAAATAACATAAGCGAAAAGACTTTTTTTTTTTCTTTTTATCTTAAAAAAAAAGCAGGGTGGGACTATCTAGTTCAGACAGAATAGGATTCCAAGGAGGAAAAGCATTATTAATTAAAACAAAGGGAGACATTTATACAGATAAAAAAGGAAATAATCACACAGAGTTTACAGACAGCCTGCACCGACAGTGGTGCCAGATAACATTCAATACCCACTCCTAATTAAAAGGGGGAGGCAGCCTCCGTGTTGGGTCTGTAAGTCCCCTCAGCGTGATAAATAATATCTAGCACAAACCAGCAGCGACCGTCGGAGTCTGCAGAAGTACTCTCATTAAAATCACGAGAAATCCCAGGGTCCCTGGTGATATCAAGAGAGTAACCCGCAAATCTCTTAGTTAATCAGCTTTGGTAAAGTGGATGGGTTGGTAAACAGTAGGGAGAAGGGGACAACTTTACCTGCAGCAGCAACAGCCAGTGAGAAGATACAAAGGGAAGAGAGAACCCCACCCTCCTAACTGCATGAAGGAACCTGAGATACGAAGAAGCAGCGTTGTAAGAAAGAGGTGGGATCTCTGCCAGGAAGACTAGAAAAATCTTTTCGGGGATGCACAAAATAAGATATGAACAAACGAGCCAACCTCTCATTTTTTTCCTAGAAGAAAAAAGTCTGAAGTGCATGAAAATGTCAGTTCTCCTCGAATTAATGTATCAACTTATCTCCTTAATCAATAGCCTTTGGGCTGAGTTTTCTTCTGAAACCTGTGACTACATGATGCAGACATTCGCTTGGCAGAATCAACAGGTGAGAAAAACGAAGAGGATCAGAACAAAAACTCAAAAACATGTGAGAGGAGATGGGCAGAGGGAGATTCATGTTTGAATTTCTTTCCCACTAATTTCTATGAATAGGAATAAATTTCATATTAGAAAAGAAAATTCATACAATGTTTACATATTGGCTAGTACTTAAAAAAATGGGAGGTTTTGCGTCATCCGCGTGGAAAACTTTACTGTAACGCCATTTGCGTCCCCTCCTCCACAGTGACCCAGAGAATCAGGTGGAACGAATAAGTAGGAGGTGTCCTGAGCACTTGTACTTGGTATTGAATCAAGAGCTTCAATCAAGTGTGGAAGGAAATTAGTAACCTGTTGATTTATCCCTAGCATCATAAGTTGCCATAAGAGAATTTAGCAGCACTGATTTTGGGAATCTGATTTAGGTCATTTTCAACCCCATCAAAAAAAAGAGAGAGAGAGAGAAAAGAAAAAAGTTTTTTCTTCTGAATATACACACAGCTGATGGATTCCTCTGTTTAACTTGGCCACAAGCAAAACCACACTGGATGGAAATAATGGCTTCAGAGAAAATGACCGAACCCATAATTTATAGGGAGCTGCCAAGGAATTTAGGCTCGAGGTCAAACCCATGGCCTGTCAAGAGTAATATCATGCCTGGTCCTTCCCAGTGGTCAGTACTTGAAATTCAGCCAGGCGGTTCTGTGAAATTCTCCGTGAAGGACAAAGGACAGAATCCTCCTCCCAGACCAGAAGGTGTTGGTGGTGCGGTGTCAACCCTTATTACCTAGTTAAAAATTGATGATCACAACGTCTACCTGCCCAGTCTATCTGCCTCAGCCATCTTCACTGCACATCGTCTTTTATGAATCTTAAGCATCCCGGCCATGAAAGCGGCTGGCTCCTCTTATCAAGCACCACAGAGGAGAACAAGACTGTCCCCAGGGCAGCTTTGATATCAGAACCATACGATAGCGTGAGAATCAAAGACAAACCTAAATTTTCGTTACTTTCCAGCTTCAATTTATTTTCCTAGGATTAGGGGTAGGCACTAGAATTTCAACCACAAGTTATGGTTGGTGAGGACGTAGAGTCCTGGGGTAGATATCATATTAAAAATCATTTCATTTGTGATCTCCCCAGTGGGTCTTAACTGAGGATTGGTGGGCGGGACCAGTAAAGGGAGAGCTCTCAAACTGTCATCCTCAAGTGGAGTCAAGTCTATCTGAAGTGGGGAGAAATCTCAATTTCTTTAAACTTCTTTTCCATCTATTTTAGGTGGATATGTACTTCCTGGAATATGAAGTTCTTTGAGCAAGATGCCGGAAAAATCCAACTCTGAAGACCCGGAGGAATTCCTTTGCAGTAGGTGAGACTTGAAGTGTTGGGAGAGACTTCACTGTGTTCTCAGTTCAGAGCGGATGTGAGAATCCATGTTTCTCTGATTGCCAGAAAGGTCCCCCAAAGGAATGTGCCATTTAATAGCCTCAGAGTTCTGGTTTCAGGAGCGATTGTGATGTTCCTTTCGGTGGACTTAATCACTTTTATAACTATCCCCATCTCCTTTCCTGCAGTGGATGAGGGCAACTTCTTTTGCCTTCGGGGATAGATTGATTGACAGATGGTCCCAAGTCTACTCCCTCCCTGGATTCAAACCCTTTGCTAGCTGTATTGGCATTTCTTCCTTGTCATATGAGGGCTGGAGTGGGGACTGTGTCCCTTGTCCCGACTTCAGGCTCAGTCCTGTGGTTTGCTTTGGCCCACAGAGTGATCGCAGATGTTAACTCTTTTGCTTTTGCTGTGAGCATGAGCCCCATGGAGCAAAGACGAGTTGACCCAGTTGTCCCAGATGAGGGCCCAGCCTGTGAGAGAGCACGGCCAAGATTGCAAACTTGCCTGATCCTGCTGCAGCCAGCCACCGACGGGAGAGTGTGTGGGCCCAGGCAGTTACCACAGATCCCGGAGCAAAAAAAAAAATGGTGTTTACTAGATGCCATTGAGGTTTTGAGGCTGTGTGTTATGAAGCACTGTTGGGACAACATGATTGATAAAAGTTGGAAATTACTACTCTTACACTTGGTTCAAGGAAGAAACGTGAGCACCAAAGGCAATTTTTTCAACTCACAAAAATTCTATGTATGTGTAGTGCAGAGCCTGATGTTTTGACTCGTACATACATTGTGAGGTGTCTAGATGTAACGAGTTAACATACGTACTACCTCACGTAACACCAAGAATTTACTGTCTTTGCAATTTTCAAGTCCACTAATGCTGTGATTAACCACAGCCGCCATATTGTTGGAGAGTTCTCTTGAGCTTCTTCCTCCCCTCTAACTGGAAGGAGTCCAGAAAAATTGAAAATGCCGAAGGCCTCCTGTTACCTGATTTCAAAATGCACTACAAAGCCACAGTCATCACCACAGCATGGTACTGGCATAAAAACAGACCCATGAAACAACCGAAGAGGCTCGAAAGCCCAGAATAAATCCATTTACCTATGGTCAGCTGATTTTCCCCAGATGCGAAACACACTCAATGCGAGAGGATAGTCTCATCGATAAATGGTGCTGGGAAAATGAGATATTCTCGTGCAGACGGATGAAACCAACCCTGGACCTCACCCCATGTGCAAAGATAATTCCAAAACAGATAAAAGACTTTCACACAAGACCAGAAACTGTAAAATACTAGGAGAAAAGATTGGGGAATAGCTCCACGGTAGGGTCTGGGCGATGACTTTTTGGATAAAATCCCCAAACATAGGCAACGGAGGTGAAATGCGACCAGTGAGATCGCATCCAGCTAAAATGTGTCTGCAGAGCAGAGGAGACCATCCGCAGAGTGAAGAGGCCACCGAGGCAAGGGCCACACGTCTGTAAGGAGCTCATGTCCCCAATGAAGAAGGAGCACGGGATGTGTTAGTGCAAACCCGTGGCCCCTCGTTTCCTCCTCTGGTTGTTCAACGTCTTATGTCACGTGTCCCCTGACGCTGTGGGCCCCTAACCTTGGGTGTGGGCACCCTGCCGTGTTGATTTGAATATTGGTAGCTTTACTTCTTGTGTTTTCATGTGACTTTCCTATCTAGGAAACAGCCTGGTGTTTGGATGCATTTTGTGGTTGGAAGGGAAATCAGATGAGAGGTCCTGCTTCTCACAGCTCCAGCCTAAACTTGGATGGGAAGAGAATCAGAATAATAAAGGCTCCTGTTTACAGCGGGCTTCCGCCTGGCCTGCCTGCTGTGGAGATCGCCGTAAAGGAGTCCGGTACATGTTCACTCATTGCTTCAGGACAACTCTAGGGAACAGGAATGACTATCACCCCCATTGTACGAATGGGGAAACTAAGGTCTAGGAGGTCACGTAACTCACCCAAGGACACTTCAAGAAATCCAGGCAGCCAAGTGCCACAGCCCATGACCTTGACCACAGCATTATCTATCGGCTCCCACAGACCTGGAGCCCATGGGGCCCATGTGCCCCGTGCAGACGTGAGCCCCATGCGTTTCTCCCTTCAGGAGGCCAGGGAAGTTCCTGCCCTCGCTGGCCAAGAAAGGGAACGTTCCTGAATGTTTTCCCCCAGGACTAACAGCAACTCCATAAAGCTCCCTTGTCGAAGATCCCTCCTGGCTCCTTCCCCTCCTGAGATCATATCAGCCTGCATTTACTGTTCTGAGTGTTGGCAAGAAATCAAGCTTTACGTGTATGTACCTCCATCAATGTTTTCTTTGGGCCCTGACTTTGCCGTCGTGGTAGGAATTCATCTTGGTGTGGAGGTTAGAGCGGGCAGGGTGAGGGCATGAGGGTCCATCTGTCCTTGGTAGATGGCTCTGTCCGGGATGTGGCCTTCTTCCAGTTTGCTGCTGCTTGAGCTGTCAATCACTGCCTCATGCCTGCAGGCTCTCTAGCTATATTTGTGCCACTATCAGGAAGCGTCACACTGTCCCTGCCACCCTGGGCTGTGGAAGATGGGGAGGCTGTCTTGGGGACACCTGCCTGGATGTTTCAAAGGGCTGCCTGGCTCTTGGCTGGCTTGTACACCTCCAGGGCTCTGCCTGGGGATACAAGTTCCAGAACATTCCCCGGGAGGGAGGCAGAACCCCTCGATAGGCATCTTCCAGGGTCCCCTCTTAATCTCCCCACTGGCTTGGTCTTCTCTCCCGTCACAGTCTCTAGTCGTCCTCTGCGTAGATCCCCCACATCTCCCAGCTAGCTTGGCGTCTTTGCCCTGAACAATCGAGAACCACAGTCAATGCTCACTAAATTATTAACTTCAAAAAATGAAGTTCCCTGCGGTGTGAGACCCCAAGCAAAAATCGATCTCCTCCTTTCCAACCAAGATCTCGACACCCACGTAGATCTTTTATGGATCAAATATGACAGGTAGCGCTGACCTCTGACGCTCAGTGGAGAGATGGAAACTGAAACCTGCCCTCTTTCCAAATCAGACTAAGTACTAATATTTCACAGAATTTTCTAGAAGACTGGCCCAGTGCCCAGCCACTTTCTAATGATCTTAAACAACAACAAAACCATGAATAATTCCAGCTAACCTCATGGAGGGCTGAGGACTTGCCAGGGGCCTTAAAAGCTTTTTCATTTACTCATTTTGCCTTCCCCGTATCCCGTAAGAAGGTCCTTTCATCATCCCACCTCACAGGTGCGGAATTTGAGCGGGCAGGAAATTTTCCAAAGAGGGCCACCCAGCCAAGGGGAGAGGCAGGATCTGAATCGAGGGGGTCGGGCATGGCTGCGGCCCTCCTTCTCTGCTGTCTGAGACCGACTACTTGCCAGACACTTCCTCAGCTGGGTTCGAAAGAGGAAAGAGAAGAGAAAAGCTTTGCGTTGGGAACCAAGGCAGCCAGCACACGCGTCTGAGCTAAAGGCAGTGCGACAACACTGTGCATAAACCCACGTAGAGGGAGCACCTTTCGTCAGTGCTGAAGCCTTCCAGGACTTCCAGCACACACCTGGGCGAACGAGGTCCCCGGGATGCTTTGTAGGATCCCTTCATGACCTCTCACTGCTGCAGCTTGGACACCGGCAGCCTCTCCTGCTCGGACGTAAGGAAGCGGAGACCATCATGGGCCTCTGTGAGCAGGTGGCACACACGTGCCGGGGGTTCTGGGAGTGTGTCATTGATGTCCACAGCTACCCACTGTGGTGCAGGTCTGCCCACCTGGAGATGGTCTCCCTGCCAGGTCCCAGGTGTCGACTGCCCCTGCCCCGGGCAGATGCTTACCTGGGTGCACAGGGGCACGGGAAGTTGGCTGTGTGGAGAGGCTCATCCTGATCCGCTGCTCTCCCGTGACCCCGCCACTGGTCACAGATACCCTGGGCACGTCAGGCGTTTCCATCTCGTGCTCTTTTCTGAGTTTGAAGTGGTGACTCAGCTCTTTTTAACTGTTCAACAAACGTTTGCCAAATCAAATTCGCTGCGGGGCTGACCCCCTCCTGATGGCCAGTGGAAAGTGGTTTATGTGTCCTTCAAGTCTTGAGCAGACGGTTCACGCTGTTTGGAACACCACCCGGTAAGGGACCCAATCAAGACGGCTTCCGTAAGTGGGACCTGTGTCCCCTGGAAGATACAGCCCTTCCTCACTAGCCGTAGTCGCTTTCTACAGAATAAGTCCAGGAAAAAGCCCCACGCATTCCGCAGCAGGTGCCTCGGCTGCAGGGGACAGTGTCCCAGCCTTCAGACTCACCCCTGTATCCTGTGTCTTTTTTACCTTCTGCTCCAGGGCCTTTTCCACCACCATGGAGGCCACCTGGCCAGCACCAGGGGCAGCCCTGTGCCAGCGGGATGGGTGCTGGGGGTAAATGCTCCAGCTTCAGCCGCTTGTGGACAAGGACAGGGGCGGGGGTTCTGCACACTCCCCAGAAAGTCCCGGCGGTGTCGAGCCGGTCACTCATGGCCACCACCTTGATAATCTCCTTCTGTTGGTTGGCTTCTCCTTCTTCCTTGATTTACTCCCCTGCTTCTTCCTTCTTGGTTTTTAGAATCCTCTCCTAATAAAGCCCTTGTATCTAAGCCCTGGCCTCGGGGTCTGATTTCATGGGATCTAAACCAGGACACTGTCTGACCATGGACAGGCAGCTAGAAGCCCCTGGTGGCTGGGCACCCATGAGTGTGAGACGTGATGGCCGGAGCTGGGGCAACAGCCATGGAGCAAGAGATTGGAACAGAGCCCTCAGACACACAGGAAGCAGAACAGGAGGTACGTACTGGTAGGTTGGATGAAGATGGTAAGTGAGGACTTACAGCCTGGCAAGGAAGAGGAAGGAGGAAGGACAGGTGCTGAGGGAAAGAATGGTCACCTTAGTTTTGGGCATGTTGACTTTGAGACATCTGTAGAGAGAGATTGTACTATGGAGGGAGATATAAATCATGACCTTTTTTGATTTGTCTAGTTGATCCTTGAGTGCCTCAGACTGCCATACGCCTATCCATCCATCTATCCATCTATCCATCCATCTATTCATCCATCCATCCACCCATTCTTCCATCCACCCATCTATCCATAAATTCTTCCATCCATCCATCCATCCACCCACCCACCCATCTATGCATCCATCCATTCATCCATCCATCCATTCATCTACCCACCCATCCATCCATCCATCCACTCATCTATCCATCCATCCACCCACACACCCATCCATCCCTCCATCCACCGGTCCATTCATCCATCTATTCATTCATTCCTCCATCCCCCATCCATCCACCCATCCACTCATACACCACCCATCCTTTTATCTAATCCTTCCTTCTGTCCTCCTCCTGTCTATCTATCCATTTACCCCCCATTTATAGATTGAATGTTTTGTATGTACCAGTAAACGTTCTCAGTCCCACAGATTGTCTTTTCCTGCATTCTCCGGTAACCAGCTTGAGGCAAAGATTATCGTTCTTGTGTTTCACTTGGGCGGTGCAAGAGCCGGGGGCTGCGAGGCGGAGGGGAGGGAGGGCAGGTGAGCATGAGTGACGAGTGGCTGGGCTGTTTCCCCTGAGGGACGAGCTGAGGGGAGTCAGGGCTAGTTGCTCAGCAGGTGGTCTGCAGGACGGACAGACTCCTGTGGGTGTCATGCAAGAAGAAAAGATTCCTCAAGGTGCTTCCTGAGAGAGAGCCAGGGAGGAGAGGTGATTTACGTGCCGATTCCCACTGGTCAGTCGTGCCGCGGAGAGTCAGCCCCTTTGGGTGTGCAGGACTTCAGATGGACGGCCACCTCTGTGGTTGTTCAGGGAGCTGGCTCCCATCCCCTGGACCATGCCACTTCTGTCCCCTGGGAAGCGGCAGGAACTCTGGACATGTGACCAGAGTCGGTCTGCTGCATCAGGTAGGGCCAGCTGGGCCGCAGTGGGCTCAGCAGGCCATGGCCGAGGCTGTGCGAGTCAAGTGGCCTGCAGGCCCAAGGGAATCGGGGTGATTCCAATGGAGGGCAGAGCAGAACCGAGACACAGGCTTTGCCCTGATGAAAAACACACTTGAGAGACAGAACCTGGGCGGGGGACATATCTCAGGCATTTGCACGTTTGAAGACATTGTCACTGAGACATGAATAAATGAAAAGGAGATGCCAGCCACAACATTCCAGGCAGAGGGGAAAAGAGGTGCAAAGGCCCTGAGGTGGGAGCCAGCCTGGAATTGTGGGAGAATTAAAAGAATGCCACCATGGCCACCGAGGAGGGAACATGGGAGAGAGTAAGGAAACAGGCAGGACCCAGATCCCACAGGGCGTGGCAATGCACCTGAAGCCCCGCTGCCATTGAGGTCATCTTCTGTCCCCAACTCCTCCACGTGGAGGGTGACAGGGTTCCAATTAGGAATGAGGTTTGGAAGTCGGGTGGGGACAGCGGCGGCATCCAGGAGTCAAGCCGTAGGCTGAAGGAGCTTTTAAGCCAACTGAATATGTAATATGTGCCATGATGTATTAACTGCTGCGATTTATAGGAAATCATTATCAGTAATTATTACTATATCAAAAAAGCAATTACTAATACCATTTTGGGAAGCTCTTGGCTACCGACAGCTCATTCCCTGTTGCCGCCTTCTGATGGTAATTCCACAGTGCCACGGAGCACGGGGTGGAGAAAACAGATGTAATCTAATAAAGGTCGCCCTCCCATCTTTCCTGCGCCATGACATGCCATTTACCGAATCATCCATTATTGCCCAAAGAACAAAGACGAGCTCCACCAAGCAAAGAAATGATAAAGTTCACTCGAAAATTGGGGAAGCAATTGCAAAACTACTTGAGGCCAAGGGCACAATCGTGCACTGAAATCAATAGCTGTCAGCCGACGAGGAGGAGGGAGGAGAATGAATAAACACGGTAAATAATGCTGAGGAACCGATCCGGGCCAAGCAGCCAATCAAAGAGAAGTCGAGGAGCGCTTGAAGAGCCTCCACAGAGGAGCCAGAGGTCTGAGTGGGAATCTCTGCTCCATGTGTCCTGGCACCTGTGAGGACCTCAGATGCCTTTCTGACCGGGGGGGAGTCGTGCTGCGAGGCTGGTGGGCTCCTGGGTGACAGCATCATCTCCAAGGTCCTGAGCCTCCTTCTCTGCTCTCCCCTTCCACCACAATGATCAAAGTCATGCAAAGGCAGGGCAGGGCACAGAGGAACCCAGCAAAGCCTCCGTGTCTCAGACTGAGAAGATAGGAATTAAAAAAAAAAAAAAAAAAGGACGCCCACAAAATGATTTAGTTTTAAAAGCATGTCCACCGGGCTTTCCTTTGGTGCACGTCATTGACAGAGAAATGAGCTTCCTCCAGCTTATGTTCCAATCCAGGAAGGTTTAATTATTCACACAAACTCACCAGAGCCCTCCCTCTATTAAAAACCATCAAAGGGAATTCAGAATCATGAATGAAATAAATTGAGGCACGGAACAGTTTATGGCCCTTCTCCTGCCTCACCTCTTCCTTTCGCTAAAGGAAACCTTCAAACCCTGGATGTGACTGTTCTTGTTTTTCCGGGGTTTGGTGTGGTAACACGCTGATATGCAAGATGCCAGAGATGGCAACGGTGACCACTGTGCGCTGGGCGCTGGTGTGACGTAACGGTCACATCATCCCTTTGATTGTCACCTCACAGGCCGACGGTGTGGTCCACTCTTCAGGGGGACACAGTGGCCTCTGAAAGTCTCCTACAGCTGCAAGTTTTTCTGCTCATAAAGTGTGTCAGCTTTAAAGTTCAAAAAGGGACAGGTCTGAGTCCAGAGTCCAGGCTGTTAATAATCACGTCCTACCTCTTCTTTGGTAATCATCCACTCTTTTTTTTTTTAAAGAGAGAGAGAGAGAGAGAGAGAGAGAGAGAGAGAGAGAGAGAGAGAGAGAGAGAGAATTTCAATATTTATTTTTCAGTTTTCAGTGGACACAACATCTTTGTTTGTATGTGGTGCTGAGGATCGAACCCGGGCCATACGCATGCCAGGCGAGCGCACTACCGCTTGAGCCACATCCCCAGCCCCGTACATCATCCACTCTTGATCTCCTGTCTGTCCATCCACTATCCATCCACCCTTCCATCCAGCCACCGTCCATTCAATATCCATCTATGTCCTCCAAAATCCACCCCCTCATTAAACGTCCACCATTTGCAATCCATATCCATCCATCCATCCGTCCATCCGTCCACTCTCTATCTGTTGATGAATCTACTCATCTATTCCTACACCCTTTCCTTCTTCGTTAATTAAGCAATTTTTATTGGTGATGCCTCATAATTATATCCTAACCTTGACCCCTTCTCCCTCCGTGGCCAATGCTGAAACCTCCATCAACCCACCACCCTCCTGGTCTGGGTGGCCACCATGGCTTTCCACTTGGCTTATCTCTAAGTCTTGTTTTTACCGTCCGTTTTCATCCTTGCTGCCTGAGGGTCTTCTCAAGGGGCATGTGGCTGCCATGATTGAAGTCCTCCGCTGAATTCCGGCTGCATTCAAAGTAAAACTCTGACTGCTCTCTCCCGGGTCACGCTCTGGCGTGGGCCATTCCAGCCACATTGGCCAACTCTTTATTCCTCAAAGGAGCCAAGGATGCTCTTGCCTTGGAACTTGCGGGGTGCTCCTGTGCCCCGAATGTTCTTCCCTTGGGTGGCCCCTTCTTTCCAGTTCCGTAGAACTCAGCTCACGTCACCAGCGTGTGTTCCTGGTCTTCTCCATGAAAGCAGTCCACCAGCTCGGCACCTCCACGGGTCTTCCGTCCATTGTTCCACTTGTGTGGATTTTCCCGACCATATTTAAGCCTATCGTAGATACATGTGGCCATCCAATATCCCTTTCCATGACTCCCCAGATGGACACAAGGACTGGACAGTGGAGCCTTGGGCTCAATTCATAAATGCTTACCATGTCCTCATCTTCCTCGTTCCAACCCTCTGTCAGTGCTGGGATACAGCCCATCCTTGCCCTCGGGGAGCTTACACAGGAGTGCAGGAGGACGCGCCACAGAACTAGGCTCACGGCAGAGAGGGACAGCTGCTGTAGTGAACAGCCACGAGACAGAGAGCCGTGGGGACAGAGCAAGAGGGTGTGACTTTAGAGCCCCGATCAGAGCATTTGAGCTAAGAAGGAGAAAGAAGAGGAAGACTCAACTCTCAAATAATCAGAGTGCTCCATGCAGAGACCCATCCCATGCAAAGGCCCTGAGGCAGATGCAGACTGGGGGAGTTAAAGGAACAGAAATGAGTCGAGTGCAGCTGGTGTGAAATAATGGTGTGACGGTGGCAAGGGCCATGGTGCCGAGTGAGCTTAGAGACTTCTATGTTAGGGTCTGTAAACGAGTCAGGATGGCGCCTGGCATTTTTCCAGAGGGAGTGGTTTGTGAAGTAACACCAGCGAGCCATTAAGTGTGGAGACTCCTGATTGGTTGACTGCTGTATCTAGTTCATGTTAATTAAGATAAGCTGTGTGGAATGTATATATACCCCTCCTGTCCTACAATAAATGGCTCCCACTCCTGCTGTATCAATGTACACAGGTTGTTCGTCACCCCCCCCCCCCCATTATTTGGCTGCAGCCGGACTGCGGCACTTCTATGAGGAAGGGTTTAAAGATAGAGTCAGCAGATGTTAAGTATGGGATGCCTGGTTAAATTAGAGTTTCAGATAAGCAAGATGTCACTTTTTAGCATTATGTCCCAAGTGTTGCGTGGGTCATACTTAGACTAGAATTTGTTGTTATTCTGAACTTCTTATTTAACCGGACATTCTGTATTTTATGCAGAAGCCCTGTTCTAAGGTGTCACACCAAACCTAATCAAGATAGGACATATCCCAAATCCCGGGCTGTGTTGCTGAGTCCTGATGATCATGGAGGAGAACTCAGAGAAGAAATCAGAACGGGCGGTTACGGTTAGGGGACTTACCACTCTCTTCCCATCTACTTGGGGGGAAAAGACACCAGGAATCTAGAAGTGTATTTGTCTTTGGAACGTATTAAGTGGTGATTATTCCAGGCAATTGACTTTCGTAATTGTGTAGAAACTGAGAGCCCACAAGCTTCCCTTAAGGGAGGGACCGTACCTAATGGACTCTGTCCCCTTCCATAACGCCCGGCACAGCACCTTGAACATACACAGGTTCTTAGTAAACAAGGGCTAGTTTATCAAGAATGAGAAAAGACATTTAGGATCCACTTCACTGTACGCCCTACTTCATCGAGAAAGGTCTTAGAGAGAGTCAAAGTGTGATGCCTGAATTCCTATTTTCTTACTTTCCCCAGTACACTGTGAAGACAAAGAAAAAGAGGGTTCTTTGTGGACATTACTGCTGCTCATCAATATTCTGTTCTCTTCCCCTTGCAGATAATGCAGAATCTCACTTCCTCACCCCCTAGAACACGGTGTACCCATGTGACTATGAAAGGTAAAGAGCAATGCCCTGTGCCCCTCCTGGGCTGAAGCATTGAGCTGCTGCCTCTTTCCTCTCTTGTGTAGTCCAGAAGCATCATGTCGACCTGGTAAGATTATTAAATGTTGGAGCCTCCATTAGCCTGGGCCCCAGCGGGTTACGGTGAGCTGAGACTCCTCCCCCTGCACTGAACATGGAGCACTGATAAGAGCGAAACCTCTGGTGGTTGAAGCAATGAGCTTTGGGCTTGTTTGTTAGTGCAGAATCACTGACTGATACTGTCTGCCCATGTCGGGATGTTTGTGTATCCTCAAAATTCACATGTTGAAGCCTATTCCCTTGGTGTGGAATCAATAAGAGGAGGAATCTTTAGAGAAGTGATTAAGTGATAAGGAAAAGTCCTTAGGAATGGAATTCGTGTCCTTCTGAAAATGAGGCTCAAAGGACTTTACTCACCCCTCCCACCACACGAGGACACAGCAAGATGGCGGCATCGATGAAGCACACAGGGCGAGGGCTCCCCAGATACTGGATCTGCTGCCTCCTTGGTCTTGGCCTTCCCAGCCTCCAGACTATAAGCAGTACATTTCTGTTGTTATAAATTACTGGGTCAAAGGTATTTTGGACTTAGATTCTGAGGTTCCATGACCCTGCCGCATTTCTAATGGGTCTCTAGACTTGAGTTAGGCAGCATCAGGGCCAGGGACAGAATTGTGACTGCTTTTCTGAGACTTTGTGGGCAAACAGGATACTCCCAGTGTCCTTCTAGATCTATTTTAGGATTAACTCCAAAGTGCAGTTCAAGGGGAGCCAGGACTGATAGTTTTCTCAGTGTGGCTGAATATAAATGAACTGAGAAGTACTGAGGGCCACAGCTGGTGGTCTCCATGCCCAGAGATTCCCCAGCGCGTACCTGGGTACATAATGACCTGGATACCTAGTCTGCCTTCTGGAACATCAGATAGACGTGTCCGCTTAGGGTTCTGTGGCTCTTCCGTGTCACTGAGAGCAAAAGTCCTATATAATGACCTTGTGGGTGGCATAGCTTTAGACCTCAGATGGAACAGCACACAATGATACTGTTTTAATGTATAAAAAAGTATGTAAGAATGTGCACTTTTATCCCCTTTGCATCTGAATTTGTTACTTGTTCTTTTACCTTTTCGTGTAAAGGATTGAAATATTTTAAAATTACAGAAGCAAATCCCCAAACGGGAATCACAGTCAGCTGTATTAGTCAGCTTCTGCTGCCTAACAAGCTATTCTACAATTTAGTGGACTGGAAAGGGACTTTTGTCACCTCACCGTTTCTGTGGGTCAGGAATTTGGGAGTGGTTCTCCCTCAGAACGCTTGTGAGGTTCCAGTCATGAAGTGGGCTGGAATCACTTAAAGGACAGACGGGATTTGGAGGATCCACTTCCACGATGGTGCCCTCCTGTGGATGTCGGCAGGCACCTCACCACATGGGACTCTATAGAGGGCAGCTGCTTCCCCAGAGCCGGGCCCTCAGCTTCCGGGCCTAGACGCTACCATGTAGTCAACATTTTATTGGCTGCACAGATCCTCTTTATTCAGCGTGGAACGGGACTCCATCAGGACATAAGTAACGGTCAGGGGCCATTGGGCGCCATTTTGAACACTGACTACAGAGCCCAGAATCCTGCTGCACACAAGGGCACTCCTGAACACCGTCCCCCTGCACTCCCCGTTCACCTCGACCTTCCTTGGCAGGCAAAGCACAGGGGTCCAGTGTTCATCTAAGTTGTCTTCTCACAAGAAGAAACTTTCCTTTCTCTTTCTCAGTAAAGGACGTCCCATTGGCCCATATGGCTTTCCTGCGTAAATAAACAACCCCCTGTTCAGTTCAACAGCTTCTCCAGAGAAAACTTTCCACCTTAATAGACAGGTGTAGATTGTCCAATGGTGGGCGCGGCACCATTCCTGACAGCCTGGCTCCATTCCATGGCCACACCTTCCACTGCCTTCTCCCAACAACTTTCTGTGGTCCCCAAGAGCTGACTGAGTGTTTACTGAGGTCGCCATGGCAACGCCTCTTCCGAGGAGGCTGAGGGGTGTTTCATCCACCTGGTGACATCGTGTTCTGTGTCTCTCCTGCTTTTCCAACAGCACTTTGGAGTCGGGCTCTCTGTCTCCGCTCAGCACTCATTCTTACTCTATCCATTGAACCTTTGCCGGGCATTTCTCAAGCACATTGTTTATGAAATATGTAAGCAGGAGGCCTTAGAAAGAACAAGTTCCTATAAAATGGTCGGTAACAACAGCTTTGCTGTTCACCGTGATCACTGCCCAGACTCCCCTATTCCCCCGAATGGTGTTCGCCCCACCCATGCCACACCATCCATTCTGCTCCCCATCACGACACTGTTTTTTTTTTTTTTTTTTTGGTGTTTTACGAAACGAGACATTATTCAGAGCAAAAAACTAACATGGAATGCTGATAAGGAAGAGCTACCCCGGCAAGAGCAGAGAAAATAGTCACTTAATCCTGGCTACTAGTCCCAACTCTTCCAGGGAGATTTGTGGCGTAAGGTTCAGAGATCTGATCCAGCAACCCATCACTAAAGCGAATAAGCATCTGACAGCGTGACCCCGCTTTTCTGGTGTCCATGAGGACACGCTCCGGGGAAACCCATCCAGAACTGACCTCCCTGTCCATGAGACCGCATTTCATTATTACCATCCTGGAACCTGGAATTTCTTTGGTAACTTGTTAAATGCTGCTGAGGATGGCAAAATAAAGCCTCTGGCAACCCTGCGTATTTTTGCTGTTGCCATCTTCACTGATAAATTGCCCAATTTTCTTAGCAAATTCAGCAACAATAACAGTTTTCTGCTAGCAAAATAACCTTTCATTTTTTACAAAAAAAAAAAAAGGTGGTGGAGAGGGGCTGGAATAAAAACAAGTGGTAGAGGTGGCATGTTTCCCACAAAACCAAGTTCCTAATTTTTAGTTTTCTCTAGCTGTGGGTAGGGACTGGCTTTTTGTTTCTCATAAATAAAAGGGCTACGTTTATGCTCGGCCTAAGGCATCCTCTGATGCCTGGCTAAATCGTTTTGATAGGAAAGATTTATTGGAATACTTTATAATTCCATGATGAATGAGGTAGATTATTTTCTTTGGTTCTGTCTGACACCCCTCCTGCCCAATCTGATAGCATCACCGTGCTTTTTTATGGCTGAGTTTCTGAGAAGTCGTGTTTAGTAGGACACACGATAGGTAGGAATTTCTGCCTTGTCCATCAACAATGAGAGGAGCATGTTCAGAGAGAGGTGTGGATGAGGGGGCTCTCTGATTCAAGGGTGGTGACCAGCCTCTGCCACAGAGAAGCCCAGAGAGAAGGTGAACTGTGACCGTCCCTGTTTTCATCATGAATTCGTCCCTGATACCAAGAGGAAGGCAGAGACAGGATTTGGTGTGATGTGAGCTGGAACTGAGAGGCAAATAAAAGCCAGAATCATGAGCCATCAACCCGAGGAGGCCAATTCCCAGACAGATAACCATGTCTACCCACAGAGACGCCCGGGCATGCGGAGCAGGGACAAGCAAGTTCTGTGAACCACCGACAATCAGACTCTGAGGGCGAAATATATTCCCAGGGCAGTGAAATCCAAGAAACTCTGACTTTGCGTTTTGCTGGGGCTCAATCTTCAATCTCTCTGATTTTGCTTTAATCCTCATGTTCCAACCCAGATCTGTCAATGAAGCCGAATTCCAGCCCGGACAGGTTTTTGGCTTCTTCCCAGGTCTCGCTTAGACCTGGGCACCTAGGAGGTCACGCAGCTGTAGGAAGACTTGTGCTGTGGCATCCTGCACAAGGTGACGGAGGCAGTGTAGTCTCTGGCAGGGACAAACACTCTGGGCTCTGGGACTGAGGTGACTTGGGTGGAAATGCAGACTACCACGTGCCACACAGGCACACTGGCCAAATGGCTGCCCATCCCGTGCTTCTGTCTAGTTCCATCTCGTTCGTAGGGTTTCACGGCTTAGTACGACTGGTTAGGAAAAGGGGCCGGGTGTGGAGCAGGTGCTTCATGATGTGAAATTCCACTTTCCCTTTTCCAAATCCCTTAGAACTTAACTGTGTTCCTTGTATCAGGGAGCTAAAGAGATTTGCAAAATTAGCCCAGAAACTCTTGGACAATTAAAACACGAACTTAGAAACATAAGCTTGACTCCATCTTTGGTTTAGCTTTGCTTTATCCACAGCCAGAGAACATCCCGCCAGCCCACCTTGATGCTTGTGTGGAGAGACCTGCTGTTTGTTGTGACCTGGGTCTAATTCCTGGCCTTCAGGTCGAAGCTCTCCTCCTACTCTCTGGCTATTTTGTTCAGGAGAAGGGGAACAAACTGCCTTTGAATCTAGGTCAGGGCATATGATTCATGCCTGGTTTTGGAAACTGGCTCAAAGCTCTCCAAGGAGACTCAAACTAGAAGTTTTCTGGCAAAGGAGATGAAAAAAACCATGTTATTTTGCATTGAAGTTACTAAGCCTAGAGCTTCTGAGTGCCATCAGGAATGGCAGAGTCCCCTGAGAGGGGAGTTGACACAGAAGGAAGCTTAGGTGGGTGAGAAGTCCTAACAATATTATTTGAACTCCTAGATCCATAGGAGGTTAATGTAAAATCTATTTTTTTTTTTTTGCCATTAGGTACATGAATCAAGTATTTCTCTTTCCACCTTTTTATTATCTTTGAATCTGAGGTAGGTTGCTTGTACACTGTATTCAGTTTGGCAATGTTTTTTTTTTAAATCCATATTGATAATCCCTCTACCTTTTTATTAGAGTGTTTAATCCAGTTACATTTAGTATAATTATTGATAATGCAGGATTTATGTCTGCCATTTTGCTATTTATTTTCAGTATATTTCATGTCTTTTTACATTCTTAATTTCCTCATTACAGACTTCTTTTTGTGTTAAACAGACTTTCCTGTTTACCATTTTACTTCCTTCTTGTTTCTTTTACAATGTAATTTTCTTAGTGGTTGTCATGGAGATTGCAATTAACATCTCAACTTAAGATAACCTATTTCAAATTAAGGTTAACTTTAATAGTATCTAGAAACTCTGCATCAGATAGAGCACCATTCCCTTCTTCTTCCTCTGTGCAATTATTGTAATACAAATTAAATTTTTACCTACTGTAAGCAACTGACGGTTTTATCATTATTGCTTCATGTAGTTTTCTTTTAAACCAGATAGGAGAAGAAAATGCCAACCCCCAAAACCCACTTACATTGTCCTGAATATTTACTTTTGTGTTTACTGTCATTGGTGTGAATCAATAATTTCTTTTATTTTTTCATGAAGAGCTTGAAGTTCGATTCTTTGTAACTCCAAGTGTCCTATGTGATAGAGCAGGCCAAAGGGGGCTTCTGAGAAGGGCAGTAGGTGCAGCTTAGAGTGCACTATCTCCTGTACACACCCGTCTTTCTGCTTCGTAGCCAGAGACATCATTTTTAAGAAGCATAGTGGATTATTATAAGATTCTTTTTACTTGGATTAATCTGTATCTTCTAATTTAAGAGAGGAACTTTTAAATAATAGACTTGTGATAGATTAAAGTGACATAGATTCTCCTCTATTGTTTACATTGAGTGTAATTCACCCCCCCCACACACACCATGACTAGGCTCTTCTTAGTGACTTGCATGATCAATAGAACATGGCAGAAATGACCTTCTGGGGCTTCTGAGGCTTGGTCTAAAGAGGCCTTGTGGCTGCTGCCTGGGTCCCCAGGAATGCTCACTTTGGAGGTCCTGAGCCATCATTTGAGTCCCACTGTCTCCATGTCATGCCATGCCATGGTGGGGAAGCCACACGCAGATGTCCCAGGTGACAGATCCAGCAGAGTCCAGACTTCTGGTCATCCCTGCCGAGCCTCAGACCACCGAAGCTGTCACACCTTGCATACCAGATCATCTACCAGCAGAATAGCAGCTCACCGCACGGAATCAAAGTCATGCTTTAAGCCACTGTGTGCTGGGCACAATTAGTGATGGAGCAGTAGACTAGGTATCAAGGTGGTGTGACATCTGGACCAGGCAGAGGGACTGCTAGAAACCATTCACACTGGGGTCTCAAACCCAAGTGCCAGCAAGGGCCACCCAGGCAGGTAATGGAAATGAATGTGTGATCTGGGGGCGGGAGGATTTGTGTAAACCAGAGAGTGTGTCCTGTCTGGAGAGCAAGGCCAACGGCTGCCCTGGGAGGACAGGCATCTAGCCTTGGTAGACTTTTTAAGAGCAATCAGAGTTTGTAATGCAAAAACCCTTGAGTTTTTCTTTTTCTTTTTTTCTTCTCTCTCTCTAGCAGTGCTGGGGAAAATTCCTTAATTTTTAACTGCTGAGAAGTAATTAAGAAAAATCATAACGCTGCCTCGCAAGCCAAGTCGCACACGCTTGCTGGCCGCCCTTTCTTCTCTGCCTCCACTTTGTGACCTCAGATCTGGCTCCAGGCCCTCGAGTGTAAGATGAGGAAACAGGAGTCTAGGGAGGGACACGCCTTGCTCTAGGTTTCCCTGTGCATGTTACTGTCTTAAAGCTCCCTAGACCCAGGTCTTCACCTCCAGATTCCGGGCTCCTGTCCCTGTCCCGCACTGCTTGGTTAGGACAGAGACTTCCCAGACAGGTGGTCCTCCTGGGGCTTCTTAGGTTTAGCCGAAGTAAAATGATACCACCCATGGGCCTCATCAAGCTCTCAGAGTGAACTTTCCAGAATCAGCAGAGCCACAGCCCATCACTCTGGGAATGCCCATGTCACCGTGCAATGGGGCAGGGGTGGAATCTCTGGCCCATACCGGGGCTTCGCTGAGAGCCGCGAGATTTTCTGTCTCTTTCTTTGTCCCACCTATTTTACGGCAAAGAACATAATCGAATGACCTAGCTCATCAGCTTGTTGGTGTGGCTCACTTGACTACTTGCGTAGCTAGTCTGCTCCCAGTTGGCCTTCCTCTGCAGAGATGACTTGCGCTCTCTGGGTTGCATAGACCCTGCCAGCCCCTGAATCATGTGCTCATCTATCTGGATGCTCTGAAGACCCCTGAATTATTTTACTAGCATAGGTTAACTGTACAGCTAAGAATCCCAGACTTTCAGTATTGTAACATAATGGCTGACAATAATAAATGTTCCTGCTGATGGGACCGTTCAGTGTGGGTGTGTAGGGTAAATAGCTCCTTGGGGCCTTCCAAATGGAGTTTGGGGGACCAGACTCCTTCCATCTCGTGTCTCTGATGCCACCTTGAAGCACTTCCTTCCCATAGTCATCCTCGGAGAGCTGTCCCAGAGGGCTTGTTGTTGTTTTGCTTTTGGAGTCTGAGCCTGGACATCCCTGTGAGCACATCAGTTCTGCTCACATGCCATTGGCCAGAACCAAGTCACGTGGCCCATTATACTGCAAGGGATGCTGGGAAATGTAGTTTAGGTGGGTGTGTCCAGGAGAAAAGGGAAGGAGTATGACATGCTTGTTCCCTGAAGCTGGTTTCACAAAAGAGACATGATGGGTGGGGCTAGGCCCAGAGCCTAAACCCCTCACCGCACAGGACGGGGCGGGATCATTATTTTTAAGCTTAGAGCTGCCCTCTGTACCTGCCATAGAGAGACCCTGTGGGCTGAGGATGGGGCCCGGATTTTACCTTGTGGTTGAGTTCAGAAGCAATAGTAATTAATTGCAGACCATCATTTGGAAATTGTCATAATATATATCAAAAGCTTGAGAGAGAGTGTAATTAAGGGGATGAACGTGGGCTGCTGATTCTAAGGAACACGTTGCTAATAATCACTAACATCTATTGAGTGCCTACTATATGCCAGGAACTGTTAATAGAAGCATTTTACAGAAGTTTACACATCTTAATAGAGAGATTCAAATGAGGCAAAGTCCAGGCTGGTCGGGGAAACCTCATTCACAGGAGGGTGTTGGAGTGGGACGAAAGGACTTTAGGATCAGGGTTAGTATGGAGGTCCTAGGACAAGGTCTATATCTAACAGAATGGCCTCATATCAGTGAGGTCGATACAAATGTTGGCTTTTGTGATCTTTGAAATACACACATGAACCAGCATTTGGCAAATACAGAAGAGGAAGAAAATCGACACCATGCACAGTAAAGTTTCCTGTATCCGGGGTTGTTTAGAGAAAAGCTAGAAACTTTCCTGAAATCCCCTAAATCACAGAGAATCTCTCCTCAGCAGTCCCTTGCCCTGGTGGCCAGGAACATTAGGGGAAAAAAAAGCAAGAGAAACCAGTGCCATCTGCTTCTCTCTTGCAGTGAGTCAAAGTGCACAGCTATTTGGCAGTTGGTGAAACCTTGGGTGAGCAATAGTATTCAAAGCTCAAATCCTCCCATTTCTCCAGGGAGAGCGAGCACACGAGGCAGATGGTCTCAGAGCCACGCAGGTGCTTCCAGGAATGTTTTCAGTCTGTTTCCTTGTTTTATTTTAACCCTTTCCTGGCTCTCTGCAGAGCATGCATGTTTCTGGACGTCTCTGGGTGGGGGAGGAGTAGGAGGCTTCCACGGGTGCCCTGCCCCCACCCTGCCCCCTTCTCTGCACTCGCCCCGTCCTATTCCCTCAGGTCAGAAGAAGGCCACAGATAAACTGTTTCCAGTTAGATCCAAGTTTTCTTAATGGACTATCCCTACTAAGAATCTTGAACCCTGGGAGAAAGGATGACAGGTGGCCATGTCCAGGCCAAACACAGATGGCAGACTGTCACTGGATTCCAGATACCAGCGAGATACCCAGATCTCTGTGTGGACAGCAGGTGCTTCCACCAGGCACCAAAACCAACCGATGCTAGGAACCGTTTCCATAGCCACAGGGGTTGCCGATGACAGGCCGGACCCGGTTGCCTGTTTGTGGTGTGAAGAGCACAGCGTGGGGTCCAGATGGCCTTGAGTCACGCCCTTGACCATGTGAGATGCCTTATCAAAAGTGAGGTCCAGGTTGAGGAGCCCTGATCTGGATATCTGAAATCTAAAATGCGCCTAAATCCAAAAATTATGTACATGTGGATATTGCCATTAAAAAAAATCCAAGATCTGAAACGTGCCTGTGCCAAGAGTTTCTGGTGGCAGGCGCCTGACCTGGGTGTGCACCTGCCTGGTGCCTGTTTCCCTAATGAAGCTGTTTCTGACTTTCTGCAGAGAGGGCCCTGAGGAGGAAGGAGCTCATCACCTTCCCGGCCATCTGTGGGACATTAAAGGAAATTAGGGACAAGATGGCCAGAGAAGGGAAGGGGACTTCCCAGGCCAGGGCACAGAGGGACAGAAGTGGCCTGGGGGCCTTGTTTAGGGTTCCAAGTGGTTCTGGTGCCTGTGTGCTTTGGAGGCTGAGCAGAGCTAGCAGGAGAGGCCAATATCCCCAGGGAGCAAACGGCTTCAAGGCTGGATCCCTCGAGCCCTGCTCCCGCTCCTGGCTCTAGCGGGGCTGTGCACGGGGCTGCCATCCAGCGCACTCACCCTTGGGAGTGGACGGGGCCTCTGAGGAGCTGAGAGTCCGGGGTCGCTCTGTGGGGCAGGGCGGTGAGCAAAGCAGAGAGGGCTGTGTGTCCCTGGGCGCCTGGCCAGGCCTGGGGGTAACCGGTGCCCTCTGCTCTCTCCCCACAAGTGCAGAGACACACCATGCAACCAACCAGCCCCAGGGCCCCGGCATCCACACACCTTCCAGACCCAGAAATTTAGGAGCCCAAAGGCAGCAGCCACCCACTGGCTGGAACCAGAGGGTGAGAGGAAAGGGACTTGCCATTCCTGCTTTCAGAATGTCACCCGTGTGACGCTGACTCCATTTGCTGAGAGTTACTCATGTGGCTCTGGTTTTCATGGGATCATGTGAACAAAGATAAGAAAGAAAGAATTCACAGAAATGGACACATGGGTCACAGCAGCTGGCCCCTGTGTTTTCCTCCTCCCCGGCTTCCCCGGTGCCAACGTCCCCCAGTCACCCCCCACACGGGTGCCACAGAGGTCTGTCCATGCTGCTGCTGGTCAGGACCCTCGTCGGCCCTTGGAGGCCCAGCGCTTGCTTTGCTCTGAGGGTCCTGGACCACCGTGTTCTGCCATGACTTTTGTGTGGCCTCTGAGTCGCTACAGGCCCTTCCTGTCCATGGTTAATCGATGGTATCGCGCTTTCCCGCTGAGCTGGAGCCAGCCTGGGCATCCTCCTCCATGACACAGCAATCCAGGCAGCCAACCCCGATTGATTTGAATTGGTGTAAGAGATAAAAACGATGTGTCATCCTGCAATTTAAATCCTCTCTCCCCTCGTTCATCTGATTAGGGAGAGAGTGCAGAGAGGTTTGCTGTCGAGGTTCCCCCCGCACCCTGCCCATGAGATCTGCTTCCCATTAATCAGACAGAGAGCTTTGGCTCAATGCAGAACGATGTAGGGGGCGGGGGGAGGGCAGATACTGTAAGCTGCGCCCAATTCACACCCGGCCCATGCGAGCATCAGCGTGCACACGGTGCAGACACACCTGCCTGACCCTCAGCGCCTGGGCAGCCGGTCTGCGAGCAAGGGAAACGGGTGAGAAGGACCCACCGGCAGGCCAGGGGGCTGTCACCCCCAGGGGTTGTCTGTTTCTCTTTGGATTTAAGCTGAGGAAAGGGGCCAAGTCCTGGAGAGTCCAACCCCTCAAGCTGCCAGGCAGGACGCAAGTGACAGGGCCACCCAGTTTGAGAAGACAAAAAGGAACCAAGGGTTGCCATAGCGCCCTTGTCTTCAAGTTTGGGTCTTTCAGAGTTAGCCAGCTGTAAGGCCCTGTGAAGACCGGGGCCCGTTTCGAAGTCAGATGCCGTTGCAGGGTTGCTTCCTGGTTCCCTCAAACATTCTGCAAATATTTATGGAATATCCACTAAGGACTCTGTGCTGTACCAGGTTCTGGAAGTACTTCCGTAAACCAGAGGGACCCAGTCCTGCCTTCAGGGAACCCGCAGGCCCCCAGGAGAGCCTGAAATGAAACAGGAAAGGCGAAATTCAATGAGCTCCAAAGGAACGCCCCGGAAATACAGGCTCGTGCATTTCCATGAGGTAGCTCAAACTCACGGCCTGGCCTGAAGTCACGACACTGGAATCTCGCCAACATCCATTTCACCTCCGCTCCTGGAAGCCAGCACCGAGACCCAGGACCAAACCCATGTCGGAGAGCCCAGTCTGTGGAGGTGGTCTCTGGCTCCCGGCCTCTTGTTCCTTCCACCATGATTTATTGAACCTCAGCTCTAACGGTGCTCTTTCTTTTTCAGCAACATCTGTTCAGAGAGTTCACAGGAAATGGCCATTTGCCATGACAATCAAAGCCCTCCGAGCTGGAGGGGCAGAAAGGGGACGTGGCGGTCCTTGGCCTTGAGGAGATGGGTCTGGCGGAGTTCCTCCGGCTCGAGTGACTCGTCACGTCTCTGTGGCCAGCTCACCTCTAAAGCACAGTCACCTGTGACCACCTCCAGCTGACCTGCAGGTTGGCAGGACGAGTGTTTTCTGTGGAGTTGTGCAGGACACCTACTGCTTTCTGTGGAATGACCAGGCCAGGTTGGTTTATTCCTGCAGATCCCTGCCGTCATCCACTCCAATAAGTGAGTATTTCCAATCCTGGCAGAAGAGAATTTTATAATTTTTCCAAGATAGGACCCCTCAAACCTCTTTGCAAACAACAATGAATACTGAACCTGCCCGTTTCACGAACTCGGCCTCCAAGACAGCCCCAGGGATGCTCACCTCCTGTCACTCCACACAGCTCCCTTCTGCACGGCCCATCTTGCACGAGACTGGATAATAAAAGACACAAGCATCTGTCTTGGACAGTATTGTTGGTGGGAGGCTCCCTTTGTCGAGGCCTGCTGTTGGGAGAGGCCCAGGTCAGGAGGACCCAGCCTTCCTGCCTCCACAACAGCCCTGGCCAAGCTTGACCACAGCCGCATGAGAGACCCTGAGCCAGAGACACCCAGAGAAGCTTCCCTCAAATCTCTGACACTCAGAAGCTAATACATTCTTGCTGTTTTAAGCAGCTAAGTTTGGGAGGGAATGTGTCGTAAGCAATAGATAACTAATGCACAACTCTCTCGGTTGCTTCTCTGACCAGGGATGGTCAACACCTCCACAGTCCAGGGGAGACCATATTCTTCTTTCCTCCCTCCCTCCCTACCTCCCTTCCTCTTCCCTCTCTCTCTCTCTCTCTCTCTCTCTCTCTCTCTCTTTTTCTTTTCTCTCCTCTTCCTCCTCCTGCTCCTACTTCCTCTTCATCCAAGTGCAGTAAAAACTGAATAGGTGATTTATTTGCCAGTACGCACTTTTGTGAGTGGGGATTTTGCAATCCTCAGTAATGTACATGCCCCATTGCCAGTAAAATTCATTTCTGTATTCAGTCCTGGGCTCCCATTAACTACGGGAAAGACGGTGCCCGTGGGATGGCACACGGAGGTGGATAAACACATTCTCTCCTTCTATATGTGATCCCAATACAGGACAGAAAGTTGTAGAAGCTCTGGGGAATTTAGAAGAGAAGGAGGCACAGCATCCTTGCCCTCACGGAGCTATTTGGAATCTAGCGAAAGAGAGGACATTTCTAAATCAGAAACAAATAAATAGGACACTCTCAGCGCTGAGTTGAAACCTGATATTTTTATGACAACTGAATGGCTATATGGTTGTTAAAAATACTAACCACCATGTGACATTTATGTAAGTATGAAATAATTGCTTTAGATTCTTATTTTTTTTATTATTATTTTTTAATGTTTCCTAAGTTTCAACAACTTTTTTGGGGAAAAATACCCCAAACGAAGCAAAACAATAGCATCAACAAAAGCCCTCTGTTCCCACCCTTTGGAGAAACGACACCTCTTTCCCCCAGCTCCCTACTGCACATAGAGAAAATTAATCCAAAATGTCTCAATTCTGTAAAGCTCCATGGAGGATTTCCTAGATTGGCTTATACCACCCTATTGTCCGGTTGAAGGAAAGGGCTCATTGCATGTGAAACACAGCAGAACCACTCCATAATACTGTCCTAAAAATGCATTGCTGGAACAGCTACTTTTTTTGCAAGGCCCTTTTATGTCTTTGTTGAATATGGTAATAGGAGAAGCTACAGAAGAAGTTCTGTGTGGTTTCCCTCTGTTCATATTCTTAGTCTGGGCTCATGGTAGGCAGACTATTGAATATAGGGTGCATGTGGTGGGCAGATTTGAAATCCGTGGTAGACCAGATGTCCTAAACTAGTACTGTTAAAAAAAAAATTAACTAAATTTGGTAGTGCCATGTGGCTGTTGTTGATGATGTTATTGTTTTTAATTAAGCAATAATTGAAAAATTGCAGTCTCAATTATTACCTTTATACTGCAGCTTTAAAGGAGCACTTAAAAATCTCTTAGAAAAAAGAAATATTTCTCCGTACACGTTTCCATCAAAAATGGGAAAATCAAAAGCAGGGGTGCATAGTTCAAGAGGGATGGGAATTGGCCTGCTTTTCTCATTATCATTGCTCGTCTGGCCTCTGTAGGCATCTAAGTCTGTGACCCCAGCAACAGATCCAAGAAAGCTATTTCTCAGGACTCCTGGGAATCCCTCGATGCTTGGTCCTCACTGTAGCATATAAACTCCCCCATAAAACGCAGTCAAGGGTAACTTAAGCAGAGTGATTGCACATGTGAAGAGAGAAGAAATTGGGATGAGGAGGTCATGCTGTGCTGTCAGTCAGGGTTACTGACCCTTCCCCACCCACTCATTCACTTGCCTCCAGCCGAGGCCATTTGATACACAGAGAGGGCCAAGGCCTAGTCATGGATCCAAACCTGAAGGTCCATAGTGACTGATTCCTGGTCCTGTGGACCTTCTGCTTGTCTTTGCATCCCAGATGCACTGGGCTTTGATAAGTGGATTCTCATAGGGAAAAGCAAAACCAATTGTGTTTTTTTGGTGGGACTTCTGGGGATTGAACCCAAGGCCTCGTGCACGCTAGGCAAGTGCTCTACCATTGAGCCACACCTCTGCCCCCCAAAACCAAACATTTTTTAAAAAATTAAAAATAACTCTACAGTGATTATTAGCGTTATCATGAGATGACCAGAGGCCTTAGACATGGAGAAGAAAGCAGATACTCGAGAGTGCATGAGACAGGAGAGGCTTTCAAGGTCAACAGCGGATCATATGCAGGTGAGCACTGACCATTTCCACAGAGCACTTGGGGGCAGAGCCCTAGAGTAGGGCCCACGGTAGAATGGATCGGCCTAATTTTATTTCTTTTTATTTATTTATTTATCTATCTATCCTCATTATTTATTGCTCACCATTTCCTATTAACTAACCAGTATACTTTAATGTGAAGAACCGAGATTTAAGGAGGAAGATGTAGAAGAGGAACTGATTGCCAAATACTGTCTGCGGGCTGACCCACACCAGGCACCTCCCCTGCCGCCTCCTACCCTGCGAGGCAGGGGTGACTCGCCTCCTTGAGATAATGTGAGACTCGGCAGGTGGTAAGCGAATCCTCAAGTCCTTGGTACAATGACATTGCCACCCAGTGTGACCTCAGGGAAGGAGGTTAGGATTCTGGATACCACTTGCTTTTCCCTTCCCGCCACAATTTCCTCCTTTTTGTGCGTGTCTCCTGTCCATCTTTCAAGACCCAGGCCCATTCTTCCCCGAAACATCAGCTCGCGCTGACATCTCCCTTCTCCAGCCACTTTGGTGTTTGAAGAAATACTCCATCTGTAAATGTCTGTTCTGCACAACTGAGCACTTTGTTACGTTGGTGGGAAGTGCTGTGATATACAGTGCTGCCTTGGGTTTTAATCATCTTTTGCGAGGTATTCTGTCTCTTCAGCTTCTCCTGTGCAGGGATGGTCTCACTTTATTTTTAGCACCTCTTCATTATGTGTGTGCATTTGGGGTGTGTGTGTGTGTGTGTGTGTGTGTGTGTGTGTGTGTGTGTCTATTGGCTTCCCAGAAAACATCTGCCCTTCCTGAAGCATTCGAGTTTCCTTTTGGGGAATTACCAACTCCCCATCATGCATGGTTTTAGAGAGAAGCTTAATTACAGACAGTGATCTTGGATTTGGGAAACCAGAGAGACTGGATCCTACCTCTCAGCATAGGAGGAATTAAGCCTATGACCTAAGTTCAGCCAGTTGGATGCTTTCTTCCGAGGACCGAAGACGCAGCTGATGATCCCTTATTGCCATAGCAACATGCCCATCAGGTCTTCCCGTCTTGAATGCAGGGCTGGGCTTCCTGCTACCCAGTCCTCCCCGTGACCTTGGCTGTGCCTCAGTCTAGGCCTGGTTCTCCAGCATGTGTTAACTTGACTGGGCCACAGGGTGCCCAGACAATTGGTTAAACATATTTTTGGTGTGTCTGTGTGAGTGACTCTGACACACATTTGAATCTGTGGGCTGAATAAAGCAGACGACTCTCCTCGGGATGGGTGGCCTCCTCTGATCTGCCGAGGGCCTGGATAAGAACAAAAAGACTAGAAAGGAAGATTTCACTCGGTCTGTCTCCAGCCTGTGAAATCAGTCTTCTTCTGCCCTGGGCTTTGGATTTGGACTTGACCCAGAATTTACAGCATAGCTCTCCCGGTTCTCAGACCTTGAGGCTTGGACTGGCCTCCTCATCCTCTCTTGAGCTTGTCCAGATCTTCAGCAGAACTTGGGCCTTCTTAGCCCCCATAATCGCCAGCAATCAAGAAATCCCTCCTAACATCTCTCTCCCTACGTCCCTGTGTTCTGTCCTCAGAACCCAGATCGGCACGTCTAGCCTCCCACCAACTCTGCGGCTCCAGGCACCTTCCCAAACTTGCCCTTTACTCTGAGTTGGTTTCAGTCCTCTGTGGTACGGGCTCCAGGGAAACGGAGTTCTGAGCTGGGCACAGGTGGGCAGGCTAAGTATGGATCTTGTGGATTGCCTTTTTGAAGGACCAATACCATTTCTAGGCAGCATGCATGGTGAACCTTTGACCCCACATCAGAGCCACAGCAACGAGGGGGCAGGGACTGTGTTTGGGCAACCCTTGGGGGCCTCTTTCCCACCTCTCCTTTGCAAACCCGAATAGCCTTACCTGCTTTCCTTGCATTGGACCCTGGGTTCCACAGCGTGGGAAAGTGGTAGGTGGGGAGCTTTTCCAGCCCACAGGTAGGAAGCTCTGGTTAAGTCAAGGGCCCTGTGCTAGGTTTTCGGGACGCGGTATCCCATTCCTCAGATCCGTCAGAAACTGGGAAAACAGAAATTCCATGTGACGCAAGAGGGATGGAGAGGGGCCAGAAAGGAGAGGACAGGTGTGGACAGACAGAGGGACGCTGCAGGTGAGGTGCCACACCTGCCCCAGCTCCTCCCAGGGCGCACTCTGGCTCACATTTGCGTGAGAGAATTTGTCCACAAAGAGCAGTTGGGAGCACCCCGTTAGAACCAGGCACAAAACCCTAAACCTCTTCCGAGAGACGCCATTCAGACCTCACCTGGGCAAAACGCTGTCACCACGATTTTACTTAAAGCTGGGAATGAATCCATTCATTATTATTATTATTATTTTTAAATCTTAGCATCAAAGAGGGTTTGTGAGGCTTATCCAAGTGCATCTGAAATAGTGGAGGGGAGGTCAGGGAGGGGTCAACTCTTGGAGGCAGCCTGATGCGCAAAGAAAATCAAACAAACAAAAACCCCGCGGCAAGATGTCCCTGATGTGGGAATATCCCTGTTTCTAGTGAATATTGGCTGAAGACTCTAAAATTCAAGTTTTTCCCTCATCCCAAGTGAAATTCTCCAAATAACCCCTGAAGGACACTTCGGGGTGGCCAGGTGTCTGCCTCCGGGGAAACCTGTCCACAGATGTCGAAAGCTCTGCATTTCCTGTCTCCTGAAAAATGTGCACAGGGACACATGGTTTTGTGCCGAGTGTCACTTAGGTCACTAGCCCTACTCCTGCTGCCGAGGGAAGCGTGGGCTCCTGTCCCCACCCCCGGGAAGAGCCTCTAAGCTGGAGGCAGCACACGAACACCAGCCAAGTTTCCGAGGGTAACAGCAAAAATTTCCTCTGGACTTGTTCTCGGGTTCGGAACAAATCTCGTCTCTAGGAAAAGTTTCAAGCAACCAAAGCAGAGGATCGATGTGGTCAGAAGCAGATGCAAGAGGAGCCCCTGGCTGCCAGCAGCCACTAAGGCGACTCGCGGGGTGGCTGACTTCCTCCATAACGAAGCCAAGGGCTGAAGCCAACCCAGAAGAAATGAGAGACGAGAACAGGGAGGGACGGAGTCCTCGTGGACGCCCGGGATCATGGATCCAGCTGTTCTGGCTCCATCTCCCTTCACACTCTCCAGTAATGGAGGCTGATCCAACCCTTTGTTTGGAGTCCCTTTGAGTTGGATTTCGGTCACTTTTCACCTGTGTTCCCACCCACCCTTCACGAGGCAAAGAGCAGACAGGTCTCCAGCCTGAGCCAGGTTCCAGCACTGAGACCCACGGTGGGCACGGCTCTTCTCCAGGTCTCAGCTTCTCCACCTGCATCACAAAGGGGTTGGGTCAAGTGCCAAGTTCACACTCCAGGTTCCTCCAGTTCTCAAGCTCTGTGACAAGGTCACCTGTCACCCGGGAACGTCACGGAGTGCGGAACGAGCAGGGTGCGGGCATCTTGTGTGGGTCATCTGGTCCTTCCTGCCTGCCTGCACCAAGCCCTGGGCTAGACTCTGCTTCCTCTGCCACCAGCCGCTCTGCACAGGGCCACCCCTGTGCCAACCCTCTCTTACTTCCTTGCTGGGGCTGGCGTCAAGAGATGTTGGCAAGCCCCAAGGGGTGACTCCAGTTCAGAACGTGTGTTCACTAGATGGGTTAAGCCAGGGGTGTCCAGAGCTCTTGCTTTGGTCTTTCTTGGCTTTTTAAAAGGGAAGTCCCCAGGAATACAGTCAGAATGACCGTGTGTCCTCTGCGGATCCGTCATGGTGATGGAGGGTACGCTGAGGTCTCTCCTGGTTATACGATCGTCCTTCCCACTCTCACTCTTGGCCCAGCCGCCTCCTCGCCCCACAGGGGTGGGGGTGGCACAGTGCGGTACCTTTCCTCCTGGCCATGGACTAGAAACTTCAGACTTCATGCAAGGACACGAACTGCTCTGTGACTTACCACTGGTCTGACCTTGAGCCAGTGTCCTGGTCCCCCTGGGCCTTAGGAAGATTGAAGGGGCAGTGCCCAAGGTGCTGGGAACGGTCTCAGCCCAGGGTTGCTGTTCAATCATCGTGACTGGCGGCTGTGGGGAAGGACTTGTGGTGCTTGGTGCGTGAACCCGCAGCTTGCTGTAGGGAGCCTGCTCACTTATCTTTCAAGCTCAAGTCACAGCCTCTCTGTGCCCCGAGCTGGCCCTGTCGCACTTGTCTGTGCCTCGGTTCCGGGGTAGTTTTTTCCTCCGTTTTTCTTTCTCTAATGTAGGGAGGACAGAAGTGAGTTCACGTCTCTCCTCATCGGCTGCCTGGCTGGATGTCTGTGGGCAAGTTATTTATCTTCTTCAAGATTCTCCTCTTTCTTTCTTTCTTTTTTTTTTTTTTCCCAGCTGCAAAATGCAGATCAGGTCTGGTTTTGGGGACTGCTGTCAGACTTCAAGGTGCAAAGCAGCCTGAGGACCCGGGACTGAGCCTGCCCCTGGAGTGGGATCCACACGGGCTGGGCTTGGGGGCAAGTCCTGCCCAGAATCTGGCCTTTTCAAGGACCCACCAGAGCCTATGAATATTTTAAAAATATGTATCCGAGGGAAAACAGGCAAATATGGAGCACAGATGTACATTCCACAGGTATAGAAAGAAAAAATAAATAAAAGGAGACGTAAATGTCTAGCTCGCTGAAATGCAGTGGAAACAGCCTCTGAGGGCAGACCTGGATGAGTGACCGGTGCCCACCGGGTGACCCCAGGACACTGGTTCAGCAGCTCTTGTGTTCAGGAGTTCCTCCACATATGAGGTGAGGTGGGGGCAAGGGTGAGTCAGCTCTGTGTCACTGTAACCCGACAAGGTCAACTCGAGGAGGAAAGGCTGACTTTGGTTCACAGTTCCCGAGGTTTGGGTCCCCGGTCCGCCAGCTCCCTTGCTCAGGGCCTCAGGTGAGGCAGAGCATCACGGCACAAGGGCGTGGAAAAGGAGAGAGGTCAGCTCAGGGCAGCTGGGGACAGAGAGAGAGAACGAGAGCGCAGCAGAGCTGGAGAGGAGAGAAGCCCACCCTGGAGGAGCTCAGTTCTGCCCGGGGTCAGGGTGAACTGCACGCAGCACCCGAGTCAAGGGCTCAAGGAAGAATCGGTCGCTGGGATGTTTGAGTGTTAAGAAGCAGGACTTTGATTCCTTCAAGCTTTAATTTATAAAAGAAAGAGCTTCTGGATTTGAATTTCTCTCCAGAAATTGTATAACGGGAGAAGAGTTCTATTCACATATTGAGTCTGAAGGGTCATCTAAAAAACCATGGGGTCATCTTGATACAGACGTTTCTTGCCTGCCCTCTGGGCCCTCAGTGGACACGGGGCTGGGCATGACTGGAGATGGGAGACAGCTCCGGGGACCGTGGAGCACAGTGGAGTTAATTTAATTACGTCGCTCCTTTTACGATTTAAGCGGCTTTGGGAGCCAGGGCCAAGCTGCCCGGCGGTGTGGCCGAGGGGCCCATGGGGAGCAGCGGCTGGTGCTGGCCGAGTGTTCTCAGGACTGACCTGCGTGCCCTGATGGGGCTGATTCTCACCCCTCACAGGTGTCTGCAGAACAGGTTGACCATGAACTTGATGTTCAAACCCTCCCGCTTGAGACAGACCTAAGCTGGGGAATCACTTTCCCGCGGGGACTGTGGAGACAAACCCGTCGTTTCTTGGCATCTCCACCCATCTGGGGCTACTGTATACCCGGGGGCAAGGAACTCAGCACTGTGGGCTCTGTCCTTCTGTCCAGGGTCCTTCCTAAGGACTGGATGGTTTTTGGAACCTTCTCTCTCACTCTGAAGCTTCTGGGTTGCCCTGAGCCCCGTCTGGGACGTGGGCCTTGTCAGTTCTGCCTGTGGATCAGGTGAATTCTAGAGTCAAGCATTGGGAAGCTCCTTGTGGGTGTCCCTCTTGGGGCCCTCCAACGGATCCTCAGTGCCCAGACAGACACTGGTGCTGTGGGCTGGGTAAGCGTCCTCTCGGGGTCTGTGTGGACGGTGTGAGTTCCCGGGTTGTAGTCCTCGGGGGACAGAGCCTGGCGGGAGGTCTTTAGGTTATGGGGGCATGCTCCCGGTGGGGACTGTGGGACTCCACCGGTCCTCTCTCCCTCCTCCTGGTTCATGATGTGAGCGGTTTGCTCTGACACGTGATCCCCACCATTGCCAGAGGCCCAAAGCCGGCCAGCTGCCTGGTCCCGGGCTGAACATTCAGAACCCCAAGCTAAGCAGCCCATTCGGATCTCCAGGTACCGATGCCACTATGGGTCACTATGTCTGCGCCTCACTGACTCTGAGCGTGGAGTAAGGGTGAAGGGATAAACCCGTGTGGCCCAGAAAGCCTCCCACCCAGGCATCGGGGTCGGGGGACAGAGCTGAGATCGGAGAGAAAGTTTCCTATTTTTTTTTTCCTGACCATGACCTTGAAATGTGTTATGCGTTTCTCAAGACAAATTTTAATTAAAATCATATATTTAGGGGGTTTTTTTTCTTTTCTTTTTTTTTTTTGGAGATGGGATAAGAGAGTAAGTGACCCCCAAAGAGAACACTGAGCGAGCTTCCTGTTCCCGGGGGTTTTGCCTGGGTTTCCCTGAGGGCTGAGTGTTGCTAAGGTCGGCACCGGAGGCTTCTGCAATTCTAAGTGTGAGCGGTTCTCTGAGCCCAAACCACACACTGTGAAGTCTGTCAAGAGGCCCCTCTCCTCCGTCTATACCCAGAGGACTTAAAAACAGCATCCTACAGGGACACAGCCACATCAATGTTTATAGCGCACGATTCACAATAGCTCAACTGTGGAGCCAACCTAGATGCCCTCCAGTGGATGAACGGATTAAAAAATGTGGCCTATATACACAGTGGAATATTACTCAGCAATCAAAGAGAATAAAATCATGGCATTTGCAGGTAAATAGATGAAGTTGAGGAGATAATGCTAAGTGAAGTCAGCCAATCTCAAAAAACCAAATGCTGAATGTTTTCTCTGATATAAGGAGGCTGATTCATAGTGGGGTAGGAATAGATGAACTCTAGGTAGGGCAGAGGGGTGGGAGGGGAAGGGAGGGGGCAGGGGGTTAGCAATGATGGTGGAAGTACATGTAGGAAGACACGAATTGGCGTCAATATACTCTATATACAACCAGAGATATGAAAAATTGTGCTTTATATGTGTAATATAAATTGTAATATGCTCTGCTGTCATATATACATTTTAAAAATTAAAAAAATATTTTAAAAAAGAAAAGAAAAAAAAGAAGCTCTGCCATTGAAATCTAGGTACATTTTAAAAATTCTACTCTGCAGTTAACCAAAGAGTAGGGGAGACAAGAGTCCTTCCAATTTACCTGTCTCCACCTCGGGGAGATCTTGTGATTTCTCAGGGAGGACAGTGTCTGAGGTTTAATATTTTTATTTTATTTTTTTGGCCCTCAAAGGACAATCAAAGCCTCATTGAACTCAGACCCCAAATGCAAAACCGAGGAGCAATCCTGCTATCAAATTAGCCAGGAAAACACGCCACTTTGGCAGCAGAAAAAATCCCGTCTGTAATTAGAATTCTAATGAAGGCAGCAAAATCCGCAGGTCACGTGAATAAAGGATGTACCTTCAATGCCTCCACATCCCCGTGGGAGGCTCAGGGGGAGGAGTGAGTCACTGGGAATCAGCTTGTGGAATGGAGAAAACATGTTCTCCTCCATTAATGACATCTCACCTTATCTTCCCATCCCAGTTAATTCCGTAATTGCACCCGACCGGAGCCCCGCAGGACGGGCAGGAGGGCCAGCGCCTCCAATCCAGTGCTGCTCTCTCCAGCTCTTTCCAAGGACAGCGGGGCTCCTGCTGGAAGGATTTCCGTTTGCAGAGGAGATGGGATGCTCTTGATTTATGTTATCACTGGAGCAGAGCGCCATCCTCCATCTCTGGATGTGTCTTATCTTCCAAGAGCCCACCCCGGCCCACAGAGGTAGGCTGCTGGCCGGAACTTAATTAGGCAGCGTTTGAAGATCCCGTGGCCCTTCTGGCAGCCGGCCACCTTATCTCCTGGTGCAGAAATCCCTTGGGGGAGCCGTTCCCACGGAGCACCGGGATCTAATCGGGAGGGTCTTGAGATTTATATATATATATTTTTTGGTTTGCAAAGCAAAACAACAGAGAATGAGCCCTTTTCTTTCCATGTGTTACCTTGGAGACCCAGATCACCTTTGGGGGAACCCAAACACGTCAGTTTGCAAGTCATCCTAAGGGGCCTGGGGAGAAAGAGGTGGGGGCCCGAGAGATACTTGACAGCTCAACGCAGACGGCTCAACGACACGGCCCCAGGGTGCACTGGTTCCTCAGAAGGGGACACCAAGAAGAAATAAATAATGCATTTCCAAGAAGGGGACTCCTGTGGCCGGCGTGTGTGTCCCCCGGCAGCAGGAGCCCGCTCACCTGGAGATGCTCTAGCCGAAGCTGCCACAGGGTGGCAACGGGCAGGACCACGGTGCTCACCTTTCTGTACTCGTGAAATCAGCCCACAGGGAACTTGGGGTGTCCTAACAAGAAAGTGTGGGACCCCAAATGCCAAGGCCAGAGGGGGCCTTCCTGCTTCTTATGCACGAGAGAAACAGAAGCCCAGGCTGGCTCTCCTGCCACTGTCCTCCGCCTCCTTGAAGAGTCTGTGGCTCTGCAGCACCCAGACCTTCCAGCCCAGAAGGTCCAGCTGCAACCTCTCACACAGTGTTGGACAGCAGGGCCACCATGTCCCGGGCGATGATCTCAGAGCAGCAAAACCTAAACGTGTAGTGGTCTACCGTGTGAGTCCCTGTTCCTGCAGCTAAAATGTCTCGCTGGCTTCTCTGAGCCCTGGAGTTTGACAGCATCAGCTTTGGTGGACAGAGAGTGATTTGTGCTCAAAAAGCCTTGGGTCAGCCGACTGAGTGAAATGGTGAAAATAAGCTTCTGCAGGATCCTGTCTTTTCTCTATGTGACACTTTGTAGTTTTCCACTGGCGTCCTCCACCATCCTCTCTTGATCCTCAACAGGATGAGATGAGCGGGGGAAGGCATGGCCACAGCCTCAGCTGGGTCACTTGGTGCCTTTGAGCCACCGAGACAAAGACGCCCCATCCTCTGGGGGAACAAAACCTGGCTCAGCTGGACTTCAGTTCCCATTAGCCCTCAGCTGGGCCCTCTTGTGCAGGGCACAACCTGCCCAACCTCACGTGGCGGTCCTGGGTACTCTGTCCATCTTTTAGGTGAAGAAATTTAGGCCCCAAAGGTCAGTTGACTTGTGCCAAGTCATTTGTGTTACGGCTCTGGCTCCTGCTCAGGTTCTCTTGGCTGCACACATCCATCCTCCCGACTCTGGTCCTCCTTCACAGCCACAAATAGTGCCTTTCCCACTAATAAAATCCTGACTCTCGGTGCGCCTTCCTTCTCCCGTTCACGTCCCAACACCCTCCTGCTGAGCTGATCGAAGGCCCCACGTGAAGCCGACTTGCAGGATCTGACTCATCCTGAAACACTCCCCCTCAGCACTGAATCCTTTGAGCCTTTTCCGTCTTCAGCTGCAAACAACTAATTTGTGTTAAAATCCAAACACAACTGGACGAGAGTCACATAAACTGTCGCTTCTCAGACTGCGTCCTTGGTTCCAGATACTCTGGACTCCGGGGGCCCGGGAATCACCTGGAGGACTTGCTAGAACCACAGAGTTTCTGGTTCAGCAGGACTGGGGGCGGCCCAAGAGCTGCATTTTAAAACAGCTCCGGGGCTCTGTAGGCAGTTCCAGGAAATGCTAAGAGCGATCCAGCCTGACTTTGTTTTGTTTTTTGGGGTGCTGGGGATCCAACCCAGGGCCCTGTGCATGCAAGGCAAGCACTCTACCAACTGGGCTGTGTCCCCCACCCTCAGCCTGACTTTAGTCTTAACTGATTTACTTCCCCCCCCCCCCAGTGGTGGGGATCGAACCCAGGGCCTTGTGCCTGTTAGGCCTGAGCTCTACCCACTGGGCTACACCCGACCCTCGTTTATTTATTTATTTATTTTTAAAACATACTTATCTGTGTCCTCACAGAAGGTTAATTCAGGAAGTCGACTTGGAAAAGCCAGTCCCCAGCCACAGCCCCTGACTTCGCCTTTGACCCTCTAGTCGTTTCCATGGACATTAAGTGCTGAAGATGGTCCAGGGCTCTTCAGGTTCTCGGGGACTCAGGACTGGGTCTTTGTCCTCAGGACTCAGAGTCATTGAACTCTATGTCCTTGTCCTTCAGGGTCACAGAGAGGCAAACACACGGCCCCACCCCGTGGTTTGCACTCGGCTCTGCTTAAGAGAGACGCCAGTTGTGCCTGGAGGCTGGGCTGGGGGCTCAGTGAGTCCTCAACACCCGTCCGTCCGAGTCACCAGTTCCTTGAAGGCCATGACTTTCATGTCCCCAAGTCAGAGAGCCAGACTCCTGACTTAACAGTGCCCTGGAATTCAGAGAATGTGAGCGGTGACCAGGGCCAGCTTCCCGGACAAGCACCCTGGGCCCAGCTGCCCCATCCCCACGCGGAAGAGCCCCAGGGCAGCGCCGTACCACTGCTGCCCTGAAGTTCGTCGTGATACTCATTCTTACCAACGCTCGGACCAGGGTGCTATCTTGTCATTTTGCACAGGGCCCTGCATGTGACAGAGCCGATTCTGATAGTGACTTAATCCGTCATTCTGCAAACATCTTTTTGAGCTCAAGTGTCACACACCGAATCAGACACTGGAGGTTCTTGCTTCCAGCGGACGGGACGCCTGCCAGGAGCTGCCGACGGAAGGCAGAAGATAGATCCTTGGATCCGCCCGGACAAGGCGGCGTGGGGAGTCCAGAGGAGAGCAGAGCCGGCCTGGACCTTCCTGCCCACAGGGCATAAGTCATCTCTTCTGCAGCTTCCTGTGCCCCCGGCTCATCTCCTGTCACAGCCACGGAGGACCGGAGCCCTGGCCAGGTAATAACGGGGAGGAGGGACCCAGGATCTCCCTCACATGGAACACCAGCCACTTACCCAGCTCAGCGTTTGTCAAGGTCATGGTCATTAATGTGCATTTTCCCCCAGAAGTCTGTCAGGTAAGCCAGGTGGTCCTGTCACGGGCATCGATTTTATTTTTAAGTGGAAATAATTCCCTTCCCCGCCCCCTGAATAGCAACGAGTCTCCCTGGCCATTGGAATACGGCTCAACAAACATTGGACTTGATGAGGCCGACTTGAGCCAGAGCCAAAACCCAGACGATTTCAGGTGGTAGGGGGTTGGTGCACCTGCAAGTCTGCGCTTTGTGCAGGACCCACGCAGGACTGGTGCCTGCGAGGCTCTTCAATACGGATCGCCAGGCCCACCCCGCCCTGCAATCCGCCTCTATGATTTTTATTTGTTCTCAGGGTGACTCTTAAACACCTGGAAGTTTGCAGAGGTCCCCGGGAGCCTTCAGGGAGTAGATCCGTAGAACGTCAGGATTCACTGAGTGAATAATAACCAACGGAGCTCTCCGACACACTCCCGAGAGGGGAGACCCACCCTGGCCTCCAGAAAGGAGGTGCGGAGCCAAGGCCCACCCACCACACCACGGCAATGGCGGCATTGCTCTCTGCCACGCGGGCACTGTGGGCCGGGGGGGGCTTCAAACGAGGGTCATCAAGGGACCCAAGAAATGGCCCTAAGCCTCCCACCTGGCACCAGGATAACGTCACTGACAGAGGAAATGACTTGAGGAAGGAGCGCTCTGTGGTTGGAAAACTCTTTAGGCCCCGAATGTCCCTAAGAGTCCGGGGATGAGGGATTGGAGCGAGCCTTAGGATGAGAGGAGAGCAGCTCCGAGCCCCAGCTCCTTCCCACCCCGGGGCCCTCAGCACGCAGGCTCCACCTTCTGTCCCACCTGGGCCATCTCCCGGTGCCCTGCCCTGGCGTCCACCTACACGGCTCCTCCTCTTCCGTCACATAAGCCCTTCTGGTCTCCTCCGCCAGAGTCGCCTGCCTCTAGGGCTGAGGTTCGCCCTGGCACTTGCTTCTCCCTTTTCCCTCTTCCATGTCCCTCTTCCTGAAGGGACCCTCTGCTCCCATCAGAGCTCCTGGTCACTGCTGGATGGCCAGAGCCAACCACCATGCCTGCCGGAGAGCCATCTGTGGTCACCGATTGGCTGATTTCAGGGCCGGGGGTGGAGGGTCTGTGGTCACTTGATGGGTGGGTGAATAGATGAAGTGCTTTGAAAGAGGAAGCAGAGAACCAGGCCAGGGCTGGGAGCCGTGGGAGTGGGAGGTGGGGTGAGTCTGGGGTGCTCAGAAAGTGCAAGAACCCAAGGAGGCGCCGACCACGCAGGTACCTGGAGGAGGACCCCAGGCAGAAGGTGTGGGTGGCAGAGAGAACCTGGAGCCCAGGTCTGTGCGGAAGAAACAGTACGAGGCCAGGTTGTCTGCTGGCAGGTGAGAACCGGAGGAGCAGAGTGAGAGGACAGGCCAAAGAGGGGAGGGGCGTCCATCACGTTGGACTCGGGAGGCCTGCGCCGCCCACGTGGTAGCTCTTGGTTCCACGGGACCATCTACGCTTCTAATAATTAAAGTGAGACGAAATTCCCACTGCAGTTCCTCCATTGTCTGAGCCACGTTTCAAGGGCTCAGTGAGCACTTTGGAGAGTGCAGGTCTAGAACATTCCTGCGGACGGCTCCAAGTGGACGCGCATCGTACAGACGTCCACATTTATCCTGAGCTGAGGTGGCAGCCATGAGGGTGAGAGCAGGATGGAGTTCTGCCTGCTCTGTTGGGGCCGGGTTCCCCGTGTTTACCACTGAGACTGTCCCCCCAACAGGATTCCTATGAGAAGAAGGCGGGAGGCTGAGAGCTGGTGCTGGAAGACACCTTCCCGTGGCCAAGAAGCTTCTACGTCACGGGCCATGGGCATCTCTGGAAGATTTTCAGCAAGTGCATCCAGAGCCTGCCCGGCCTCCGCCACCATCTTACTCATCTTGCAAAGAGAAGAGAAGATCATGCTCAGAGTGAAAGTCAACGTGCCCGTGGTAGCCACCAAAGACCCACATGGTGGCTGCACAGCGGTCACCGTTCCCACCCAGTCCTGCTCAATGCTGTCCCCACCCCTTCTCTTTGCCCTCCAGCCACGGCTGGCCGCCTTGTTTAAACACATTGGACCACCCCTGCCGGGGGCTTTGCACCAGACACCTGTGACTGCTTCCCGTCCTCAGCCATCTCTCCTGCCCGCCCGGACGGTACTTCCTGTCCCCCCACTTATCTTTCTCCACCAGGGAGACCACGCATCTTGCATATTTGGTTGGGGGGGGCATCCCCCTCATTGCAAAGTCCTCCCAGGATGGCGGGGAGCTCTGTTCCGTGTGCTCTGTTCCTCGAGGCTCATCTGGGCCTGAGACGCGGTGCCTGACCCACTCTGGGCACTGGCAAGTGTCTCTGTTCGTAACTCCCCCTGGAAACGTGCCAGGCCAACCCCGAGGGGATCAGCACCCGGGAGGCAGGGCACTGTGTCGCTCTGATGTCTCTCGGCCTCAGGGAAATGAGGACTCTGCCTCACAGTCCCCCTGGGGTCCAGTGGGGGGAAAGGGTAACGGGGAGGAGGGGACTCGGGGGAGAGCTGACTCTCCCAGGAGAGCCTCCACCCGGCGGTGCCTTCCAGAGGATGCGAGAAAACGGGACCTGTCACCCCATCCCCGAGCCCACACAGCTCCTCCTCCTCCCCGGCTCGTCCCTTCCTCATTTTCTTTTTCCTGTCACTTCAATGCTGCCCTCGGTGACTCCTCTTAAGTAGGCAGGGTAGAAGCACACAGGGCCGAGGTGTCAGGGCTTCTCTTTGAAGCCGACCCGCCACGTGCCGCCCGCACACGCCTCCCAGCTCGGGAGCGTCCCCGGCTTCTCATGTGTGACCTGCACGCGGGCTCGGGGACTGCCGCTCCTGGCAGGGGCGCAGCCTCTGAGAGGAGGTGGCAGGGGAAGGGAGGGGACAGGAAGGTGGCTTGATAATGCTCCCGCCTTCTCTCTCTCTCTCTCTCTTTTAAAGAAAATTACAGCAAATTGATCTTGTTGGAAAAAATTGCACAATTATCTTTACCTGCGCGGTTTCTGACTGCGGTTTCGAGGCGGGGAGAGCAGATCAGCGAGGCCGGTCCTGCCGCCTGATCCTCTTTGTCCGGCACAAAGCTGCGCTCCTGGTGATTAGGGAAAATTGCCCACCAGCCTTGGCGGGGACTTTGAGGGGCAGCCCAGGCCCCTCGACATGTGCATTTCCCTGGCTTTGTTCCGAAAATGACCCTCCTCACTGTGGATGTGCTCAAGCTCATGAGCTAAGGAGCCGTAATAGGCGGCCACGGGAGGAGGAGGCGTCTCTGAGCCCGGGAAAGTGGCTCTCGGGTCCCACACCGACGTGGCTTTATCTGGAAGAGACCCTGGCTCTCTGACTCGCCTCATCCATGAAGGATCTAACATCAAGGGAACACGGGCGTTTTCAGAAGCAGCTTCAAGAGAAGCAGAGTGAAACAGGCAACTTCCTATCCGTTTCCCCTGGGGGACGAAAGGGCTCCGTCCAGGTGGCAAGTGACAGAAGGAGAACGGAACTGGAGATGACGAGGATGATATTACTGAACTGAAATCGGCGGTGGGCGGGCAGGCGGGGCTGGTGGTGTTTAGCTCAGGATCCGGGTTGAAAAGCAGAATCTGGGACCACGGAGACCTGAGCTCAGTCCTGTGGCCACCCCCCCCCCCACACACACACATACACACTTGGGCAAGCGGCTGCCTGGGGCTTCCGTCCTCTCTGTCAAATGGGTGTGATTATAGTGCCACCTCCCAGGACTGCCTACAGACCCCGACAGGAAAACGCAAATAGACACCTGGTACCAGAACAAATAAACAAACCAACAAGACCTTTAATAGCTGCTGGAGGTCACACCGCCCCCACCACCGTCATGGTCACTGTCATCATCATTTAATCGCGACTCCACCACTTACTGCCTGGGTGACTCGGGATAGGACATCCAGCCTGTGTGTGAGTGTGGGCATAGCTTAGCCCCCTTACCGTAGCACAGACATTCCATCACAGTCACTGTCCCCGTCCCTACTGGAAGATAAGGTCCCTGAGGTTCCGGGTGCTTTTTGAAGGTCAAAGAGTCAAGCCGGGCTCCTAGCTTCTGCCTTTGGCTGCAGGGTGCCAGAAGCAGCCCTGGGACCTTCATCGGGCATCCAGGTCCCAGGCAGCAGTGTGGGGGTGCGGGGAGTGGAGAAAGGACACAGGGAGTGGGCAGTGGCCCACACAGGGTCCATTGAGGGGCAGGACATCACAGCAGCAATGGGGCTTCAGCTCCCTGGGAGTCTGAGACACAGTGAGGGCCACATGAGTTCTTCAGCTGTCCCTCTTGGCTCATGTCCAGGGAGGTGGGTGTTGACCCTCCTTCCCACCCTGGCCAGGGCCTGAGCGTGGCTCCCGAGCAGGACAACGTCCTGACACATCGAGCAGTTCCACGTGTGGGCTCAAGGAGAGCGCTCGGGATTCTGTTTGATCATCAGCAAGCACAGAGGGGCAAGGCTGGGGACAGCCACAGGCAGCATTACTTGGTGGCCCAGGCTACAGCTGAGATGCTCACGGTGTGCAGCAGGACTGGGCAAACGTAACGAGGGGCAGATGAGCACTGCAGACAATCAAGAACCCGGAAACTGCCAGGCATGGTGGCCTACGCCTGTCATCCCAGCAGCTCAGGAGGCTGAGGCAGGAGGATTGTGAGTTCAAAGGCAGCCTCTGCAACTCAGTGAGGCCCTAAGCAACTCAGTGAGACCCTGTCTCTAAATAAAATACAAAATAGGGCTGGGGATGGGGCTCAGTGGTCGAGTGCCCCCGAGTTCAATCCCCAGTCCCTCCCCCCAATAAAAAAAAAGAACCAGGAATCTGACCCCAGAGGGGTGGTGCAGCTGGCCGTCTGAGAAGGCTCAGGACTTGAGGACCAGGCTGGCAGGATGAATGGGGTGTGGCAAATGCTGGCCGGGGTTCCAGCACGTGCAGGTGTGATGTTAGAGGAGTGGGGTGCTGCCCTCCTGACCCTGGGCACACCTGTGCGTGAGGAGGTGGCCTGGGCCCTGCTCGGCCAGACCTTCAGACCAGGTGCCTTGGGGACACAGCGTGAGAAGCTCAGTAACAGCAGGAAGGGCCGTTGGAGCCAGATGTTGGGTGATGGGTGGTGGTGGGTGGGCATTGCAGGTGGCCACTGTGGGTCAAGGCACGGTCAGGCCATGGGGGCATTCTTTGTGGCCCTGTGTCCTGGACCCAGTGTGCAGTGGAAGAATATTCTGTAAAAAGCCATTGAAGGGAAAGGCTGAAGACCCTGGTGCCGGGCAAGGCCAGGGCCCCCTGAGGGGCTCCTCATCCTCCCTCTGTGGGCACAGGGGCTGGTGTGATGGGGGAGGCCACAGTCCTTGGTGGAGGGATCCAAGGCGGAGCCCTGGGCCAGGGTCCCAGCACATCCCCCGCCACACAGACGCACATTCTGCTCCCCAAGATGAAGCCAGTCTCTTCTGGTCCCTCACCCTAAAAGCCCAGTCCATACTAAGGCTCCCCCAAAGTCCTTCCTGCTCCCAGGGGCGACACTGTTCCCAGGTAGCCTCTCTGTCCACCTGCCTGGCTGGCTAGGTCAGGACCTGTCTGGTCTTTCAGGGGGCACACATCCGCCGGAGATGACGCACTGAGGTCTACCCCAAATGCCAAAGTAAATCCCTCATCCTCTTTTTACTTTTATCTTTATTGAGAATTGCCACCATGAAGCTACCAAAGTGATGGGGGACAGGGCTCCGTGTGGCTCTGCCGGACGCCATTGGCCAGCGGAACCCGACATACCCACAGCCCCGGGCCTGTCTTGGAGAGCAGCCACAGGGAGCGGTCCTTTCTCATGGGTCTCACCTCCCTTCTGAGGGGAGACCCCAAGGAACAGCGTGAATTCCCTTCCAGCCACATCCCGTGGGTGTGGGAGCCTCTCAGCCGTTGCCAGAGCCCCCAGGGTTGCCGCAGGCCCCTCTCCTCTGGCACACGGCTGTGGACATCTCGAGGTGGGAACGTCCAGCTGTTGAGCGGGGGCACAGGCACCTGCCCACCCCACGGCTGTCCTCTGGATTGGGTGTTCCCGGGGGCAGACCTCAGGGCAGACACGCTGGGTGACACTGGCAGGGCTCCAGCAGTGGGGGGCTGAGCATCTCTGAATTTTATCCTGCAAACCCGTGGCCTCCACATTCGACATTACTTTGTTCCAAGGGCTGCTGTCTATGAATGTGCTTTCTCCTGCGGTGCCACTCAGCTTGTCATCACTGGGACCAACACCTGAGAACAACAACTTAGAGGAGGAGAGATTCATTCCGGCTCCCAGGGCCAGAGATTGCAGTGCATGGGCGGCGGGCTCCGTGGCTCTGGGCCTGGGGGAAGGCAGAATGTCGAGCAAGGAAGCTCAGCCCGGGGCAGCCAGGGGACAGAGAGGAAGAGACCAGGGACAGGATGGGGGGCACAGCCTTGGTGACCGAATCCTCCCACCCAGGCCCAGGTGCCCCACCTCCTGCCCCCTCCTGGTGGTCTATTCAGGTCACCGTTCCACCAGACCAACTAATCCACGGAGGAGGTCAGAGTCCCCGGACCCAGTCGTTTCCCGAAAGCCCTGCCTCTGCACGTGGCTGCCCTGGAGACCAGAGCTTCAACCAGGAGCCTGCGGGGACTTCCCAGGTCCAAGCCACAGCGCCCGCAGCCTCTTCAGTGAGTGTCATCGGGCAGGTCTCCCCTCTTCCTCCCGGGTCTCTTTCCCTGTTCCTCCCCTTGCCTTTGTCCCCAAGAGCCAGAAGAGAACGTTGAAGCGCCTGTTACCAAGGGATCCTGGGCAGGGCCGTCCGCAGCCTCAGCCTTAACTGGTGTGGCCGGTGAGCTCGGCTCACCCCCGGGTCGGGGTGGGGACGGCAGGGATGGCACATGACTCCTGCCTACTCAGACAGGGGTTGGCTTCTGGGCCACCGTGGGAAGTGGCCCAGATGAGCCATGTGAGGGGCAGAGTGCAGCTCAGGACAGACGCTCAGAGCTCCTCCAAGGTCCCCTCCTTTGGGGCTTGACACCATGGCACAGGCTGGGTGGCCTAGACGACAGAAGCCGGGAGTCTGGGATCAGCTGCCAGCAGGGTGAGGCTCTGGGGGCCCCTTCCTGGCTGGCACCTGGACGGCTCCGTCCCACAGGGTCCCCATATGGCCTCCCGGGGGCCTACAGCTGGGGAGAGACACCAGCCAGCTCTCTGGCGTCTCCTTGGATGAGGGCACCGATGTCATCACGAAGGTGCCACCCTCATGACCACGTCTAACCCGGTGGCCTCCCAGAGGCCCATCTCCAGTACCAGGACATCTGGGCTTAGGGGCTGATGGAAGAGTCGGGGGGACCCAAACATGAGTCCATATTGTGGACTAGGGATGACCTAGAAGATGGACACAAGAGGACGGAGGACTATTTCAAATGCATTTCCAGCCCAGGAGAAACTCCTCTGTGGTGGCAGATCAGCAGAGAGGCTGTCCCCACAGAGGGCAGCGAGGGACTGGAGAGGGGTGTAGGAGCTCTCTGTGAAGATGGATCAGCTGGGGCCTGTTTGGAGCTGTCTCACGGGGGGGGGGGGGGTGTTCCCGGCTCCTCCACTGCACAATAAGCCGTGTGCTTTATTTTAAGAAAACTATACCTCAATAAAGACCAGCATGGGAAACAAACAAGCTGGGCTTTCAGAAGAGGGTCAGGAGACCCAGAGAGAACAAAAAGAGGGGTGTGTGCATGTGTGTGTGTGTGTGTGTGTGTGTGTGTGTGAGTGTGCACACATCCACCTCCTCAGCACATACAGCTGCACACACGCGGCTACCGAGAAAGACACCGCCACCCATCATAACGTCCTAAAGTGCCCAGGGTGCACCCTGACCATTGGCAGGAGCCCTACGCCTCGGTGCGCCAGGAGGGGAAACCGTAAGTGCTCCTGGGGCCCAAGGAGTTCGTGAGGCTGGGCGGGCAGAGCCAGCCTGGGAGCTGGTGTCATTGAAGTGCCATCGCCCCCTTAGTTATATCCCAGAGCGCAAGGGTTTTCTTTTCCATCCTGGATAAAAGAAAAAAAAATGCCATTTTTCCCAGCTACGGAATCAAACGCGACTTAGGTTTCACCATCCACCTAGTTGACACCATGTTGGACAGCTCTGCGCACGGTCCGTCCGAGAGTGGCTGGGAGCTGGAGGGAGGGTGGTTTGTGTCCCCGTCTCTCCCTGCCGCTGGCAGGGCACGGGGAGAAGGCCAGAGTGGAGGGTGAGAGATGCCAACGTCACATGGCGCTTGATGTCATGTGGTTCTGGGAGCCCCCTGCTCTTCGTGCAGAGATGGGGTCCCCATTATCTGCTCACATCCTCCCTCCTGAGGTCCTTTTGTCCTCCCGGCAGGGGAGGGGACAGCCCCATGTCCCAGGAAAAACGTTGGCTTCACCCTTATTAGCTGTTGGGGTTTGGAGAATTAAGCGAATTTCTGTGTAAAGTGGACCCCCAGATGCCCACCTCTGACACCTCCTCTCAGGATGAACAAGATGGCCAGCACCACGGCCAGCAGGAGGCAGGAGCCCTGGACCCGCTGTCCACATTGCCCGGTGACCCAGACCCGCTGGTGGATCCATCTGTTTCTTCTTCGAGGGGTGCCCCTTCATCTGTCCACCCACCCACCCGTTTACCCACTTTCCCACTCGATGAGTGCTCACTGAGCACGTATCCTCATGGACAGGGGCTGAAATCTTATTGGATCTGATTGAACACAATTTCTTTTTAAATCTGCTTTTCTCATGTTCCTCCTGTGTGTGTGTGTGTGTGTGTGTGTGTGTGTGTGTGTATTTTATACCTGTTTTCTGGCTGGAAGGGACATTTGAACATGGAGGGTGTCCTGCAGCAGGTCCACAGCCATCTAAGTCTCCACGTTCTCTCTTGATTGGGGCTCGCAGAGCTCATTTATTAACCTAAATTCCGGAGCTAGCCCCTTCGAGTCAGGGAAGGTTCAGGAAGAGCAGCGCACGGGCTAACTTGGTCTCCGCAAATGAGCTCATTCTCCCTGGCAGACTTTAATTCAGCAGAGCTATCATCCCCGGCACTGAGGGACGGACATAACTCAGAATGTAAGGCTTACACGTGACCTTGCCAGGACCCTCGTTCAAACCTGATAGATTCCGGCCCAAGGAAGCCAGCCAAGCATTTATCGAACCCGCGGAGTAGGGCCCGTGCCGATTTTCAACTTGAAAGAAATCCATCCCCGAGATCCCGAGCCGCAGCCCAGTGCAGTGAGAAGCGTTGGGAGGCACGGGCCTGAAGTTCATTGCGGGCGGTCCATCATGAACGGGAGTCACAATTTAAATTGATGAGAACCTAGAAACTGCAGTTCAATCATGAGACTGAGATACCTGCACAACTTGGCTTTGTGGTGAACCCGGACTTAGGGGTGCAGCAGATATGCACCCAGCCATGTTGTCCTTCAACACTCAGCCCTGAGCCTCCCTCTGCAGTGGCCAAAGACCCAGCATGGATCACACTTTGTATTCATGCTAACCAATGCATATATGCCATACATATGTACATGTACGCAGTGTCCTGAAGATTTTTATGATATGCATTAACTCATTGAAACACTGTATCAACAAAAAGAAACAGAAACTGCTACAGGTGAGAAACTTGAGGTGGAGAGCGCCTACAAAGCCAAGTCATGATGAAGGGGAAGGGGAGGGGAAGGTGATCTGGCCCCATGCACCTCGGGACATTGGCACATACCGGACATGAACTTGCGTTGGGAAAGCCTTTCCTGACTACTGTGGGCTGTGTCAGATCTGCCTCGGGGCCTCCCTTCTTGGCCCTCCGGTAAGTTAGTGATCTTATATTTCTTATGGGGTTGGTATCAGAGTCTGTTTGCTGGCGCACACTAGCTACCTGGTTGGTATTGTAATTGCTGATTAAGAGAAAGAGTAAGCCCAAGGTTGGGAAGGGAGGAGAGTTAAGGGCACGGGGTGGGTCAGAACAGACTCCTGAGTTGTGGTTGGCACCATCCGGAGCAGCAAGGCATCCTGGGAAGGAAGGCTGGCCTCCCTTTCCTGACCAGCTCGGGAGGCTCTGGGCTGGAGACAGGCAGGCGGGTGACTTCCTACCCCTTGTCTCCCTCCAGCCGCTGCCCGTAGGCCTAGGTAGGAGGTCTCGGGCACCACTAGGTGCAGAGCATTTGGGTGAACGTGACAAGCCCACCTTGGGTACCTGAGTGCCACCCATGTTCCCTGGACAAGGGCAAGACCCGGCGGGGACAGCGGAGGCCCCAGTGCACCGCTCATTCTCTGGGCCTCCATGAGTGCTCATCAAGCCCTTCCTGGGCCAGGTCACGGCCGTGAGCTGACCAGGAAGGCCTGTCCCCGTGCAGTGCAGCCCAGAGGAGAGGGCAGCAGATGCAGGAGAAGCAGTAAGCCCGGCAGTGACCTGGGTCACAGAGTCAGGAGGACAAGGTGGGGGCAGGTGCTCGGGGAAGGGCGGTGGGGGGGGGGTCAGGCAGGGACCGCCTCTGCGGGGAGATGGATTTGAGCAGAGTCCTGTGTGGGCGCCATGAGGATGGCTGGAGGAAGAACATTCCAGAAGGAGAGTTTAAGGAAGAGCCAGGAGAACAGAGTGGCTGAGCCGAGCCACCCGGGCCAGGAGAACGGAGAGGAGGCTGGGGAGGCCACGCCACTCTGTGAGTTCAGAACAGCCTCTCGAATGGCCTTCCTTCCAAATCCAGATGAAAGCATTTTCCAGAAAGTTGGGGGATGGGAGAGGGATGGGCGGGTGAGGAGGGGCAGGGTGAGGAGGGTCAGCGAGATCGCTGTGCATGGCTCTGCACTTGGACAAACCTGGCTTTGAACCTCAGCTCTGCCCACTAGCAGGTGACCCACAACAACCCTCTGACTTCTCTGTGTCCCCACCTAGAAGTGGGGCCAGTAGTGCCTCCCTCACAGGCCTTCAGCAGGACTGGACAGGATCGAGCACGAGGGGCCCGTGGCCAGCGCTCAGTGATGTCACGGTGGGGTTCCTGCACTGTGGGGTTCATTCTCTGAGTCCCCGCTGGGCTTCTGAGGTTACCTCAGGGTTTCTCCTTGGACTCCACGGATCAGATCTCACGGTCACTCTTAGGCCACCGGAAATGGCCTTCCAGGAGGTGAGGCGAGGGAGTAGCACAGCTAGAGCCCTAATTCAGCAGATGGGAAGATGGCCAGTGCTCCGGATGACCCCAGCCATGCCAAGAGCTTCCGAGGCTTGGCAGGATACCGGGGCAGCTCCATCTCCCACAGCCTGGCCCCCGAGACAGGCTTTGCAAACGCTGGGTGGAACCCCAGGCTGCCTTGGCCTGCTGGGCTCTGGATGAGCTCTGGGCGACCCAGGGTCCAGGAATTCCTTCCCACGCTCTCACCTTGTCCCTGCTCCCACCCGACCCTTCACCGCCAGTGAGCTCCCCCACCACCAGGCCAGGTGCCGCCGGCTCTGCTTCATGGGAGTGAGTGTGAGTCTTCCACGATGTGCTTTGCATGACTTTCTTCCCTGCTGGAGAGAAAGGAAAGGGATCTCGGAGGATTCACCTGTGCTATCAGAATCACTGTGCTGGCCAAAGCACCTTGACCGGCCCAGAGACTGGGTTGGCAGTGGTTCAGCTGCAGAGGTGCCTGGGAATCTCTCTGGCCCTTCTCTCCTCTGGCAATGCAGCTCAGAGGCTTTAGCAGGACCAACCGGGGACTTGGACAAAGAGACAGGGGATGGGAGTGACAGGGAGGCGCAGGAGTGTGGTGAGATGAGCAGGTGGATTCTGTAATGTAAGTACCTCCTAGTATCTGTCCTTACAAGGTCCTCTGTGTGTCTGCAGCTTTCAGGACTGGGGTATATGGGGCAAGCTGTGTACTGCACAACTCTAGAGGGCACAATTCATTCAGTGTCCAGGTGAATGGCCTTCGAAAGGGCTGTGCAGTGGACAACGTATGCAACTGCCCATGTGCTTTGAGCACATGTGGGTGAACTTAGCCTTGCAGGAGAGCAGACTTGCTTGCTGGGGAGCAGAGCGCCTTGGTGAAGTCCACCTGGACAATGATATCAGACCTGGGCTTCAACCTGGCCTTGTCATTTATTATAGACTTCAGATTAAGAGCCTAATTTCTCTCCATCTCAGGTGTCTTATTGTGAAATGAAGAATTCCATCTGTGCTCAGCCACGGAGAGGAGCAAACCAGACAATGTGTATGAAGTGCAAAGGTCACACTCTGCTGAATGCGATCTTTGTGTCATTGTCTCCTTTAATCCTCCAGACAACCTGTGAGGTGTGCCTCCTCATTCTTGTTTTGAGAGGTCAGGCAACTTTCCCAAGGTCGCCACTTAGCTAGGACTCCCCTCGATTGCATCAGAAACTCAACTTGAACCTGCTGGAGCAAGTAAGTGACTATGTGGCCTTAGGTGCCACAAGTGTCTAGAATTGGCTCTGGGGACATCTGTATCCAAGGGCCCAAGTTCTGTGCCCAGCACTCTGCCTTTCCCATTTTTGGGGGGCAGGGGGGCACTATATTTCCTGGGTTGGCTTGGTTCTCAGCTAGGGACCCCCTGGGGTAGGCAGTGCTGGGAGGGGTCATTCCAGGCACATGGGGTCTTGAGCTTGGCTCGGAAGGGAAATCGTTGTCTTTCCCAAAAGTTCCCCCAGAAGTGCCAGGAGGGAGAATGACGTCTAGGCCTGGGTCACAAGTCCCCACTGGGCCGGGCCAGTCAGGGAGTTCATGTGGACCACACTGACGAGAAATCAGGGAGGGACTAGGTCAGAGTCACCGGCCCCCTGTGCAGGGCTATGGAGGGAGTGCGGGCCGGAAGGAGGCTCTGAACCCAGGGGTGCTGGTCACGTGGTAAGTCCCAGAGCGTCCCTGCTGCCGGGCACTGTGGGTGGGTGACGCTTTAGGGTACTCATCTGCACAGCGTGTGATTTCTGTCCCGAATGTCATATTTGCTACTATTTATACCATGTTATTTCAGGGATGTTTTAATAAAAAAAGTACAGGCCTAGGTGTGAGAACACATTGAAAAGCGTAAAACCGCCACATGGCTATTTTTGAAGCTCTGGTCCCTCATCATGACCCTGGGGGCAAGGAAAGTGTGCCGTTGGTTTTCCTCCGTTGTACGGAGGAGCAGGTGGAGGGACTGGGGGTTTAGGGACTGTGAGCAGCTTCAGCCTGGGGTTTGGGGTCGAGCTGGGATGGAATCCAAGCCCCCCATCTCTCAATCCGGGAACCTCATCATCCGACAAGTTTCTCAAACTCTGTTCCAAGGAAGTGCACTGTGGGGGTGGCGGGTGCTAAGCAGGCAGCACCTCCGATTCCACAAATGAGTTTCTGTGGGACCGTCCCCCTCTTCTCTCTTCATGGAAATGATGATCTGATCAAAGACTCGCCCGGTTCTTCAGAGTTAGTGAACAAGCTGTGCAGATGGATAAAGGGTTCCTGAAGTCAGCCTTGGGCCAAAGCCCTACCCTGAGTCTCACGAAGTCAGGTGCGGTTCTTCTGCCAGAGCCTCAGGGAAAGCCTAAGGGATTAGGATTAGAGACTCAGTGACCAACAACAATCACAGCATCGGTCGCTGCTCTTCTGGTGTGGATAGTAAATGTCCTCCAAAGGCCGAGTGCCGGGGCTCAGATATCAGCCTGTGGGGCTACCAGGAAGCTGTAGGAGGTGGTGCCTAGTGGGAGGAAGTTAGGCCATTGGGGGTGTGTCCTTGAAGGTGATTCTGGGACCTCCCTCCCCTTTGCTCCTTGCTGCCGAGAGGTGAGCAGCTTCCTCCACCATGCGGCCCCACCATGACCAACTCTGCTGCCTCAGGCCCAAAGCAACCGAGCCAAAGACCATCGAGTGAAACCTCTGAAACCATGAGCCCAGATTTATCTTTCCTCCCTTAAATTGATTCATTCAGGTATTTTGTGACAGTAACAGAAGCCTGGCTAACACAGCTGCCATCTCCCTCCTGGACCCCTCAGTGGAGGTCCCCAGGAAGGGGCACTCTACGCCTTCTGCATGCAAGGACGTTGCTGCATAGATACCGCGAAACTGAACCTCAGCGTCAGGCAGAATCTGTTTTCAAACCTTTCAGGGACATCAGAACCAGTGTGCAGCAGCCAGACGGTGAGATTTTTCTGTTTCCATCTCTTATATGAGCAAGGAGAGAGAGAGAGAGAGAGAGAGAGAGAGAGAGAGAGAGAGAGAGGGGAGACAGAGAGAGAATACACATAACTGCTGGCTATTTCCTAAGATCACCCATCTTGCAGGGTATTTTGGTGAACTTTTCACCACTGACAGGAACAGCTTGGCGCAGGACACGTTTGTCTATTTTGGCTCATGGTGCTGAGGTCTTCCAGCTCCTTAGCTCCGAGCTCGGGGTGAGGAGAACATCGTGGCGGAAGGGTGTGGTAGAGGAAAGCATCCCAGGACTTGGCAACCAGTGGAGAGCGAGCTGGTTCACCAGGGACACAATACAGACCCCGGAGGCACACTCCCAGTGACCTACCCCCTCCAGCCGCACCCCACCTGCCTTCTGTTACCACTCAGTTAACCCACTCAGAAAGTGGATTAATCCACGGATTAGGTGACAGCTCTCATGGTCTAATCAACGCTCCTCTGAACACTCTCTCACTGTCTCACACATGAGCTTTGGGGGGTCACCCTGTATCCAGATCTTAACAAAGGACTGGACCAGCAAAAGGCAGGTTGACCCTGGACGTGTCCTATGCAGTCTAGCCCTTTGCCCTTGGCCAGCCTAGTACTGTGAGCCACTGGCCTGTGCTGTAGAAGCTGGAGCTCAAAGACTCTCCGAAATTGGGCTTGTTACGGTGATTTGATTTACACCCGTACACGGTCGGAGCCAGGACTCCTAGGGCAGTTAGCAACCACGACAGATGTTCCTTGAAACATCCAGATCAGAATAGGAAACTCACTCAGCCCCACTATGGAATTCAATATGGGTTAAAATAACAAAGGTGAAAACTGATTTGCCTGTTTTCTTGTTTTTTGGATACGGTGGATTAGGTTCTGTGCCACTGGGCACGTCTCAGAACCTTTGCGGTACCAAGGAGCATTGGGACTGTCCAAGAAAGACCTTCCAAGTGCGGTTCACTGAGGCTGGCAAAGCTCAGTTTGCAAAATATGGCTACTGGTTGAGGAGAATTAGCCCCTGACCCACACACCAGGTGTGCCAGGAAGGTTATTTTATGCCTCCTGTGTGCAAGGATGTCACACAGACACCACGAAACTGAACTTGAACCCACGGTACCATCGGTATCATCTCTACCCTGGCACATACATGCCATCTCACTGGGCAGCCATGGAGAAACCACCTTGGAAGGCACAGGCGGCAGTTTAAGGGCTCATCTGCAGTGAGTGGCTCTTTAGACATTGGAAAGTGTTTTCCTGGAGATCCGATGCTCACTCTGAGAAGGGGCTGTGAGGGGTGGGACGGTGCCGGGTTCGAATGCCTACATCTGCATTTCGAAAACTGAGTTTTGCCAAATCTGAGAGATACAAGCAGAAATCTTGTTGGGGTGAAAATAGTTTGGGAGGCTCATCTTGCAAAGGCACTTGCCCACAAGCACAATAAATGTTCTCACATATCCTGTGAAATTTCAAGTAAAGATAACCTGTTCCACAATACGTAACCCAGCACTTTCCAAACTCATTGACAGCATCTGTTTATTTTCTAAACCGGCTGTGGTTTAGAAAACAGGGCGTGTTTAACCTACAAAGCCTCCGAATCAGTGTGTCACTGTTCTGATACGGTAATGATCAAATGTCCCGAGGGTCTTCACAGGAAAGCACATTCCAAGTCCCCACCAGGGAGGCAGGGATGTGCCTTCTCCCCATGCGTCTCTCCTGGGTCCCTCTGGGATGGAGATCTCAAAGACATTGTTGGAAGATAAATTGTAGCACCCCCGCCCCCATCCCCAAAATAAAACCCTTACAGGAGAAGAACGTGAGACGATACATAATCAATAACCCAGTGCTGAGTCGGGGTTCGGGGTGCCCACACTGTCTGAGAGTCACTCCGCTGATTACTCCAATTCACACGGTACATCTCTCGGGGATCTCTTGGAGGGAGGTGGGGAAACAATGGCTGGTAATGGATGTAAGCTGATCATGAGCTAGGCACATCTGTTTAATGGATGTGGGAGCTCCAGCTGTAACCCAAGGCGCAGTGCTAAGACCAATGTGTACACTGAGATCTGACTCCCTGCTAGGTCCTGGGGTGGCTGGACAAAGCCCAAGCCCTGGGTCCTGGTGTCCTGCTACGAGGAGAGGGACTGGGAGGGGCGGTGACTTCGCAGGCAGTGAGGAAGGAGAGAGGGCACAGGCTTCAGGAGGAAGACTGTGTTTCTATGCTGTTGTGTCTTTGAGAAAGGCGTTGAACTTTCCTGGCCTCAGAGTGCTTTATCTTCAAAATGCAAATGGGGACGCACCTGAGAAGACTGAACAAGGTGTGTTCATCCCAGGGCCGGGCATATTCTGGCATGGTTAGCACCGTGTAATGACAGACAGCTCCCCACATGGACTTCTTCCCATTGAACATGCTCCGTAAGGCTCACAGGGTAATGGAAAACAGACCCGTGGGCCTTTTCCATGGGCTTTCTGAGCACTTACCGATGGTTGTAACTCCGCGGCCACCTGGGGGTTCTCAGACGAGACTTCACAGGGTGGGGAGGTGGTCCCCAAGCCCCCACCCACTCATTATTTCTGCAGAGGCAGGAACCCGATTCTCATTTGTATACACAGAAGCGTCCTGTGACTGACTCATGTTAACCGGACGCACAAGGCTCTGAGGGACACTACAGAAGCAAGTTCCATGACCCACAGCAGGAGAAAGGCCTGGGCTCAGATCTGGGGAGAGCCGTTTGGGTTGCCCTACTTAGCATCCTCCATCGTCGACAAGAAGCGGCTTGGGGAGTACACAATTAAAAGATAGGAGTCGGATCTGCTAAAAAAAAAATCCCTCCCCCTAGCCAGGAAAGTCAGATTAATTGTCTAAAAAGCAAGCCTCGCTGTCTAGAGGCAAAGTCATTTTCCTGGCTTGATGCTGATAAATTCTGACAAGTTCCTAATCTCCAATATCCTCTCCCTTGCACCAACAGCAAAATTGCTTCCCACCAGAAAAATGTACAACATACTTTAGAGGTGAAATTTTCTTTCTTTGGTTACCTTCTGACAGTGGTAATAGAAGCAGCAGCCACTGTCGTCGGCGGAGGGCTTCCTAGGTGCCAAGGGTGCTACAGAGTACGCCACGTGTGTTGTCTTCAGTCATCAGGACAAGCCTGCATGCCCCTAGATGTCACGGAGGAGGAAACTGAGGCTCAGAGTGGCGATGCAACTTGCTAAGGATCTTTTTAGCTAATTGTGGAGCCAAAATCTGAACTCAGATCTCCCTGACTTTGAGCTCCGAGCTTCTCTTTGACATCCCTTTTAGTAAAACCTTTCCAAGGTTCTATAGTACCTTTGCTCATCTCCATCAGACCTACACACTTCTTTGGTTGGCTACACAATAGACACGGGTTCCATTAGTAACTCTATACCAACCATCTTCCGGGATGGACATGTCTACAGATAGCGGCTCTTTCTATGTAGGTGTCTTGTAAGTTCCATTTCTGATGATGTCATTTTCCAATGGCCTTGAAGTTTGAGGCCTTTCCGGGGCTGCTGTGCCCAATCTGTGTCTCGAGTAGCCTGTTTCCCTGGTTTTATTCCAGCCGGTAGGGAAGGGACACTATCTCAGGCTCACATCCCTGATGGTCATTTGAACTGATGTGTTTCATTGACTCTGTGGCACTGGGTAAATACACTGTAGACGGAGAAGCCAGAGCTGGTTTCCTTGGAGACATCTTTATTCACCTTCCTGAGAAGGTGAAGTCAAGTCGAGCATTTTCCTTCCAAATCAGCAGCCAGAGAAATGCCAAGAACCTCACTACGGTAGTTTTGCTGTTGATAAAAGTCAGAGTGACTTAGCAAGCCAGGTGCAATGGAGTCAGAGTTAGAAAATAAAAAAAGCAAAGCCCCGTTTAAAGGTGTAGTCTCATCGGTGGAATAATGCATGCAGAGACTACCTGGAACAACCGGATTATCGTGTTTGTTTACATGTAATAAAATTAAAAATTGAAGCCATCATATTTTACATTACTGAAATCTCACTTTGGGGACACTGAACTGTCATTGGATGCTGTATCAAGAAGTCACTCTCTAGTGACATTCAATCATATTTTCTATCAAAGCAGAATCCGTCTTTGCCAACTCCTGCTCTGCAGACATGCCTGCAATGTCAAAGCAAATAGAGGACATTCCCGTGGGATTAGACCGAGGAGAGCGCGTGTCAGGTGGTGCCGATCCCCGATTCTGTCAAGGGACTCCCCTTATGGGGCGCTGCTGCAAATGCCAGCTCAGGCCCGGGGCCAGAGGGGCTCCACAGCGGCCCCTGACCCTTGGAGGGGCACTCGTCTTGTGATGCAGGAGGGCAGCCTGTTCTCTGCAAGCTCAGGAGCTGCGCATCTTCCCCTCTGCCTCTCAGCTCTGCTCTCCGGGTGTGTGTATGTGTGTGTGTGTGTGTGTGTGTGTGTGTGTGTGTGTGTGTGTGTGCCCCCACCGTCTCCCCTTTTACCTGCCCACGGCCCTCGGAACCTGTCATTTGTCCTCGCTGAGTCAGATCGAGGTGACATCTCTGAGGTGCTCGGTGGCAGGCAGGCAGGCTTTGGAAGGGTTCCCTCAAGAGCAGAGCCAGGACCAGGACACAGGTGGAAGCGGTTCCCTGGGACAGTGGGACTAACAGGTAGGGAAGTGGGAAGGGGTGCTGGGAAAGGGGTGACCCAAAGCCTCTGCTGTCAAACCTGCACAAAACACAAGCCTCAGAATTACCCAGAGGAGAGGCGAGGGAGCTGGGGAGTTCACATGCCAATTCCAGAGGGCCCTGGTGGCTGGTGGTCACATTCCTTAGTATCTGCCCTATCCCCCGGGGCAGCTCGGCTCTCACCAGCTGTGGGTGGAGGAGACCCACCCCCACCAGCACAGCAGTGGGACCCTGGCAATATGCTGGAGTCCCAAGAAAGGTCCGGGGAATGTGGACAGGGCCGTGGTCCTGGCTGTCACACCTGCTGTGCCTCGGACAGCAAACTTACCCCAGACCCTTACTCCCTCCTCCACAACATTTTGATTCTGTCCATTACTCCCCGCACCTTCCGTTCCCTAGATACACTGGGCACTGTCTCCTTACCACCCAGATTAACACAATCACCATTGGACTGTTTTTCTACTTAACTAATTAAAAAAACAAAAAAAAGTCCTATAATGAAATAGCTCATGCATACAGGGAAAATCAAGGGAACCCCGGGGCACACTGTGCGTCCACCCCAAGCCCGCCACATTCGACCTGCCTCCAATTGCTTCCTCTCTTACTCAACGGCATTAAAGCTTCTTGAGCACCATGGCCTCCCTGCCGGCCCCCCCAGAGGGTTGGATCTTCATCGTTCTCAGGCACAATTTTCTGTCTTTGCAACATATGTGTATATTCTACACACACACACACACACACACACACACTGTGCAGAAGACTATTTTACATTTTCCCCAAAACTTATGAAATAGGCATCGTGCTGAATAGATCATTCTGAAGCTCCACCCCCAGCCCTCCATTTCTGTACATCCTCACCCCCACCCCCCACCCCTCACCCACCACGTGCAGCTCTGGGGCTGCCGTCCCCCCTGCCGTGTGGTTTTCCATTGTGTGAGTTCCCTGCAGGTGACGCCTGTATTTTTCTGCTAATAGATTGTAGGTTCTCGCCCCTCCCCCATCACAGAAAGTTTTCTTTTCCTTTCCAAACTGTGCTACAAGAAACACTCTGAGGATTTACCAGTTGCTTTGGGTACACGTGGGAATCTGATCTGGGCACGTTCAGAGAAAGGGAAATGCTGAAAACTAGCTTCTGCCCCCTTGCAGGGTCACCATGGCCAAATGCCCCTCTCCTTGAACTAATTTGCTCTTCACAGACAGGATGTGAGAATCTGTTTCTCAGCATCCTCACCACGGCTCCCTTTTGTCATTGTTAATTTTTTTTGCCAGTCTAGTCCAAAGCACATCCTGAGCATGGGCCACCTCTCCTCCAGGGCTCTGCCTGGTCCCACCGCACCCCAGTATGGGGTAGAAGCCCCCCACCAGCAGCATTGCGGGGCATGGAGAGATCTTTCCGTTGTGCTTTGCTTCCCAGGTTACTAATATGCTTACGGGCCACTCAAGTTTTCTCTTCCCTGGATTCCCTCTTTATACCTTTGCCTCCGGTTCTCTGGGGCCTTTTGTCCTCCCCAATTCTGTGTATTCTGGAGGCCCATCTCTGTTTCTAGCGCCCGGCCCCACCCCGTGATGTGTGCCATCTGTGTTTCTACTTGCTCTGTGGCAAGATTTGTTTTCTGGATGATTTTAATCATAACAGTGTCAGCTTTACCTTGTTTCCTCCACCCGTTGACTTTTTGAAGAAATTCTCTACCAAAGGTGCTCTTTCTCTTCTGCTAAGTGTGTTAGACGTTGGCCCTTTTGATTCAGGTTCTATTTGCCTGGGCTTGACGTTGGGGGATTGAGGAAAAGATCTAATTCACTTTTTCTCCAAATGGAACCACGGCTCTCTGGGTCCTACTCGGGGCCCGGACATCCCTTTTTTCTTAATGATTCATGATGACACATGGGTCATAGTTGGGGTCTCCTCATACATTTACACATATGGGGTTAAACCTGAGGGCTGTCCAGTCCACCATAAAATTTGACCACCGTAAAATCCATATCACACTGTCTTAACTTTGGCGATTTATGATGTCTTTGTCACCGGGAAAGGAAAGCCCTCTCCCCAAATTGGTCATTTAAATTTTTTTTTTTAAATTCCCTTAATTTTGCAGGTCTGATTTCCATGGAAAATTCTGCTAGAATTACGACTAGAATGATATTAACTTCTTTAAAGACTGACTTGGAAACAGTTCTATTTTATAATATCGACTCTTCCCACTAATAAATAGGATCTGCTGCCCACACCTTCATTTCTCTGGGTCTTTTTCTTCCTTTTTATGTCTTTCAATAAAGTTTTATAAATTTCCCCATAAAGGTTTATTTCTAGATTCCTTTAAGTTTTTATTGCTAATGTATGTGGTCTCTTTTTAAAATTACATCTTCTAATTGTGTTGGCTGATGTGTACAATTGGTTTTTGTAGATTTAAGCTTGTTCTCCGCAAAACTGCTAAATTTGCAATTTAGCGTTATTAGTTTGTATGTAGAGTCCCTGAGTTTTCTAAAAGTAGATAATTCTGTCTTTAAATAGTGAAAATTTGCTTTCTTTTTTTTTTTCCCCTGTCCAGGCTTCAAGTATTTGAGTACTTTTATTTTTGCTCTTCTTCTTACCAAAGCATTGAGCGTACGATTTTGTGTATTCCTCAAGGATTCTGCCTTTTGAGTGATGAGATTAGTTTGTTTACACTCTTTGTGTTTCTTGATACACTGATATTTATTTTGTGAGTCTTATTTTGTATTGCTGGTCATCACGTGGTTTTCGTACCCTTGCTCTCTCTTCCCTGTGGCCTACTGTGTGGATGAAAATATTAAGATCTAAAATTGATGAGTCTCTCTGCTTCCAAATCATGCAAAGATTAGAACTCTGTGACTCAGACACTTGCCCTTTTTACCCTACATGTCATTCCTGTCCGGTGTTTTAGTGCTCTCTTCCTTTTTAAGGTTTCAAATCATAATTTTACTATATAGGTGAGCGTCCTTCATCTCAAAGTCCAAAATCTGAAATGATCTAAAATCTGAAACCTCTTGCAATGGGTTTCAGCCAACCCCCTGGACAACACCAACAATATCAAACAAAATGACCTTCAGGCCCTGTGTCTCCTCAGGTCTGCATGAAACAGAAAGGAATTCCGTGTTTAGACTGGGGTCGCATCCTCAAGCTCTCTCCTTATGCATATGCAAACATTCCAAAATCCCAAAAATAGTCAGAAGTCCAAAACACTTCCAGTCCCAAGCATTTCGGATTCACGATATTCAACCTGTGGTTGTTGTTTAAACATTTGATGATTTTCTATGTTTAATCATGTGTTTTCCAGGTTCGCTGATGAGTGCGGCCTCTTGTACTTCACCGTGTCTTTCTGGGTCTAACTCTCTCCTTTCTGACATACCTGCACCTTCCAGCAGCCATTTCAGCAGGGGTCTGTGGGTGGCAAGCTCTGCGTCACCTGCCTGGATGTGTCTCCATTTCCCTTTTGCTCTTCAACAACCATTTTTACTTGTAGGCAACCTCCAGATAACACGCTGTTGCCTTCAGGACTCCATTAATGTTTTGAAAAAGATCCTGTCATTCCGGTCGGGGGCCCTGGACTTTCCCCTCTGGTTACTTTCAAGGTCTTTTCTCTGTGTTTGGTGTTCCCTGGCTGCACGCTTGTTTTATTTGTACTTCCTGTAATTTGATGTTCATTCTCAATCTACAAAGAAAACATTCTGCGTTGGTTTCCTAGGGCTACTGGGACCAAGTACTGCAGATGTGGTCGTTTAAGAAAAGAAAAACTTGTTCTGGGGACCAGGAGTCTAAAAGCAGTGTCCTGGGCCAAAGTGACAGGGTCAGCAGGTCCACGCTCCCTCTGAGGCTCGGCAGGTGAACCTGTTCTGGCCTCTTCTGGTTTCAGGGGGATGTCAGCAGCCACCAGTTATCGGCCACCTCACTCCAGTCTTTGCGGCCAGCGCCTTCCCGTCTCTCTGCACTCTGTCTTGCAGATCTGCAGACTCACTCACTTTGGGTGGCCATTTTTCAACCTCCTCTACATACCTATCATCTAAATTCTGAAGATTCCCAGCCCTGCCTAATAACTCTTTCTCAAGTCTTTCTACTCTCTAGTTCCGGAACTCCTATTAAAAGTATATTGAATTAGGTGGCCCCCCCGTCTGTAATCTAGTGGCTCAGGAGGCTGAGGCAGGAGGATGGTGAGTTCAAAGCCAGCCTCAGCCAAAGTGAGGTGCCAAGCAACTCAGTGAGACCCCGTCTCTAAATAAAATACAAAATAGGGCTGGGGGTGTGGGTCAGTGGTCAAGTGCCCCTAAGCTCAATCCGCAGTACCCCAAAATAAAAAAGTATATTGAATTAGAATAAGATGTTCTCATGTTTAGAAAAATTTCAAAATATACTCTGCTGTCGTATATAACTAAAAAGAACAAATTTTAAAAAGCATATTGAACCTCTCCACTCAATGCTTTTACCTCATTCATCTTTCGGAACTTTCACATTTAACTCCATACCATACATTCTGGAATCTTCTCATGTTCATCTCTAGATTATTCATTCTCTTTTCATCTTACTTATCTGATGTTACAGCCATCATCATTTTGTCTACATTGTTATTTTTATGAAGACATTCTATTATTTTTAGAATCTCCTCTGTTTTCCCTCTTTTTAAGTATCTGCCATATATATATATATTTTTTTTTAGTGGTCTGTTTTGTGCTTGATTATTTCAAACATATAATAGAGTCTTTCACAAGATTCTTTCATCTGGAGTTCTTAGGGGGGATGGCTCATCTTTAATCTGGTGTGACCCCTGACTCTCAAACATGGTGAAGTTTCCCCCTGTGCGTTTGTAATTGGAGACTGGAAGCTCATTCTCGGCAGGGCTTCATCTGTGGGAATTCTGGGTGACCTGGGCGGAGGGTGAGCATCTCCAGAGGTCTGGGGTTGTTTCTACGAGATTTCCCACGGGTGTCACTGTTCATGTACCAGAGTTTGAGTTCCTTCTCAACTTCGGAATTCTGGGCTGGTGTGGGTGGTATAAATTGGAACCCTTTTGTGAGAGTTCTTGGTTTTGATCTTCATGATTTCTTCTTCTTTTTGACAAGACCTGGATCCCAAAACTCAAGTGCTCCTGTCTCCCTGGGCATAAAATTTCCCTCCACTGGCCCTTACGCGGGGTGGGGACTACTGGCCCTCCCAGCAGCCTGGCTCCCTGTGGGAACTTCCATTTCTCACTACGCCTTCTTTTGAGTCCAACATTTCAGTCTCTGTACCTTTCCTGGCATTAAAGACGCTAGCTCCTGTGTCCCCAAGATGGCCTCTCACCTCCTCTTTGGTCGCTGGTTCCTGGAATCACTCCCATCATCTTAGTTGCTGCAGTGTAAACTGTGCTTGCTACACTTTGCCAAGGATTCTGGGTGCTGATGTGGGAGGGCTGCCTCCTGCGCCTGCACCCCTCAGCCAGGCTGGTTTTCCCACTAAGGCTCCTAGGACTCACCATGGTCTTTCCCAAACAGTCTCTGCATTTAAACATCTCCCTCTGCCCGGCATGCTTCCCACAGCTACCCTTGAGCTCCTTCCCATCTCAGCTGAAACGTCATCTCCTCTGCGAGGTTTTTCCGGACCCTGTTTCTGTAGAGTGAGCCCAGCTTTCTTTATTCTCTCTCGTTCCCTCCTCAGTTCCTCCGTGGAGTTGCTGGTAACCCGTAATTGCTGTGCTTATTTATCTGTGAACTTGTTCACTGCAGGTTATGCCCCCTCGAATGTGAGGCAGGAACCTTACCCGGTGGTACAGTGAGGGTGGTGTCTCCCCTCTCCTGCCGTCACCCTGACCCCCAAGACTGTGTTTGGAGCTGGGGCCTCTAAGGGAGTCGTTAAGGGGCTGGGCATGTAGCTCGGTGGAGGAGCATTTGCCTAGCTTATGTGGGTCCCTGGCTTTGATCCCTAGAATGGAAAGAAGGAAGGAAGGAAGGAAGGAAGGAAGAAAGATTTGAGAGTGAGCACCAATCTGAAAGGATTTATGTGAGATAAAAGATGCCAGAGAACATTTCCTCTCTGCCATGTGGGGGACGTAGAAAGAAGGCGGCTACTGAAAGCCAGGGCGAGTCCTCACCAGACCCCGGCCCTGCTGACTGCCTGATCTTGAACTTCTAGCCTCCAGGTTGGTGAGAGAATAAATGCCGTTTAAGCGCCCAGGCTCTGGTGCTTGTCACAGCAGCTTGTTGTGATTTGCCTCTAGAACGTCTCCCCAGAACTCATGTGTGAAGACAGCGTGGCCATGTTCAGAGGCTGCAACAATCGGCTCTTGAGAGCTCTGACCTCACCGGTGGATTAATCCACTCGGTGGATTAATCCAATTTGGATGTTCCTGGGTGGTAAATGTGGGCAGGCAGGGTGTGGTTGAAGGAAGCCGGTCACTGGGGGTGTGACCTTGGACGGTATCTGTCCCTGGTCTCTTTCAGTCTCTCTCTGCTGCTCAGCCACGAGCTGAGCAGCTCTCCTCCGCTATCCTCTTCCAGGGTAGTTTCTCCTTTGAAGCCAGGTGACGGTGGCCAGGGAGAGACCCCTGAAACCATGAGCCAAAATACAGCTTTCCTCTGCTGAGTTGTTCTCATCAGTATTCGGTCACAGAAGCAAAAGACAGACTCACGTACAGCCCAAGCTGACCGATAACAGCCAGGTACCCTACTCTGTCCCTCCAACCTGTTCAATAGTTCTAGAAATACACGTACCAGACGAGAAGCAGGTTGTAGCAAATCTGAAGACTCTGAAGAGACTCTCTGCACCCAGAACAGACCTGCAATGTGTTATTCTAGAGCTGGGAAGACACACATGACATGGCCCCGGGCCTAAACGCCTTCCTTGTTCCCAAGCGCAGACGCTAAAACTGAGAAAATCCAGACCCCAGCCAAAGTAGAACAACAGGAGAGTTTGCAGACGGAACTTTAAGTTAGGATCCTTACCTTAATAGGTTCTGTCTTGGGATGGTTCTTACCGTGTGCAAAACCTGGCCTGAGAGCCACGTGGGGAATCAGGACCTGCCTGGCTTTACCTGCAGTCAAAAAACACACCCTTCCCCCAACTCTCCACAGAGGGCATGAATTACGCTGGGAAGAACGTGGAGAAATTGAAGTAGTACAGGGAACCCACACCAAGCAGGAAGTAAAGTGATCGTTGAAAAAACAAATTGATTTTCCCATTTTGAAAGCCATATGATTGGGGCTGGGGATGCGGCTCAGCGGAGGAGCACTTGCCTGGCATGCTGGGTTCCAGCCAGCAATGCTACCCAAACTACAGAACACACAAAACAAGAAAGAAAAAGCACACTCATAATTTTCAGAATTGAAGACCTATCAATCACAAGACTCAATAACCATCCTAGTGCACATTTGATTGTTTAAAACAACCACAACAGACCTAGAGTCTGTCTGTCCCGGTAAATGGTGATTTACTGGGCGTTTGCTATAGGCATGACCTCAGTTTATCCAACTCTCTGCATCAGGTGTGGCTATTCCCATTTTACAGTGAGACTGCCTAGGAGCCCAGAGGTCAAGAACTGGCTCACCATCTCACGGGCAGGCTGTGGGCCAGGGAAGGTCGACCCTGGGTCTGTCCGACCCCACACCCAGTGGAAACCTTGTCTTGCAACGCCGATGTGGAGACATTTCTTTGTCCCGCCCCACTCCTACGGGTCTGTGATTGTATTTCTCTCTATGTCGCCTCCCTCCCCTATTCACCTCAAGAGGTTTAATTTTCCGCTATCGCTGAGTAGCCTTTATAAGAACTTCATTACAAGCCGAAAGGTATCTGATCACAGTGACCTCACTCCACAAGGACAAAATGATCACTCTGGGAGGCAGAATAGCCTGATCTTGTATAATTGAAGTCCTGCATTGCTGACGACCCAGTGAATCCTCTCCTTGGCAGAAAACCCCGGAGATGGCACCAGCTGCCACAGGCAGATGACCCCAGGTGCATGGTTCAAAACGGAGGAGCCAGAACCCACCCAAACAGGCCCTGGCAGGAGAGATACCCTCCGTCGTGTCTTTGGTAACTCTCTGAAGCTGCCATGTTTACAAAGTAGAGATCCCAGTGGGCCCAAGAATTCTATTGTCTGGTCACGCACACCTGCCCAGCAGAACTAGCGCGGCGTGTGATGGGCAGCTTGGGTGGCGCACTTTCTTCCAGCAACTTCTTTATGTGCCCTTCTGCCCTGTGCCCCGAACTGCTCTTTACCAAGGGGGAAACCAAGACTTGGTGGGGGCGGAGGCGATGGACCATTTGATGCATCAACTTGAATGGGCCGCAGCGTGTCCAGATGTCTGGCCCATCATTATCCTGCTTGTTTCTGGATGAGATCAACTGGGAAACCAGCAGATGCCCTCCCGAGGGTGGGGGGGGGGGCTCCATCCAACCACTTACAGGCCCTGGAAGAACCCAAAGTTTAACCCCACCCCAAGCAGGCGAGACTGGCCCCTGCCTGCAGGCCTTCTAGGTCTCGAGCCACCAGCCTTTAAACACCACCGCCAGCGGTCCTGGGTGTCGGCCTGTCAAATCTTGGGGTTTGCCAGCTTCTACTCATCTGGGGAGTAGAGAAAGGAGTCCATAGGACCCGAGGGAGGGGGCACAGTGTTAGCCCACGGCCTTCAGCCCACGGACTCTCCAACAACCCAAAACTACTGTCCAGACTCCAAGAGAATTTTAAGCATCAAAAGTTTCTGATCCGAATGGACACATTTCTTCTTGAAAACATTACAGGATTCTTGGTCTGGATGCTTCATGAGTCATACATTTTCCTTCTTGCCTGGCCAGCCACCAATTTCTCATACCACCTTTCACTCCAACAGTCTCATACCCAGTACAAAGTGTCCTGCATCCCCTATGGTCTCCACCAGAGGAAGAGCAGAAGAATCCACGATTCAAACCACCCGGCCTGTCGTTGTGACAACGCCCAGCCCGGACCTGCCCTGAGCAGTTGTGCGCAAGGTTTTGCGTTGGCAGCATTTTGTGCGGAGTGGACGCAGGAGGAGGGTTTATCTGCACACCCTCCCACCGCCCTCAGAGTTTCAACTTTCCTCGTGGGTGTTGTGAAACTTTGTTGTTAGCTGCAGCTTTCTGGAAGCTTTCTGCTATTGAGATAAAACATCTGAGATGAGCATCTTAAAAGAGGAGAGATTAATTGTGGCTCCAGGTGTCAGAGGTTTCCCGCTCTGCTCCGCCAGCCCCGTTGCTCTGGGGCCTGTGGGGAGGCAGGACGTCATGGAGGGACGAAGCTGCTCGCTTCCCAGCAGCCGGGGAGGAAAGAGAGAGAGCAAAGGCCCAGGGACCCCCAGGTCCTCCAAGGGCAGGGCTCAGCGCCCTAACCTCCTGCAGCCTCGAGGTCCCAGACCCACCACCGCATAAGCCAGGGACAGCCTCTAGCACACGGCCTTGGGGGCCTTCAGATCCACCTGTGTCAAGACTGAATGGAGTGACCTTCTCCTCCTGGGTGTAGTATTTGTCCTTTGGTTTTTTTTGGTGGTTTTTCCCCCCGTTTCTTATTGATGTGTTGAAATTCTTCCTGCAATGCAGACCCTAATCCAGTTGGATGCAGCCGATATCTACGACTCCCAATCTGTGATTGATCTTTTTACTTCAAACGGCTGATCATTAAAATAAACCACATATCTGAGCTTCATTTGCTGATTTTTTTTTTTTTTTTTGGGCCGGGAGAGGAGAGGTGTTTTATAAAGAGCTCCTTCCTAGCTTGAAGCTTGAGAGACGTCTCTAACTTTTTCTATTATATTTTCTAAGGTACTTCTTGATTTCGGGAAAGCCGGGGGATTTTTAGCATGGATTCGGTGTCCCACCATCTTTCTGAATTTTCTTTTTAGTTCTAAAATTGTGCGTGTAGTTCTCCTTGGGTTTTTAACATGGGTGACGAGAACCTCTGCAGATACCTAAGTGTGACGAACGTGGGTCTGCCTTTCCAATTCTCAAGCCTGTTCTTTCTTGTTTATTGTATTGACAAAAATTCAAATAGAGCTCTGGATAATAGAGGGGGAGGTGGGCCACCTTGCCTCTGTCGGAATGTGACAGGTGACGCCACCCTCTTTCACCAACGAGGGTCGAACTTATTTTCAGGTCCTGACAGCTGTTTTTGTGTTTCCGATTGGGTAAGCGCTTTTCTGGTTTCTTTTAAGTCACGAGTCGGTATTGACGTTTCCTGGACACTTGTTTCTGTATCTCCTGAATTAATCATATTGCCGTTTCCCCTTTGATCGGGGATGTGTGGAGCTACCCTGGTAGCTTTTAAGACTTCCCACTGTCCTTGCCCTTCCTGAGGCAAAGCTCATTAGTCACCAGGTATTTATTTTAACACCCGGCTGGATTCAATTTGCTGATACCTTATTTAGGACTTTCCCCATCTGTGTTCAATAAGTGGGACTGACCTGTGATGATACGTGTGTTCTTGTACTGGAAACGTCCTAAAATTGCTCTTTCCCTCTCTTTTGTAATTCTTCTGAATAATTTGTGTTTTAAAAAAAAAGTATTATCTGCTTATTTCAAGCTTTGGTAAAACTCAGCTTTGATGTCTCTTGGGCCTGTGACATCGTCTCTAACTGGAATTTTCTCTTCTTTCCTAATTTAAAAAACTCCCCCTTACCAGATCCCATTCAAGTGACCCTGGCTCCTCTTCCTCCCTCCCCACGTCACCTTCTTTGGAAATCAGTTGTACTCTCATGCTCCTGTGAGTGGACCCCACCTGGAACATGGGTACGCCACTGCTTGGGGATGCAGCCTTGCCCTTCTCAAAGGTCTCTCTCTCTCGGTAGGAATTTAAATAGACACTTTCTAATGACTGTGTATGTAACATTAGTGCTGTGCTCATCACAACATACACACACACACACACACACACACACACAGCAGATAGGAATAGCATGAGGAAAAAAAAAGCGCCTCTTATTTTTAACCAGTTTCTGTTGCTAATTCTGGTGCTCCCGTCACATCTGGCAGGGCCTGTTCTGATGCAAGCTATGCCATCATGGAGGCTCAGCGCCAGGAGGCCAGACCCGGGAGGTGCAGTTTGGCAACCACGTGTATTGAGGATTAATGGGCAGGATGAAGTTTCCACACCACATACTCAGCACAGGAGGTTTATTACTCTGCCCATGAGTCATTAGTGCACCTTGTCGCAGTGAATGGTGTAGCTCGGAGACAGTCACCTGTGCCTTCTGGGCCCTCCCAGCTCAGCCCAGGATGGAGGGAGGTGCTGGCTGGGAGTCGGGAGCTGGGTTCTGGTCCTAGCCCTTCTCCTGGCTCTGTGGTCTTGGACTACATAACACCTCTGCAGATGGCTGCACCATGACAGAGTGTACCTCCCAGGGAAGGTGGATTTTGATGGGTGGACTGGGCAAGGCGATGGCGATTCTCTGTTAAGCCCTGTGGCCTTATGACTTGTGAGTACTTGAAATGTGAGGCGCCCTACACCCCAAGCCTGGCTTGGCGGGCTCTGAGATCACAGCAGGGGGCTTCTCTTGGCCAAGTCATGTTCATGTTGCTCTTGAGGATGGGGCACTTCCTTCTTTGTGACTCTCTTAGGACAGTACTGCCTAAGCTGGTGTCAAAGAAAAAACAAAGAGAGTGAAGGGGCCCCTTAAGTACTTGTCCTTGTCCACCCCAAGAAGGACAGCAGAAGTGGAATTTCAGGAAGTCTGGTAGCCAGCAGAGCTTACCACGGACCTGGGCTGGGAACTGCTGCATATTTGGGAAGGAGTAGGGGTATCATCTCCGAGTGGATGGAATGCTGGTGAACTCTCTCCTCCCCCTCGCTCATCTCTCCTCCTCCCTCTTTTCACTACTGTTTGCTGAGAGCTTGGTGTACACAAGACACTCTGGGAGTCATGAGGGAGATGATGAGACAAACACGACATGGCCACTGTCTTCAGGGCGCTCACAGACCAGATGGGGATGGGAGGGGCTCCCCCGTAAAGGACCATGGAGAAGCTGGGGGAGCAGAGCCCTTGACAGCTTCCTGAGGGAGAAGGCACCGGACAGGGCAGCCTTCAAGCACAGGTAGGTCTCTGATTACAGAGCAGAGATTCTGCAGTGGGAAAACCCCGTACAAGCAGGTGACCAAACCTTCACAAGGTGAATGTCTCTAGCAGTTGTGCAGGACAGAGGGCTTTGGGATAGTCATGGGACTGACCCCAAAGTGTCCAGTGCGATGAGGGTATAACTAATGAGCCCATTAGCCTGGGATTGATGCTAATGGACAGCCACTGCTAGCTGTTGAGAGGGTCCCACATTGGTCAAGTTACCTTTACCTATGACCACAAAGGGGCTTAGATGTCCCATCGTTAAGTTTTTCTTGGCAAAACACTATTTAAGACATGGATTTGGTAAGCAGAAAATCAGAAACACGGGAGGAATCACTTAATAATGAATCGATTGTTGTACAGAAATCTTCTTCAGGGTGGTGACTGCCTTTAGTGCATCAGGACTCAAGGAGATCTAGGGCGTCAGTGATGGTGGTGGTAGCAGCCCCAGGATTTTGGGGGAAATGAAATCCATGGGTAATCTGGAAGCCAAAGTATAACAACACCAAGTGCCTGGATGTGGGGAAGGGGAGGAGAAAACACAAAGGGGTCGTTCCCCTTTAGGGGGTCACCCACACTCTCTGGAGTTGGCCTGCATTGGGTTTGTCAGTCACTATCCCATGGAAAAGGAATAATGTCCTCTGTATACAAATGCCTATGTCTCAGAGAAGGAAAAAAATAGTCATCTCAGAAAACTTCTAAGGCAGTCTTGATTACATTTCCTATTTTTGGAGAACTGAGCTCATCTCACCCCAAGACGTGAGCTCAAAGACTTTTATTTGGGAGTGAAAACTAAGCTACCTGGGGCTCAACCAAACTGCCTCTGGCCTGCTCTCACCAACTCTCAAACATTTCTACATCCCTTACTGTGCACCAGGTACTTCTTTAAATGCTTCATGTGCATTGACCCTTTGGTTACTCATAATTTTAGGATGGGATGCTGTTATACCCATTTAACAGATGAAGGAATGAGGCACCTGGCCCCAAATCACAAACATAGCAAGTGGCAGATCCAGGATCCTAATTTAAGGAAACTAGACCTACTTCCCGCTTTTAAACACTAAATATAGGGAATTCAAGATGGCAGATTAGAGGAAGCTTACGTTTCTAGTTTCTCCATGGCTCAGTATTCAAGCAGAGGGGGTACTGCTTCTCAGCAAGGTGGTGAAAGAGGGAATGCACTGAAATTAAATTTTGGACAGTCAAGAGTTTCTGAAGGACTCAGAAATTTAGATGCATTGAGCAAAAAACAAAAAATAGATTCCATTGGAGCCAAGTTGCAGCAGCACTTGTCCCCAGTCAGAGGGACAACACAGAAAGGAACACATGGACAGACGTGGCATGGAAAATCCTGTATTTCAGAAAAGCAACCTGAACTTAGCTGATGCAGAGGTCGCCTGATGAACTCGTATCTGAAGAGAACTCTGTGTTTCTGAATGAATAAGCAGAAACCTGAGGCAAGAGCCATCTTGAGGAGTCTGCTGCAGTCTGATGTTGTGTAGTCTGGGAGATCATAGAAAATATTGTCAAACTGTCCCAGCAGCACCCTGTGTGACCTAGGGCATACCTAGCAGAATGTGAATAAAGCCGGCACAGAGAAGATTGTTGTACCCAGGGGGATTCAAGACAGAATTACAGGGATGCTAAATTAAACATTAAAAAGAAAATAAAATGACAGGAATCATAAACACCTGTTTATAATACATTGAATATAAATGGGGGTCTCAACCCTCCAATTTAATGACAAAGGCTGACAGTATGGGTGTAAAAACAGGACTCAACTATATGTTGTTTGTAAGAGACTCACCTAACAGGCCAAGACAGCCACAGGCTGAAAGTGAAAGAATAGAAATTGATATCCCATGCAAATGGAGCCCCCAAACAAGCAGGAGTAGCTATTTTTGCATATGAAAAAGCACACTTTAAACCAAATTAATCAGAAGAGACATAGAAGACCATTTCTTACCAGTGAAGGGAAAAATCCAACAAGAATATATGGAGATATCAAATACTTATGCCCCAATTTTGGTGCACCTGATCACATGAAATAGATACTACTTGAATTCAAGACTCAGTTCCCAGTAAAATAATACATGGTTATTTCAACATACCTCTATCACCAATAGATAGGTCATCCAGACATAAACTCAGTAAAGACTCTACAAATTTAAAAAACATCATAAATCAAATGAACTTAACAGATATCTATAGAAAATTGCATTCAACAAGAGCTAAACACACGTTCTTCTCAGCTGCTCAAGGAGCCTTCTCTGAAACAGACCAAATTTTAGGCCACAAAGCAACTCTTTTCAAATCCAAAAAAAAAATTCAATATAATTCCTTGCATCTTAAAAATCATAATGAATGAAATTAGAAATGAACATTAAAAACCCTACAGAAACTTCATAAACCCTGAAGATTGGACAATATACCTTTCTATGATGAGAGAATGATAGGAGAAATTGGGGGAGAAATTTTTAAAATTCTTAGCATCACATGAGACACAGTGATACAATATCCCAGAACCCCTGGCACACTATGAAGGTGGTCCTAAGAGAAAAGTTTATAGCTCTGAGGACCTAAATCAGAAAGATTTCAAACAAACAACCTAATTATGCATCTCAAGGCCCTTGAAAAATAAGAACAACGTAATTCCAAAATCTGTAGAAGGAAGGAAATAATTAAGAGCAGAGCTGAAATCAATGAAATTAAGAATAAAAAAATAAGCTTACACCAATGAAATTAAAATAAAAAATAAAATCACCAATAAAATGAAGAGTTGGTTCTTTGAAATGACAAATAAGATTGATGATCCCTTATCTCTTTTTATCCAAAAGAAAAAGAGAGAAGACCCATAATTAGAGATGAGAAGGGGCCATCACCACAGACATCACAGAAATCCTGAGGACAATCAGAGTCTTTGAAAACTTACACTCCAATACCTTGAAAAACTTAGAACTAAACGGATACACTTGTAGACACATGGCCTGCCAAAATTGAATCAAGAAGATAAAGAAAACATAAGTAGACAAATAATTAGCAAAGAGATAGAAGCAGTAATAAAAAGCCTTCCAACAAAGAAAAGCCCAGGACCAGATGGAGTCTCAGCTGCATTCTATCAGATCTTTAAAGAAGAACTAAGGACAGTGCTCTTCAAATGATTCCATAAAACAGAAGGGGATGGAACATTTCCAAATTCATCCTATTGAAGCCAGTATCCCTTGTGCCCGAACCAGACAAGGAGTCATCAAGGAAAGAAAACTACAGACCAATATCCAGGATGAACTTAGAGCAAAAATCCTTAATAGAAATTAGCAGATCATATTCAACAGCATATTAAGAAGGTTACACACCGTGCTGAAGTTGGCTTTATCCCAGGTATGAAAGGAAGGTGTAACACATGCAAATCAATACACACAATCACCACTAAGTAGAATTAAGGACAGAAACCACATTGTCATTTCGATGGAAGCAGAGAGCACTTTTGAAAAAATGCAGTAGCCATTCATGATAAAAACACTGAGGAAGCTAGGGATAAGAAGGAACCTGTGTCAACATCATAAAGGCTGCATATGTCAGACCCAAAGCCAACATCATAGAGAACGGGGAAAACTGAAAGCATTTCCTTTAAAACCCAGAACAAGGCAACGATATCTACTTTCACCACCCCTATTTATTATAGCACTAGAAATTCTAGCCAAAGCAATTAGGCCAGAGAAGGGAAGGAAAGAAATAAAAATAAAAAGGGAAGAAGTCAAATGATCACTGATTGCAGAAGATATGACCCACACTTACAAGGTCCCAAATGTTCTACCAGAAGACTGCTAGAACTGGTAAACCAATCCAGCAAGGCGGCAGGTCACAAAATCAACATACAAAAATCAATGTACACCAATAAAGAATCTTCTGAGAAATATCTCATTTACAACAGTCTCAAAGACATACACACACACACACACACACAAAAAAAAAACAACTAGGAATAAATCTAGCCAAGTGGGTGAAAGATCTCTACAATCGAAACAATGGAACATTGAAAATGAAGAAGACACAAGATGAAAAGACCTCGCAGGTTCACGGAGGGCAGAATTAATATTGTTAAAAGGTCCATCCTGCCAAGAGCAATGTCAGATTCCTCTCAATCTCCATATATATTCTTCACAGAACTAGAAAAAATAGTAAAAAATTCATTTGGAAGGATAAGAGACCCCAAATAGCCACATCAATTCTCAACCAAAAAAACAGTTCTGGAGGTGTCACAACCCTGACTTCAAGTTATACCACAGAGCTATAGTGACAAACGCTGCATGGTACTGGCCCAAAACAGGACCAATGGTACAGAAGAGAGGACACAGAGACAAACCTAGGCACCTGTAGTCGTCTTATCCTTGACAAAGCTCCCAAAAACACACAGAGGAGAAAAGGCAGCCTTTTAACAAATGGTGCTGGGAGAACTGTTGGTTCATATGTAGGAGAATGAGACTAGATCCTTTTCTCTCACCTTGCATAAAAGTCCACTTCAAAGTGGATCAAAAAAAGACCTGGGAATTAGATCAGAAACTAGGCAACACTCAGAAAAAAACACAGGGTCAATGCACCAACACACAGACACAGCAAGATCTGTCTCCATAGGAGTCCCCCAAACTCAGGAAGTGATGCCAAGGGTTAAACAGGGTGACACCAAATTAAAAACCTTCTGCACGGCAAAGGAAACAATTAAGAATGTGAAGACAGAACCCACAGAATGGGAGAAATCTTTGCTAACGTCTCTTCCAACAGACGCCTAACATCGGGCACACACAAAGAACTCAAAAAAGTCAACACCAAAAAATATATTTCCCAGTTATTAAATGGGCAAATGCAGTAAACAACACTTCTCAAAAGGAGAAATACAAATGACCAACAAATACATGAAAAAATAGTTGGCATCATTCACAATTAGGAAATGTAAATCAAAAGTACACTGAGATTTCATCTCATTCCCGTTAGCGTGGCAGCTGTCAAGAACACAATAATCAATGCTGGAGGTGATATAGAGAAAAAGGACCACTTTTACACTGTTGGTGGATCTGTAGATTATTACACCCATTATAGAAACCAGTAGGCGTTTCCTCAAAAGACTAGGCATGGAACCACCAAATGACCCAGATATACCAGTCCTCAGTATTTATTCTAAAGAATAGAGTCCTCATTCTGCAGTGATACATGCATGCCCAAGTTTATAGCAGCACAATTCACAATAGCCAAACTATGGAACCAGCCTGGGTGACTGTCCATGGATGAAAGCCTGAAGAAAATGTGGAGTATAGACACCATGGAGTTTTATGCAGCCATCAAGAAGAATAAAATTGTACCCTTTGCAGAAAAATGGATAGAACTTGAGAATATTACATTAAGTAACATAAGCCAAACCCAGAAAGTCAAGCTTTGTGTGTATTCTCTCATATGTGGGAGCTAGAGAGGAAAAAAGAAGAAGAAAGAGGTGTGTGTGGCTGGAGGGGTCTCGTGAACATCAAAGGGAGACCAGAGGAGTAGAGGAAAAGAACCAGGGCTAGGGAGGGAGGGAAATAAGGAGAAATATTGGGGAATGATATTGGTCAAATTATATTGTTATATTGTGTGCATGTATGAATATATGATGACAAACCCCACCATTTGCACATCTGTAATGCACTAATAGAAAACATGGAAAAAATAAACACTATGTCTAATTTCCTTTCAAGGAAAAAAGTGTCAATCATAATGACTGTCCAGTAGCCATGCTGTATCGGTTAGCTACGGCTGCATTGCAGACAACCCCCAAAGTCAGCAGCATAAAACCATAATCATTCATTACATAACCCAGGCATTTGGAGGAAGGCTAGGAATCAGCTCCTGCAGGCTAGGCTGAGTGGATCTTGGCGCTGGGTGCATGTGTCCCTCTGTAGACAAGTGGCATCTCTGTTCTGGGCTAGAAAGTCTGCAGCTGACTTGGGGAAGCAGGGCTCCAGATGTTTCCTACCCTCCCCCTGCAGAGCAGGAAGAGAGAGGAAGGAATCATGCAAAGCCTCTGGAATCCTAGAAAAGTGGAGGAGCGAGACTTTAAAATCCACAGTCGTGGGAATCACAGGAGGAGCCTGCAGGAATAGAGACAGAGACACCAACTTTCTGAAGCTCTTACTTTGTTTTTCAGATGCCAATCTTATTCTAAGGAAAAAAAAAAAGACTCATTGAGCAGAGAAAATGGAATCTGTCGAAAAAGATGGCTGATGTTAGTGAAAAAAGGCATTTAGGTGACAGTACTTTTTCAATCTTACTGCTAAGAACAGATCTGGGCTGCATAGCTTTAATTGAGTGGTATATATTCCCCCGCATTTATCATAGATGTTTATGACCAGCCCAAAGTTTTCCCCTACTCTTGTAATGATGTGTTGGAGGGGTAAGATGAGGATAACACGGGCCTGTTTCTCAATTTTAGATTGTCTTTCGGAAACTCAATACACAGCCACAGAAATCATCCCCAGTAATTTCAAGTTGGCAGAGCCAAGCTAATTATCTGCAATTTCATCTGTCAAAATAGTTTGGAAAATTCTCACGTGTGAGGGGATTGAGTCTGAGTGGGAGGGCCTTGCCAATCCTGTGCAATTTTCACAAGTTAGAAGAGGTGTTAGGCTTTGGCCTTGGGCAAAGGGTATCTCATCATCCTGCTTTCGCACCCATATGCCCTGTCCACATGGTCATGGGCTGTGGCTCTCAGGGACTTGGCCTTGCCCTTTCTGAGCCACAGCTAGTGTGGCTGGCGTAGAGAAGCTACATGCATTTTTGGATGAACACCTCCGGAGGCAGGTAGTTCTCTTTTCCACACACTTGCGAGTCTTACAAAGGTGCATGTACCCTGGGGTTGTTATGGCAGCCGCCCCTCGGATTGGTCAGCGCCCACTTCTCTTTGGTGCCCCCTGCTGTTCAGGTTGCTAAATATCCCGAGCATCCCTTTTCTAATTGTGGGATATTTTCTCAATTCACTCTCTTTCCCTGGGAAGCTGACATTTCTGGAACAAGGGCCACTCTGATTCCAGGAGTCACCCCAGCCCCTCCAGACCCAGAGGTGACAAGAGTCCCCAGTGGACCCAGAGGAGTTCATCAGCTTCTGCTGGTCTCCTTGCAGCCATCCGCAACTTTATAAGTAGACACTAAATTAAACACACCTCGGTGATCCCCACTTGACTGTGCCATTTCTTTCCTACCAGGACCCTGACTATATTCCATGAAGTTTGAAAAAGAAGAGATGGAGGAGGAACACTCGACGGTACAGCTAATGCAGTCACAAAATAGCAAGGAGCAGGAGCAACGCCAACAGAGACTTGCTTCTTGTTTCATTTGTGAAGTTACTTAGAAACATCAAACAGACCCATTTCCTGGCCTTCTCCTCTCCCTCTCTCTTCTTCCTTCCCTCTGGCGCCTCTCCATCCCTCTCTTTGGGACTCCATCTCTGTTTCCTGCTTTCCCTCCTTCCGTCTCTCCCTCTCCCCCTGCTCTCTCCACCTTGCATTCCTCCCCAGGCCTGGTCTGCAGCAGGCCCTGTGCAAGGCAGACACAGAGGTGAGCTTCACCTGCTCGGCCCGCCCAGAGCTCCCAGCCTGGGACTGAACCCGCTGCCAACGTGCAAAGAGACTGGACCGGGCAGAGATTCCTGAGTCCACGGACCTACACCACATTCCTGTTTGTCCTTCACCAGCAGGTGACCTTGGGAGAATTAGTTAACCTTACCTGCTGCTGTCTCCGTACCTATAAACCAGGAGTCCCCCCCGGCCTCCCTCGCAGAGCACTTAAGAGCCCTTCACAAGATAACATATGCAAAGCGCCCCGTGCAGCTCAGCCAGCAGTGAGCACCGATACGTAGCCCACTCCATCTTTTCTTTTTAGTGGACAGAAACAGTGACAATGTCACTTAGTGGTAAGGAGTGTTAAGATCTCAGGCAAGCTACTTACTGCTGGGTTTAAATGGAGCTACTATAAACAGATTTTCCCAGGGGGGCTGTGGCGATTATATGTGATAATGCATAGACAGCTTCAGATTATCCAAATAATAAAAGTATCAGCCAATGATCAACCCTCATTACGCCATGTTGGCCTGTATTTCAACAAGCTCTGGCTTCAATCCCCGGGCAGGTGACTGCTCCTGCCCCTGCCCAGTTTCCCTCCTTATCTCTTTATTTTGAAATGGTTCTAACCAGTGGAAATCAGTTTGTCCAGTGAAACGGTGGGGCTGACCAGAGGACCCCAGGGTCCTAGGCCATGGTCATTCCCCTGGACCTGAGATTGTGCATCACCCCTTAATATCCCTATAGGATCTCAGGGAAACAGCATCTGGACACCGATATGCTCAGATGTGCTCACCTTGACCTCTGGTTGTGTGCGGGGAGGTCCTCACGGTAAGAAGTCAACTTTCTCCCAGCCTGCCCATCCGGTGGCAGGGGACATCAAGAAACCAGGTGTCTGCTCACCTTCAGAGAAATGCCAGTCAGGCCTGCCCGTTCTGATCATCAGATCCTTACACAAAGCCCTCCTTCTCCTGGTGCCACTCAAATCAATCTAAAGGGCTCCCCAGTTGCTTTTTAATTTTCTTTTTTAAAATTTCTCCTCCATCGGGGACTTTGAAGGTCCAGTCTCCAGGACTGGGCAGCCACTCCCCCGACTCAGGGGCTGAGCAAGAGCTGGGGAATCCCAGGGCCTTCTGCCAGACCAATGCTTAGCACACAGTAGGTGGTCAATTTGATGAGTGGAGATCAAAATCTGCTATCACTTAATTTTACTTACGTGTAGCAGATTTAGGGTTTTTTTTTGCCACTGGGAAAAAGATAAAATTTTAAAATTCATAGTCACATTCTACAAGAAGCCCATGCCTTTATCTGACTTTGGTCCATCTCCCCTTCTTTTAAAGCGTTAGAGCTTGTGTGCAGGGAGCTTCAGATTCACTTGGACAGTAAGAGTTGAATAACTGAAGTTCATTCTCATCCCTGATGAATGCTGCGGAATCCACCAGTCCTCGGGGGCAGAGACCCCACAGCTGTCTTGCTTATCAGCTTGTTTAGACACTGGGTGGGTGTCCCCCTGAGAGCCTCGGCACCCCTGGAGAGCACAAGGTCCACTGGCCCACTGATACCTGCCCAGGGGTGAGAAGAGCCCTGGCATGTCTCCAAGGCTACTGAAGAGCCAATGAATGAAAAAATAAATACAGGAAGAGATGCCTTTGAAAATCCTCCCCGACCCCAAAGTACTCTCCCAGTGAATGGCTCTCCACGGGGGCTGATTGGCAGGCAGCCCAGGGACATTTTGATAGTATCTGGAGGCACTCTTCATGGTGCCGTTTGGGAAAGGGGGTCCCTGCCGGCATCAAGAGGGTGGACCCCAGGGATGCGGCTGAAGATCTCACAAGCACAGGACAGCTTCTTGCTGCAAAGAATGACTGGCCTGCGACGTCCATAGCCCGAGGCTGCAAAAAGCTGACCGTAACCAAGGGGGTGGGTCATCACTGCGTGCCTGGGACCTGACCTTGGAGTTAGCGCCTGGCCCTTCCCACTAGGAAAGCCACTGGCGTGCCCCAAATTGACGGCAAGTTTCGAAAACCTCAGTTCTGCCGCCCGGGCAGGAAAGCTCGCCAGTGACCCGCGGGTAAACTCCATACCGTGTCAGCGGCACGGGCAGCCGTGACCCCTGCCAGGGACCTGGCCCGTCGTGGAGAAAGGAGGAGGAGGAACTGAGATTTCTGAAAATGGAAGCCCGGGTTGGCTGGTCGCTCTGCCCGATGGAATCGTTATTTCTTACCTCCCTGTTTCCTTTGTGCTGACGGGGAAGGGGCCTGGTTGCTTTCACATCAGTCTTTCCATGGATGCGGTCGCCCCTGGGACCTGCCCCTCTGATCCCTCCTAGGTAGGTCACATTTGTTACATGTAACGTTTAGAGGATGGTCGACGGATGGGTAGGAAACCCATTCTTAGTTAGAAAGGCCCTTCTGGTAGGTGGATTCCCGACCCGTGCTATTGTAGCATGTCTGGATTAGACGGAGCAGCCGGATGACATTGCCATTCACACACTTGGACGAAATGCTCCCGTTCCCCTTGGCTCTCACTTAGAAGTCACAAGAAAAGGGGGAAGGGCCGGGTTGCTCCTTTTCTTTCACGGTTGTGCAGGAAGATATTTCTATTCCAACATTTTAAAAAGTCACATAAATGTGTGGTGGATAGGAAGCCCCGATGGTAAACAAATCCCACGTGGTTCTCGGCACCAGCAAACTCGCTCCACACCCTGGGATATCTGCTTTGCAAATGAAATGTGCAGAGCGAACACGGTTTCATTGAACATAAGGATCTTTGGATGGTTTCTGCCGCTTTGCAGAAATGAATGACTCATATGCTTGCCTCATTTATTGAGCATTTACTATGTGTTGCATTTGGCCTCTCTCATGTAACCGGAACGAAAGTGAGGCTCAGAGTGGGAGTGTGATTTGCCCAAGGTGATGCAGCTAGGATGTGGCGCAGAGCAAGGCTGACTCATGGCTTCGGATTTTATTTCTGATTATAAAATTGTGATCTTTCTGGCTATAAGGCTACCCAGGTCGGTGTGCTCTTGGTGATGATGAAGATGCTAGAGCTTCACAAGACCGGAGACCCACTTGGCGTTCTCTCCCACTGTGTTCAGGGGGGTCCTTGTGCACTCCGTTTTCCTCTCTGTTATCCACATCAGCCTTATCTCCATGTCAGCCGATTCCCTAGAATCACACCTGGCCGGGATACCTGGGAGTATTTGCAAGGGGACCTTGTCTCTGTCCACATTCCAAAGCTCATCTTTATGGTGAGTTGTGCATACCCACAGTCAGCTCCCCACATCCTTCTCCAGGCCACCCTTGTGTAAGTGGGAAATGCAGCCTGGTTAGGCCCTCGTGGGTCTCGGCTCTCAGGGACTCAGAGCACAGGCTTCTTGTCACAGCAAGTGTATGATCCCAGTGTTTGAGATGCACGGTTTGCAGATGTCAGAGCCCTAACACCAGCCACCTATTTTCTCTAGGGCCTCACTGAAGAAAGCCCTGTGCTTGAATGGGGGCGGGGGGAGAGGCTGGACCCATTTACAGAGAGACATTGCTTGGCCTCCAACAGAGCAAGGTGCTCGTGGCAGACAGCCTCTCGGTCTCCTTACTTCTGTTGTTGTTGTTTTTTTTGATGCTGGGGATGGTGCCCAGGGCATCATGCATGCTAAGTGCATGCTCTACCACTGAACCGTACCCTCAGCCCCTTTCCTTAGTTTTGAATCTAAACTCTCGTGTTCTTACCAAGCGTGTGTCATGCTCTTGTGACTGAGAAAAGACAAATTGGAAGGCTGCCGAATTCATGCCAACCTTCTCACTGCTATCTGCCTCCTCAGTTAATGCACACTGAGCTACAGATGTCTTTGTAGGGATCCTCCAAACTGAGGAGCCAGAGCACTGTCTCTTTGGAAAAGACTGGAAACTGCTAACTTGGGGCTGCAGCAGAGGCTCCCAGGTCAGGCTGAAAGTCTAGCCCGACCGCTGCTCAAAAAAAAAAGAAAAAAAAAAAAAGGCCGCTGCGTCTGGAGCTCTGCTCAAGTCGAATCCACTGGGTTTTAATTCTTTGAACATTGGCCTACAGATTGGATGCATGTGCTGGCTCCTGGTTGACCAGATGGTTAAACTGAGCAGCCCCCTACCTGCACCCATCCCCTGGACAGAGTCAGCTCACTTTGCTTGCAACACTTTGCCTTAAAACCCTGTAGCCCAGGGAGCTGCTGTTCTGTGTATCCTGGCGGGTCTCAGCCACTCTCCAGGGGCAGCCAGCGGTCCCCATCCGGGACTCAGAAGGAGGAGCCCAGCACTTAATGAGAAAGACCACAATCCCGGGGAGCTTCCCACAAGGGCCCCTTCATCTTTCTGTTTCTCTGAACTCTGATCAACACCAGAGAATTGGCTAATGAGCTCAAAGAAGGTTCTAAGTGGGTTTTTGCTGGTGGAAATGGGGCTCATTATTTAGCATAATGGATGTACGCAGGCTTCTCGCGGGTGGAGTTAGTGGTACTCAGGGTGCATACTTTGGCTGAGAAAATTTCCTGTAAATTCCTCAAATTTGCCTGAAGGGATTTGAAAAACGTACAAATATCGTGCTCTTCTCCCACAGGGAGGGTGCCGGAGACTGGAGCCCCCAAATATTCCTGTGTTCAGCCAGTGGCTGGAGGATTCTGGTCACCTACTGCTCACTGGCAATGACCTCTACCCTGCCCCTCAACAGCTGTGATGTCCACATAGGGACATCATGCAAGGTGTGGTCCAGCTCACCTGCAAGGACGGGCAGCTAGGATTCTATTGAGCTCACGCTATAAGTTATAGAGTCTGGTGTCTGCTTGCTAAGAAATGTCTGCACGTGGCCCAGGGCTTGGGCTGAGATGAGCTTACGTTGTGACCTGGAAACACAGATTCCAGAGAGTAGTTCTTCCTCAGCACCTCCAACTGCTGGTGGCTTCCAAAAAGAAAGCAATAGATGTACATGATCCAATTGGCTTGTGTCAGTTTTTAACATAATCTGGCTGGTTTTTAAAAATGGAAGGAGTTTTGCCAGGGGGCCTGCCTGTCATCCCAGCGGCTCAGGAGGCTGAGGCAGGAGGATCGTGAGCTCAAAGCCAGCCTCAGCAAGTGATTGAGGCCCTAAGCAACTTAGCAAGACACTGTCTCAAAATAAAAAATAAAGAAGGGCTGTAGAGGTGGCTCAGTGGTTACGCATCCCAGTTTAATCTCCAGTACCAAAGTTAGAAAGAAAACAAAAAAGGGGGAAATTTTTTTTCCCCCACGTCTATGCAAGATGCATGAAGAACCTGGACAGCAAACTCCTAGCATGCTCCACCTCAGTGAGTGAAGAGGCAAACGTTTATCTTTGAAATAATCCTTAGTTTCCTAAGATGCCCCAAGCCATCTTTTCTCCAGGTACCCTGCCTTGAGGTCAGAGAGGGAAGACCACCCGTGACTCAGCTCCCAGGGCCCTGGGGGACCATGTGGGATGCGCCTCTTCCCCTAGAGAAAGGAGGCCGACGTCTGCTTGGGCAGGAGGCTGCCGTGTTAATTCTGTGTGTCCACTTGACTGGGCCAGGGGCTGCCCAGGAGTCTGGCTAGGCATTTTCTCAGGATGGGTCTGGGAGGGCACTTGTGGACGAGGCCAGCGCTTGAACGGCAGGACTCAGAAGGCAGTGTGCCCTCCCCAGAGTGGCTGGGCCTCCTGCAGTCGCTGAGACGGAGGGAGACTGAATTCTTTCCCCCTGACGGACGTTGAGCGCAGACACTTCTCTTCTTTGAACCAGGACTTAGACCCTCCGTCTCCTGATCCTTCAGGCAGACGGTGGCCTTCTCAGTCCTCGTGAGCCTGTGTGCCAGTTCTCTAGCGAATGTGTACCTTCTGCGGGTCCCTTTTCCTGGGGACCACGACTCATCCTGAGATAGCAAGTCTGTGAACAATTCCACAGAGTGACCTCCCTCCTAAGGTGCTCGTCCTCTGTCCTGCCTTCCGTGGGCCGAGTCCTCCGCTACTCTCCCGCTGCCTCCGGCTCATCCTCGAGAGCACGTAGCCCAATGGTCCCCTCCTCGGGACGCGTCCGGAGTGACTCTGCCTCCTTGGGCCACTCTGTGTTAGCCTCTAACTCCGCCCCCTTTCTGATTTGATGCTTTGTCATTAACTAGGAGTCTGTCTGTCTGCTGGCCGCCTGTCTCTTCCCCTAGACTGGAATCTCCTGGAGGTCCAGAGCCTCACTCCACCTGGTCACCCCCCACCGCGCCTGGCACAGCGGAGCCACTTCACAGGTGTATGATGAGCGAATAGATGAGCAGCCCAGCAGAGCTGCCCGCCGCCCCCGGGGGAGACTCCACTCAAGGGTGTGCTTTGCTTTGACAAACTCATTAGAGAATTGCCCGAGAAGAAGAGAAGGCGCAGCCTCTGTGAATAGTCACGCTCCCTTACAACTTGTCCTTGGCTGGGGCCGTTTTGGTTTCTTCCTCCTCCAGGGCCTGGTGGCCATCAGAGAGACATTTTTAATTTTCACAGCTGCATCCAGTCACAGGGGCCAGGGCTGCTGCTGAACCTGCTTTCATGCACAGGACCTGCCCCCTCCCTGCCCTGTATGCCCACCAGCGAACATCTGGCCCCAGATGTCAGTGGTTCCCACGTTGGGAAACCCTCTCTGAGAATGATCACATTTCCCCTGTCTCTGCTAGCAATTTCCAAAGCAACGTCCAAGAAAGTAGACTTAACCCAAGTCATCCTTCTTAGGAACTCTAGAGACATTTGGATTCTTTGTTGACCTCGGGTGGACGGTGCATCGGTCATTATTCAACAGCACTGCTCCCAGGAATCATAGAGATGGCCTGAGCTGACCCAGTAAAACCCACAGTGGACGTCTGACAACCGCAAACATAAACTTGTCATTGGCTTTTCCCAAAAGAATAATAATGCAGGAAAATTCCTCTACTTGCATTTTCAGGCCGCTCAGATTTACCCAAACGAAAAAAAAAATCGAAGCTAATATGGTCAATAAATGAGATGGCGATTATTCTCATTACTAAGTGATTCTTCTTTTTTTTCTCTCTTTCTTTCTTTCTTTTTTTTTTTTTTCCCAGAGGGACTCTCTCTGCCAGCCTGCTTTAAACACTTGGCTCCTCTTGTGCATATAAAATCTAACTGGGTTTACAAAGGCATTAATTCATGTGCGCATTTCAGGCTCACTGCCACCGTGAGCTGCTCACCGCCTCTCAGGAGCCTCACAGCCCGCCTGGCCACCCTCCTGCTTCTTGGTTTCCCCTTTGGAATGTGGTCTCTTTGGAGGGCAAGGCCCTTGTCTCTGAGACGTTCAGTTCTGCTTCCTGGCACCCTAAACATTTCAGAAGGACCATAAATATTTATTGATGCTGATGAGACCAAGGAAACCAGACAGGTGCTCGCTCGCCTCCTTGTCAAGTGCTTCCTGGGACACTTTTATCAGCATGTGCAAACCTAGGTACTAAGATCCCTTTCCTTCACACACTTGGCCTGTTCCAGGGACTTGGTGCTTCTGAGGCCCTGGAGACCCCTCTCTCCAGTTCAGCTCTTGCTCATCTCCTGCCAAACATTCTCCAGTTGTACCCCCCGCCCAATCTCAGCGACAGCAGGTGGGCTTATCCTTGGTCCCTAAAAGATGACTCTCTATAGTGTGAGACTTTTGCAAGATGGAATTCAGCAGCTGAGATCAAGAACTCTCACACAGAGGACCACCAGGAAACCTCAGCCCTGCCGGGGACTTGCTTGCCATGGAAGGCATCCAGCCCCATCCCTCGCCACCCGCCTGGAGCAGAAGTGCTGCCGTGGGCCAGTGACGTTGTGGCACTATGCCTTCTAGAGGATTCTCAAAGCTTGCACCCAGAGCTTGAGAACTGCTAGGCCACAGGTGCAAGACTTGTCCTAAGAGTGGAGTTCACTGCCTGAACCCTGGTTGGAGGCTGTTCATACATCCATGGACATGGATGTCCGTTACTTCCATGTCACTCAAAAGAAACTTCAGGAACACTAGACCCCTGGCACTCCCAAATTTTCTATCCCATAGGTAGAGAGGAGAAAATACATGGAACGGGTCCACAGCTCAGAGGGAAAAGTGGTCCTACCCACATACACCTTGGTCAGGAGCCAGGCTTTCCCAACATGCCCTGCTCAAGGTGGCCTGTCCTCTCCTGCCCTCTCATGATAGTTTGAATCTTGAGTGTCCCCCAAGGCCCATGTGTTAAAGGCTTGGTCCCCAGGTGGTTCTCCTGGGAGGTGGGGCCTAAGGAGAGGTCCTTAGGTGATTGGAGGTTTGTGCTTTTGAGAGACACGGTAGGACCCAGCCCCTGCCTCTTTGTCTTTGTTTCCTAGGCAGAAGATGAACAGTTTGCACTGCTTTGTGTTCCTGCCATGTTGTGCTGCCTGGCTGTGGGCCCAAAGCAGTGGGACCAATCAATCACGATTGGAAAATCCAGAGCTGTGAGTGATGATAAACCTTTTGTCTTTATAAGTTAACTATCTCAGGTATTTTATCATAAGATAGAAAGATGACCAGCCCACCCTACTTCTCCTGGGCCATCCTCTTGGTCTTCCATGGCAGAAGGGGAGAAGGAAGGAGAAGAAAGGAGAACTAAGCCTAGCGTGAGAGCTCTGAATGCTCAGGAAGTGAGTACCGAGGCCGGTCCCCCTCTGAGCAGCATCTGCACAGTTCCCAGGGCTTCCATGCAGTACCAGGACCTCCTGCAGGAAGGAGGTCCCTTTTTCACCCCGAGTGGGAGGCTCAGGGTGAAGCCTCCCATTCCCGTCTCTCCTTCTCCCTAGACCGCTGCTCTCGCCACTTGCCACCCACACGCTCTCTCTCAGGCCTTGTGTCCTCCTGTTCCTGGAGTGGAAGCTGGCTCTCTGCAGACGTCGGGCTGATCATCTAGGGCTCGGGTTGGTGGCTCTGTCTTTAGGTCCAATTATCTTTGTCTTTGTGAATGATCTGAAGACCCACAGCAGAGAGCAGGGCACAGAGGGAAGAGGTGGCCACACTCCCCACACATGGGGATTCACGCTTCAGATACAATTCCCCGTGTGGGGACGGGATCAGCCCCCTCCCACACAGACTCCTTTACCACCTCCACAGCAACGCTGACCACAAACCATCGTGAAAATGCAGATCACCGTGTGCTTAGTTGAATCAGAATATTAAAGCCGAGCCTCGGGTTTTCCCCCAGATGCAGGAAGATGTCACTCTCCGGCCCTTGACTGGTTCCAGGGCTGTTTAGATTTACTCCCAACGAGTCTCTGCTCAGCTTCGCTTCTTTGCCAAATGCCTTCCCTAGGAGATGCGCTCCGGCTGTTGAACCACCTGCCCTGAAAGGCAGTGCCTACTGAGAGCCCAGCACGGCCCTGGGAGGGACCAGGTCCGCTGCGCCCTCTCCTCCTTTCCCTCTTGCCTCTAGGTGTCCCCCGCCTTCTGCCGGCCTCGTCATGGACAAGCACTGGCTACTGCATTTTGAGGTTCCTTCTCGGAAGCTGGATAGATTCGGATACACAATTCTGTCCACGGGGAGCCCATGTTTAAACAATAGGTTCAGCACATCCTTTAAGGCAAACACGATCGTGAAAGCCCTCGGATGGTGCTCAAGTTAATGACCCGGTGATGAGCCAGGAAATTGAAGAAGCAACAGTACCCTTTTGACATTTCTACCATTGAGACAGCAGAGTGGCTTTGTCATCGCACACATAAAATAGAGAAGGACTCTCCTCGTTCAGAGCGAGGGGCGCCTACCTTGCATCAAGATGCGGGTCTCTGCCTGACTTTCCTGGGGCCTTGCTGTGGAAACGCATCTCTGTGCAAAAACGCCTCCGGCAGCAGCCGGTGCTGTGAGCTAATGAAAGTCAACACTGTTCCTCCGACTCCCGGGAAACCCGGAGCTCCGTGTGAGCCAGTGTTTGTCATGTGGACCAAAGGAAGGTGACCCAGGTGACACGGGACCAGAAATGGACCGCTAAAACCAAAGCAAACCAAAACAGAGAAACAAACACAGTGTTTTCCCACTCTGCCAACCCTTAATCCTTTTTTATGATGTACCTCCAGTCAGTAAAGGAGTTGTGACTTCAGTGGGTTGCCAGTGACACTATAGAAATCCGGGGGTTGTGAGAGCAGGGCCTTCTCTTTTGTTTGACTGCATAGTTGTGGCCAGGCAGAGGCCCTGGAGCTCACAGTCTGGGCAAGGCCTGGCAGCCAGGGTGCATCCTGATGCCATCAGTGTAATGGCTCACCCGAAGGTCGACTTGATTGGATTAGGAGATGCCCAGGATTAAGAGGATGATGGGCGTGTCTGTGAGGGTGTGGCCAGGAATGATTGGCATGTGGGATAGCCAACTGAAATGGAGACCCTCCCTAAGTGTGGGCAGCACTGTCCAATAGGATGACGCCTTGGATGGAATAAAGTTGGAAGAACAGGAAGCCGCAGCAGATGCCACCTCCATTCTTCTTGAAGGGGCTCCAGATGGCTGCTACCATCGTCTGAGGATATTGGACTCTCTCTTCTTCACTCTTCCAAGTGGTCTCTGCCAGTGATTCCCCAGAAGCCTTCGGTCTAGGACGAGGGTGGACTGATGATCCCCCTTGTTCTGGGGCTTCAGCCTCGTGGACTCGCAGCTCCTGGTTCCTCCAGCTCTGCAGATGGCCACTGTGGACTGTCCAGCTTCTGGTCACATGAGCCAACCTGATAGGTCCCCCTGTTATAATTCTACTTCCTGTTGACTCTGTTCCTCTAGAGACACTAATGCAATCACCTGTGCAAGTTACCCAGGTCCCCGTGTCTTAGGCTGCGTTGTCATAAAAGCTCTTTCCCCAGGTGTAAAAGGTGGTGAGCAGGATGCGGTGATTTGGTAAATTCTGAAAGTCAAGTTGGGGAAACAGACCTGGCAGGTTCCTTGACATCACCTTACAGGAGCGCCCTGGGGATGGATCATTCAGAAACACCCTGACCACAAAACGTGAAACGGTCACTTCTAGGTAAACGCTGCTGTCTGCAGAATGACACTCAGAGATAAAGTCTACCTTTCGAGGTTGCATCCCAGTGGGGAACAGAATCACGCTAGGGTCCCTGCTGCCTTCTAAACACAGCACTGTCCATAAAGCCACCTAGGGTGACAGTGCGGTGGTTGAGCAGAGGCCACCTTTGTCTTGGCCCCGGCCTCCCTGCCTGGTGCTGCACCCTCAGAGCACATGCCCGTCGAGTGACCATCGGTTTGGGGTGTCAGACCAAAGTTGTATGTCCTTTCTACCTCTGTGGATAGACAGCCAGAGAGATCTTCATGGTGGACTTGGAAGGTGAACCCCAGTTTTGCAAATGAAGAGTCCAGAGTCTAGAGGGGAACAAGACCTGCGCTCAGCCTCCGAGCTCTCACCACCCCTTTCTCCTTTTCGGCTTCTCACACTTTGATGTGATCTGGTTCGTCCTGAAAGCTAGAGCAGGGTCACGGTTCAGACACAACCAAACCGACATTCTCCAAGGAGCAGAGCAGGCCACCCTCGGGGACTGTGTCCAACATGCAGGGAATCCAGGCAGAGGTGGGCCTGTGTGTGGAGGGATCTCCCGGGGACTCCCCGAGTCGCGTGAGGCCACTGGACACCAGTGCCTGGGTACGAAGATGGCGCAGTACTCAGCTTCGGATTGGATGGCCCTGAAGCCAAGAACGTCAGGTGGGGAGTGACTCAGTTATTGTCACTGACGCAGCCCAGGCTTTCCAGCTCTGCTGCCCAGGACGAGGGGATGCGAGCGGCCGCTGGGCTGGAGCCCTTCCAATGCAGCAATGATACTTTTCCCCAATCTCGCCAAGTTTCCTATCCAGAGGACAATGACCGACCACTTAATTGTCCAGGAACTCGTCACCTCCTGCACGGTCCCAGCAAGATTTAAATTGGAGACCCCAGATGGCCCAGAACCTCGAGGGAAATGTGGTGGCATCTCGTTTTTCATGTTCACTTTCAGAGGGCTCCGTAAGAGTTATCTACAAAATAAACCTCACTTAACTGCCAAACCACTTCCCGACTTTTATGAATACGTCCTCCACCGACTTTCCATGGTAAAGGATGATGTTTGGATCCTTAGTTTTTAAATGGGAACAGCTGCACTGGACCGGCAGACAGCTTTAATGAACAGATGTGTATTACTGAGGAAATCGATTTCCCTTTTCATTATTATGTCACCAAATTTGGTTTATGGCCAAGCGATTTACATTTTAAGCTAAGACTCGTTTATGGACTAATAATAATGACAGTGGCCTCCAGGTAGGGATATTTATCTCAGCAAAAAGATCTGCTAAGTGGTGCAAAATTTTTAGCCGTTATTATTAGCGATGCACCGCAAGAGGAAGTACACATGTGAACCCCTAAGTGCCGCACCAGCCCTTCTGCACCTCCCTGGATGACGTTTTTCTTTGAGTTCTTCTAGAAAGTATGTTTTTTTAACCCGTAGATTCTCAACAGAGGGGATTTCAATCCCATGGCGATGTTTGGCAATGTCGCGATAGTGCTGACAGCTCTGACTGGGGAAGGGGTGCCGATGGCATCTAATGAATAGGGGACAAGGGACAGGGCTAACCGTCCTACACTGGATCGTCCCCGCAGCAAGGAGGTATCCTGCCTCACACCACAAGAGCGCCAACGCTTCAAAACCTGGCTGGCGCCAGTTATGTTCCCTAAAAGATATGTTGAGGCCTTAACCCCCCTGGAGCCTCAAAATACGACCTCATTAAGAAGAAGAGTGTACATAGATTGCATCATGATGGTGATTATGCATCGTGCTGCAATATACTGTGCATTCTATTTGTGACAGCACGCAACATATTGCAGGTTGCATGGGTTAAGGTGAGGTCATGCTGGAAGAGGGCTGGCCTTGAATCCAGGAGGACAGGAGACTTGTATGAAGAGGGAGGACCTCGTGAAGGCAGTGGCCCAGCACAAAGGCCAAGGTACAAGGGAGGCAGAGACGGCAGTGACCAGTGACGATGCGGCCACCAGCCAGGAGCCACCAGAGGCTGGGAGCAGCACAGAAGGGTTCCTCCCTGAGCTTCAGGGGACAATGGCTCTGCCCACAATGTGACCTTGGATTTCTGCCCCTCAGACTGTGCAAGAGTGAGTTCCTGCTGCCACAAGCCACCCGGTTGCTTTGTGGTGCTTGGTTATAGCTGACCTGGGAGACTAATTTACTTCCTTTAAACAAAACTTTCCTCTTAGAATGAAAACAGTCGTATTTTACTGGGAAAACACACTGTTCCCCTTTATGGCTCCCTTCCTCGCTCATTATTATGCTAAATACCTCTGCCGGCCAGGCATCTCTGTTCCCACTTTAGAAATGAATAATAACAACAGTCAGCATGTGTCCAGGGCTCTCTCCCGCCAGCGGCTGCAGGAAGTGGCACATGTTACATGTGGTCACAGGGGAGGAAACTGAGGCATGGATCCGCCAAGGGCAGGTCCCCTGGCCCCACAGGTGGCCAGGGAGGACGTCTTGGGTCCAGTCAGTGAGCTGACTCCAGAGCCCGCACTCTTAACCCCTGTTCTCAGCTCCAACACGGCAGATGCCAAAGGACACTCCAGCTTGTGTCAGGAGTTACAGCCGGTGGCAGGACCTTGTCCAGCCAGAGTTCATGACCCTGCCCACGACACATCTCCAGCGAGGAGACTTAGCCCTCGCCATGCCTGAGCCACATCCTGCCCAAAGCCAGTGTTAGGAGGGAAAAGAAGAGGGGACGTGGCAGACTCTGGGCCAGTGTGCTCGCCCCTCTGGAGGGACGGAGTGGGAGGCACAAAGGGCAGGTGACCTCTAGGTTTCAGGTCCTGGCTGGTCAGCTGGCTGTGGGAGGAAGCCCAAGGGCTATGGCAGAGGACAGCTGCCCAGCTCAGGGCAGCCAGGAAGCAGAAGGAGAAAGAGAAGCGGAGCCAGGGAATCCTCCAAGACAGGATCCCCAGAGGCACCCTGCAGTGACCCGCTTTCCCCAATCAGACCGCTCCTGGAGCCGACAGCGCCTCACTAAAGTCTGTCTGAATTATTGATCCATCGGTGAATCGATCCATTGATGAGCTCAGAGCCCTCCGGACCCAGCCACTTCCCAAATCCCCACCTCTGAACACCGCTGCTCTGGGGACCAAGCCCTCCACCCACGAGACTTTGGGGAACATTCCAGATACAGATACAAACCACAGCAATACTTTCCCCACACATATGTATGATTATAAGTGTCAACTGAAATGATTCTGACCTTATGAGCTGGTGGGGAACTGGGCTGCATAGTCTGTGCACAGTGACTGGGGTGTGTGGGGGCAGAGCCTCGGGGCTTCTAGCTACACGGGCTGGGGCAGGCCCACTGCTAGGAGGCCCCACATTTCTGCCCCCTAGTCCCTGTCTTGGTGATCCCCACCCTTGAGTGTGGCAAAGTGATGCAGTGTCACCTCCATGATTACGTTACCTAAGGTCTCAGCACCTGTCCTGTAAGAGCCCTCTCTCGTTGGATTGGAAAAAGGGAGCACCCACGTGGTGAGCTGCTGACCAGGAAGGCCATGCGGCTCCCTCATCCTGAGGGTCTCGGGCCAGTCGTCTGTTCCTCCAAACACGCCTTCTTCATTCACTCACCCATCAACTGCTCGCATGGTGCCGGGTCTCTCTCCCACCAGCTATCAATACTGTCACTTTGCATTTACTTGTGTGATTATTGTATTTTAAGGTACAAATTGCATACAGCAGGTGCATAGATCTTAAGTGGACAGTTTGATCTGTTTTGACAAGTTATCGGTTTTGACAAGTGCACACACACACACACACACATCACCTGCAGAAAGTCCCTTCTTGCTCCCACCTATCTTAGCCAAAGCAACCCCTGTTTTGATTTTTAACACTCTAGATGAATTGTGCTGGTTCTGAAACTCCATATAAGTGCAGTTTGTGTCTGAGATCATCCATGTTACATGTATCATCAGTAACTTATTGCTTTCCTTCTTCTTTTTTCAGTGGGCAGTAGTATTCCATTGTCTGACTGTACCAGGTTTATACATCAGTCCTCCTGCTAGGGCACATCTGTATTGTGAAATGTCTTGGGCTGTTATAAATCAAGCTGCTATGTGCATTCTTGCACAATAATTCTCCCTACATGCATTTTCATCTCTTTTGGGAAAAATGCCTAGGAATTATTGGATCGTAAATATATATTTAACATTATAAGAAAATGCCCATTTTTAGAATTGATGCCATCATTTTATACTTTCTCTAACAATCTGTGAGTATCATTCTCTGTCTCTCTAATCTATGAGTATTTTTCTCTGTCTGGAATTAACCAAGATGAAAGGTGTAGTGGTATCTCATTTTGGCTTTAGTTTGCAGTTTTCTTGATGACTACTGATGTTGAGCATGCTATCGTGTTCTAATTAATCATTTGCATATCTTATTTTGTGAATTGTTTATTGTCTATTCAAGTATCTTGTTCATTGTTATTGGGTTGTTTTCTTATTGCTGAATTGCAGAAGTTCCTTACATTTTATAGATATAATCCTACATTGGATATAGGAATTGTGAAGATTTTCTTTTGGTTCATGGCTTGTCTTTTCATTTTTTTTTTTCAGTGGTGTCTTCTGATGAGCAAAAGATTTCAATTTTCAGCCCAATTTATCATTTTTTATGCCTTCTGTGTGCTAAGAAATCATAGCCTGATCTGAGATTTTAAAGATGCTTCTCTGTTTTCTTCTACACGTTCTATAGTTCATAGCTTTCCTGTTTGGTCTATCATCCATGTCAAAAGGCTTTTGTAAATGGTATGAGGTAGAGATTAAGGTTGAAGGGCCCTGCTCCGTACGGGGTCCTTCTGGTGGTATTTGTTGAACCCTTTCCATTTCACGTAGAGTTGCCTTCACAATCTTGCCAACCCCATATGTGGGTGCCTATTTCTGGATTCTCTAGTCTTTCCACAGTGCCTCGCTATTGTGATTACTGGAACCTCATAGTAGGTTATTAAGTCAGAGAGGACAAATCTTCCAACCGTATTTCATTAGATGCCGTTTTAGCAGTTGTACGTAATTTGCATTTCCAAGTACGCTTTCAAATCAGCTTATTTAATTCCTGAAAAAGAGACAGCTCAGGTTTTTGTTTTCAAAGTAGAATTTATACATCACCTTCAGGAGACTTAAATGATACTGAGCTCCCTGTCCAAACCAAACATGGCAGGTCTTTATTCTTATTTAATGTTTTAAATTCTGCCATCAGAGTTTCATGGTTTTTGATTTAAAGATCTTGACTTCTTTTAAAGACATGTCCCCAAATACTTTCTAGTTTTGGATGCTGCTTCACATGGCATTTTTATTTTGCTTTCCAATCATCCACTGCTCAGGTGTAGAATCGCAAATTTTAAATACTGACTTTATAGCACGTAACATTGACAAATTCACTTACCAGGTCTAGTAGAGGTTTTGGGAGACGTCTTAGAGTTTTCTACATATAAAATCAGCCAACTGTGGTGACAGTTTTACTTCCTCTCTCTCTCTCAGTTGTTATGGCTTTATTTTACTTTCCTACCTTATTGCATAGGCTAGGACTTGTGGTGATGATGCAAACAGACTCCCCTTTGTGTTATGGTTTGGATGAGAGGTATCCCCCAAAAGCTCACATGTGAGACCATGCAAGAAGATTCAGAGGACAAATGACCAGGTTGTGAGAGCCATAACACAATCAGTGAATTAATTTCCTGTTGGGGATTAACTGAGTGGTAACTGAAGTCAGGGAGAATGTGACTGCAGGAGGTGGGAATTGGGGGCATGGCTTGGGGTATATGTTTTGTATCTGGAGAATGGAGTCTCTCTCTGTTTCTGATCAACATGTGAGCTACTACCCTCCACCACCCTCTTCTGCCATGATGTTCTGCATCACCTTGAGCCCCAAAGAATGGGGCTGACTGTCTCTGTATTGAGAATTCTGAAACCATGAGCTCCTAAATAAACTTCTCCACCTTTAAAATTGTTCTTGTCAGGTCTTTCAGTCAGAGCAGCAAGAAAGCTGGCTAAGACGTCTTGATGTGGCTCCCACTGCAGGGGGAACTGCCCGGGGCTTCAACAATAAACTGTTCACTTCTAGGTTTTCATAGAAACACCACAACAGATTGAGAAAATGTCCTTTTCTTCCTTCTATTTTGTGAAAAAAAAAATTTATCACGAGTGGGTTTTAATTTGCATCCAAGATGTTTTCTCCATCTAATAAAATATTTATATTTTTTCCTTTAATCTATTCCACTAAGTGATTTTCTTGTGTTAAGTAAACCTTGCCTTCTAGCGATACACCCTAAGCAGTCACAATGTGTTGCCTTCTTAATATCCTGGAATGGAGTTATCTTAGCATGTAGTGTTCCTGTTTGGTTGTACGTTCTCACTTTTTTTGGCTGCTTATTTGATTAAAATGTGTTCACAGCATCCTGAGGTGTGGAATCACGCCCCTGTGGCTCGGTTTCCTTCATTCCATGTGACTAAGAATGTATTAATAGGACGCCAAATGAATTACCGGATGGATAAGCAGATGAATACATTATTTCTGGTCATAATATGTGAAAGATGCTTATAAGCTCTGAAGCAGAAAGAGAAACAAAGAATGGGTTTATTAGCTGAAGAATTAGGACCATATTGGTCCTTTTTACAGGACTCAGAGCACGAGGTGAAGTAATTGATTTTCTTGCAGTAAATGGCTTCAGAAGCAGGAGGCCCTGCTTAGGTGGACGACGGCAAAACTGTTTTGTTCTTTATCTCAGAGTTTTTTAAATGCTCATTTGGTCTTCTGGAGCCACCCAAAATTTAGGGCCTTAATATTTACTCTACAAATGCTCAAAACTCTCTGTTCTCACAAAGGAAAAAAAAATGCAACTGATTTGATTCTGTGCCTAATTGCACATAACCAGGTTCATTGATGAACATGTAAAGATCCCTTTCACAGCCTGGACAGATACAGGTATGATGCTTAGGACCCTCATGATTTTCAGGGGTGTTTAAAAACGTTTGAGACCTGACAAAATGTGGTGGCTTTGACATAGAGATAACTGCAAAAGGGAGATAATCAAATACCGAAGTGTCTGTGAAGTGGTACATTATTACATTTTCACTCATCAGCCAGCTGAGTATTCAGAATTTTTAAGACGCCTGAAAATAATGGATACTTTTAATTTCTTTTTCCCACTTTGGAAGAATTCTTATACATGTGATTCCTTGAAAGATCAGAATCTTCTTAAAATCAGTTTTAAACCAAATGACTTTCTAGCAACTAATTTCAATGCTTCAAAAATAATGGAAATTCTTACAGAATGCCTCAGACCCCTGAGGCTATTCCAAAGTGGGTTTTGGCTGCTGGAGGAGGATGCTGAGGGAGTGTACAATTGGCCTCAGAGATCTGACTGCTTACTGCAAGCCACCCCAGGGAGGTCTTCGATGGCTTGTCCTTCACTTGGGGACTGGCCTGTCTAAGCCCATTTCCCTCTGGGGGTGATGAGCCTCTCCTCTGTTTGTAATAATTAGGTCTTTGGTTCTGATTACTATTTTAGAAGTAAAGTCTTGTACATTTCCAGAGGGAGAAGGGAACTTTCCCCTCCTTCCAGTGCCTTTTGGCTCCTGGTGAAATGATAAGATTTGGGATTTTCATGCCAGGGGGATCCTGTGAGGACAGGAACACACCTACTGGGTGCTGGGAACTTGGAGGACTTCGGACGTGAGGCCGCTCTGAAGGGAGGAAGGGGCCGGCTCCCAGGTGGCTTGTGCCTTCCTCTTTTGCTAACAGGTCTTAGGTATCTCCTAAATCAAACCCAACTGCCTGGCTGTCCCCTGTGGTTGACCATGGACGCCTCAGCCTGCGAGGCTCAGTGCACACTGCAGCAGACATCAGAGGTACAGGGGAGGGGGCATCAAAATCAAGTGAGAACTCGAACCAATCTTTAAGCAGGGGGCTACTGACTGGCCCTGGGTGATGATTGGAACTGGGGCAAGCTTGCTGGAGTCTGGGCTGCTCGTAGCTGCCACTTGGGCCCAATCCGAATCCTAAGAGCTGGGGCCGCGACTCTGCCTTCTCAGCACTGTTGCTATAGCCTCGGGGGTCTGAGGCATTCTGTAAGAGTTTCCATCACTTTTGAAGCATTGAAATTAGTTGCTGGGAACTCATTTGGTTTTAAACTGATTCTGTTGTTGTTCCGTGAAGGTGGACCTTGGTTACCATGGAACCAGATCAGGCCTCGACCTCCGCACTGTGGACATTTCGGGTGAGATCATTCCTTATTGTGGGGGATGTTATGTGCACCGTGGCATGTTTAGCAGCTTCCTTGACCCTAACCCACTAGGTGCCAGGAACTTCCTTCCTGTCCACCCCATCTCACAGCACGACAACCACAAAACACCTGCAGACTTTTCCATGGGAGCAAACTCCCTTAGTGGCAACTGCTGACCTAGAGCCTGCAATGGTGTGAATGACAATAATATTGAAGACAGGGTTTACTAGGAACCAGGGATGTACCAAGGACTTACATACCTGTTTTGAGTAATCCTTGGGGCACATTGTTAAAGATTATGTCCATCACTGTTTTATAAGGTTTGTAGACAATTCAGAGAATTCATACACCTTTCTGGCTATGGCTAGACTGCACCTCTGATTCTGAAGTAGGTGTTTCAGAGAACTGGGACAGAAAAAGACTGGTCCTTGCCTGAAACCTCTCTCAGTGATGCTTCTTGTCACTATTTAACAAAGCCCAGTGCCTCCTCTATTGATTGCACTGGATCCCTATTCTTCAGGCCAGGTCATCCCTCCAAGTGTCCCCTGATCTGCTACACTTTGTTCTAAACCTGTTCCCTCTTTGACCCTGCCAACTTTCCTACCAGGGCTGCTTCTTTCATTCAGAGAGCTCACACTCAAATGTGCACAGGGGCCTAGAAAGTGAATAAGAAAACAGAGCAGGCTCAGTGCACAATGATGGGTAGTGACCACCCTCTCCATCCCATCTGGGGAGAATTTGGGAATGATGATGACTGTGACAGATTAGAGGCCACATGAAAGTGAGCCCTGTAGGATGTAAACTGGTGACTTGGGTTTTTCATTTTTTCCTGAAAATATGGAAATGGAAAAATATGTGTGATTTATCAAGTTTTAAATTTTTGTAGGTCATTCAAGTTTTTTAAAAATGTGGTATCTTTATTCAGGCTGAATGTGGATTTCTAACCTTGAATCCCCTGCCTCCTCTCCCTTGGGAAACTGTCTGCATTTACCTAAGTCCTCACCTCTGAGGCTGGCTTAGGCTTAGTTTCCCATCTTTCCTGGACCCTCCTGAGTCCTCACCGGCCAGTGTCCTTTATCCCTGTGCCACACCCCTCAGCCTCTGTAAGGCACATGCTTGACCGGCCTTTGCTTCAGTTTTTTTTTTTTTCCCGTCCTGTTTCTCCATGAACTATGAAAGAACTCAATTAAGTGAATCAAGGACATGGGCATTATACAGAGACCCTGTATCCACTAGAAGAAAAACTAGGCTCAACTCTCCATCATTTCATCTTAGGAACCGAATTCCTCAACAAGACTTCTAGAGTACAAGAAGTAAAATCAAGAATCAATAAAGGATGGTATCAAACTAAAAAGCTTCTTCACAGTAAAGGAAACAATCAAGAATGTGAAGTGCCTACAGAATGGAAGAAAATCTTTGCCACTTGCACCTCAGATATATAATATAGGGATATATATATATATATATATATATATATATATATATATACAGGGATATATATATATATATATATATATATATATATATACACCTTTATATAGAGAGATATATGAAGAACTCAAAAAACTTAACACCAAAAAAACAACCAACCTAATTAATAAGTGGGCAAAGTAACTGAACAGACACTTCATGGGAGAAGAAAGACAAATGGTCAAAAAATATATAAGAAGTGTTCAACATCTCTAACAATTAGAGAAATTTAAATTAAAACTACACTGAGATTACATCTCACTCCAGTTAGAATAGCAATTATCAAGAATATAAGGAACAACAAATGTTGGAGAGAATGTCGGGGGAAAGGCGCATCATACATTGCTGGTGGGACTAAAAATTGGTACAAACCACAATGGAAAGCAGTATGGAGTTTCCTCAGAAAATTTGGAGTGAAAACCACCATTTGATTCAGTTATCTCACTCCTTAGATATTCCCAAAGGATGTAAAATCAGCACACTATAGTGACATGGCCATATCAATGTTTATAGAAGCTTAATTCACAATAACTAAGCTATGAAATCAAACCAGGTGCCCTTAAACAGATGAATGGATAAAGAAAATGTGGTATAGGTACACAATGGAATATTAATCAGCCTTCAAGAAAAATAAAATTATGGCATTTGCTGGTAAATGGATGGAACTAGAGACTATCATGCTAAATGAAATAAGCCAATCCCCTCCCAAATCAAAGACCCAATGTTCTTTCTAATATGCAGATGCTGATTCATAATAGGTTGGGGCTGAAGGATGGGAGGGGAGGGGGGTGGTTCTCTGGATTGGACAGGGAGAAATGGGGATGAGGGAGGGGAGAAAACTACAACAGTTATCTCCAGGGGTAGGACTAGGCTTTTTTTCCCCTTCTGAGTTCCTTAAACAGCATACAGCTCCACATGCAAAAGGTGCTCAGTAAATATCTGCTCAATGGAGGAAAAATGGGCTGCTCCTGTGTAGGAAAAAATGCCTACCTCCTCTGGCTGGTCAGCTGCAGACTATTTGGTGACTCTGCACACATCACTAGGCTCGTGACACCTTTTAGATCAATGATCTAATCACTCCATAGCCACCTTTATCTCTGGGCCAGAAGCTCCAAATATTTGGAGAAAACTATACACACACTGATTGACTGGGTTTGAGCTGTTGTTCAGGAATGGAATCCTTAGGCATACAACCATTTCCTTGCTTCCTTTTCAGTTTTCTGATTTGGAAAAAGGGAAACAAAAAACATGGGTGATTCTTCTCCTCCTGTTCTCTTCTGACATGATAGGGTGCAGAGATATATAGAGCTAAGATCATTGTTGATCATACCTCAGAAGTAAGAAACAGCTCACCATCCAATCCTGAAAGATCCAATCCATTGCCAATAGCCACTGGGAGAATCCAGCACACGGAGAACCTTCCAGGCAACTGCAAATGATGTTTGTAAACAGGGTTTTGGCTCAAAATACCTATGGTCTTGGCTAGGTGTCAGCTAGATGCATACTTTCAGTTTTTAATCTTTTCTTGTTAAAAAGCAGCAATGCTCATTGCACAAACTTGAGAAGGTACAGACAGTGAGAGAGAAAATAAAAATAGTCTATAATCTGACTATTCAGAAAATTATTTTTGTTAGGATCACACACGTATACACACACTCCACGTATTACAGGTAAAATATATAATAAACAATATATAACAGAAATATAGAATATATATTCACACACATAACTTTTATGCATATGGAATCATTTTATACATACTCTTTCTGTAATTGCTGAAGCATTCAGAGTTCTGTGGTTGTAAATAATAGAAAGCAATGCTGGCTAAAGACCAAAAGGAGTGAGTCTATTGGAAGGATACTAAAATGGCTTAAATATTCAAATATGAATTTAAGTCTTTGGAAGGTTGGGGTCAGGGTAGATCCTGAAATCTAGATCAGACTTTTCAGGGTATTTCCATTAGGAAGATAGTTATGACAATTTCTGGCATCATAGCATTCCACTCAAGATCTGAATTTCTCGAAGAGAGGTCTAATTGACCTAGATAGGTCACATCCCTGGATTACTGACATAGTTGTTCAGGTTGCACACTGCACAATCCACAAGAGAATGCTCACAGTAGTCCAGGGTTGTATAGAGCATTGCCCACAAAATCTCCATGGTGGCTTTTCCCACTCTGAATGACAGCCCCCTCCCTGAGTCACTTGAAGTGCAGCAGGGAAGTTCTTCAAAGCAAAGGTGGAAGGGGGAAGAAGTGCTGAGCAGTTAAAGACAGCTTATGATCTCATGGGTGTCCTGATATAAGGCAACACTCTCCCAAAGCACGTTAGGTTGCAGGATCATTTGTGATAGGACTACACCACACTTTATTTACTGTAATTAGACATATTTTTGTCTGTTTCATTTACTACTCTGTCCAGCAAACTTAGGGTGAACCCTAGCACAGAGTAGATGCTTAATAAACATTCACTGAAGGATTGTAATTGGGTTCTAATCGTTACTTGTCACAGAGCACTATGGTGGACACCTCGCGGTCAATCTTAATGAACACACACACTGGTTTCTAATCAGGTGACCAACTTGTCCAGGTCCTGAATGTATTTCCATGAGGAGGACAGTTATGACCATCTCACTCTGGGCAGCCTGGGCCATTCTGAGACCTAAGCATCCTCACTCTGATCTGCACCCTGAGGGTCTGGTCTTGCTGAGGGGGAGAGAAGCACAGAAAGTCACCCTGAGAAAGAGGGAAACCTGGCCAGAGCTCTGAGGATCTGCCACACGCCATCCCCTGCTCCGTGGCCCCCTCTTCTCCTGCCAGGCTCTGCAGGTGTGCCTGGGAGGGAGGAGGAGGAGGCCTGGCAGAGTGCATGCAAGTCGTCGCCCTTTGGTCACCCTCTGGGAGCTCCACTCTAAGTCCACGACCCCATCATGTCCTTGGAGAGCTTTGCAGATCCAGAGCACCTTACCCTTCTCCTCCTTGGACAGACAGTGGGGGTGTCGGGCGAAATATCCCGTGCACCTCGGTGGGTGGTGATGAGCCCCTGGGGCAGGAAGCACCCAGGAAACTGGGCCAGCTACAGACCCCAGAGGGTCAGGACCCACTCGGAGCGGGAATGCAGGACTTTCTGTCCCTCCTCGGAAATGCACAGGAGGAGCCTCCCAGTGGCCAGTGAGGGAGCCATATTTTTCTTCACTTACCTTCTGTTTGGTATTCCACCAATAATATACACCCTGAGTTTTTAAAAGCTAAACAGCACGAGATTTACAACAAACACTGGCGTGTCCTATGCCTTGTTCCAACTTCCCATCCCTCCAAGACAACTTTTTGCTCTTTAAGGACGGTCACATGCTGCGTAACAGCAGTGCAGTCCACGAGGAATGGCGTGCACGCTGCGGCACCGTCAGGGTACATTGCCCAGAGAAGGAAACAAGGGATGAAAACAGGAAAAGAAGTCACAGGGTCACTGTTGGCAGATGATATGATCCTATGCTGAGAAGATCCCCAAAACTCCACCAAAAGGTGGCTAGAGCTCATAAACAAATCTGGCAACGCGGCTGGTTACAAAACCAACATCAATTTCTTTTCTATATGCCAACAATGAACCTGCTGAGGAAAAAAATTAGGAAAAAGCAATTCCATTCACAATAGCTTCAAAAAACAAAAACAAAAACAAAACCCTAGGAATTAATCTAAATAAGGAGGTGAGAGACCTCTACAGTCTCAACTATAGAACGTTGAAGAAAGAAACGGAAGACCTTCGATTGTGGAACCAGACCTCCCGTGTTCATGGGTCGGCAGAATTGATTCTGTCAAAATGGCCATTCTACCAAACGCAGTGTACAGATCAGGCAATCCCCGTCAAGATACCAATGCCATCCTTCACAGAACTAGAAAAAAAAATAGTCAAAAAAATTATTTGGAAGAATAAAGGACCCAGAATAGCCAAAGCAATTCTAAGCCAAAAAAATAAAAAATAAAAAAACAAAAAAAACCAAAAAACCCAATGCTCGAGGTATCACAATACCTGACTTCAAATCATACTAGAGAGCTAGAGTGCAAAAGCTGCATGGCACAAGCATAAAAACAGATACATAGACCAATGGAACCCAAGAGAAGACACAGAGAGAAAGCTGCACAGATCCAGTCATCTGATGGCTGATAAAGGTGCCAAAAACATACACTGGAGAAAAGACGGCCTTTTTAATAAACGGGGCAGAGAAAACTGGTTACTTATATGTAGAAGAAGGAAACTAGGCCCTCATCTCCCATCCTGCACAAAACTCAACTCAAAACGGATCAAAGACCTTGGAATTAGACCAGAAACTCTGCAACTCCTAGAAGGAAATGTAATTCCAACCCTCCAGCATATAGGCACAGGCAATGACTTTCTCAATAGGACTCCGTTAACTCAGGAAATAATGCCAAGGTTCAACAAACGGCCTCAATTTTGAAAGTTTCTGTACAGCAAAGAAACGGTTTGGAATGTGAAGGGAGAACCCATATCATGGGAGAAAATCTTTGCTAGCTGCTTTCCTTTGACAGAGGATTGAGCTCCAGGATATATAAACAGCTCAAAAAAACCCAAATGACCTAATTAATAAATGGGCAAATGATTTAACAGGTGCTTCTCCAAAGAAGAACTACAATGGCCAACAAATATATAAAACATGCGCAACATTGTTATCAATTAGGTAAAAGTGAGTCAATACTACACTGGAATTTCAGCTCACTCCAATCATAATGGCAACCATCCAGAATACAAACAATAATAAGTGCTGCAGAGGATGTGGAGAAAATAAACACTTTTATACTGTTGGTGGGGTTGTAAATCAGTCCAACCACTATGGAAATCAGCATAGAGGCTGTCAAAAGACTAGGCATGGGACCACCACATGACCCAGGTATACCCCTCCTCGGTATTTATCCTGAAAAACTAAAGTCCTCCTACTACAGGGTACATGCAAACTCATGTATATAGCAGTGTACTTCACAATGGCCAAAGTATGGAACCAGCCTGGGCGTCCATCAATGGATGAATGCACCAAGAAAATGTAGTCTATATACACAATGGAATTTTGTTCAATGCTGTGGTTTAGACACGAGGTGACCCCCAAATGTTCCTGTGTAGACAATGCAAGAAAGTTCAGAGGTGACACGTTAGGGTCATGAGAATTTCCCTCTGATCAGTGCATTAATCTGACTAACTGGGTGGTAACTGTAGGTAGGAAGGTGGGGTGTGTCTGGAGGAGGTGGGCCATTGGGGTGTGCCTTTGAGGTTTACAACTGTCCTGGTTCAGAGGTGCTCGGTCTCTACTTCCTGCTGCCATGTCCCCAGCTGCGTTCCTCCACCACACCCTTCTACCACGATGCTCTGCCTCACCTCCAGCCCAGAGCCACAAAGTGGGCCATCTATGGACTGAGACATCTGAAACCATGAGCGCCAAATGAACATTTCCTCCTCCAAAACTGTTCTTTTCAGGGTTTTTGGTCACAGCATTAAAAAACAAAGCCACCTGAAACACTCACTCATAAAGAAAAATAAAATTATATCATTTTCAGGAAAATGGATGAAACTTGGGACCAATAAGTTAAGTGAACTAACCTATACTCAGAAGGTCAAGGTCACGTTTCCTCCTATGTGGAAGTTAGAGATGAGAAAGGCAAAGAAAAGTCGAGGCAAGGATCTCGTGAAAATCAGAGGAATCGGTAGAGGAAAGGAACCAAGGAGTGGGAGAGGGGAGGGAGGAAAAATGCTAAGGAGTGACATCGGCCAAGTCGGACTGTTACGTCGTGTGCATGTACAAACATGTGACAACAAACCCCATCATTATGTGCAACCATAAGGCACCAGTAAAAAATGTGAAAAGAAAAAAAAAGCAGACGATATTTGCCACTGTTGCCACGGCTGTGTTAGTGTAAGAACCCTCGGCCAGGCTCTCAGGGTGAGGACACTGCCTGGTGACACTGTCGTCACCAGCACCCTGCGGTCAAGAGCCGTGTGGCTAGGGTGCTCATGCAGTGTCTCCAGTTTTCCAACAGCTTGCCGATTCCTCCACTTGTTCATTTCAAATACTCAGGAGTCACCCAAGACAGGGGTGCTCAACGGGTGCACAGTGGTGTGGTCTCAGCCCGCCCGGAGACTTGCTGGAGAGGTGAATTCTCGGGTCCACCTCAGATCTGCTGAGTCAGAAACTCCGGGGCAGGGTCCACCCTGGAGGTTTGGACAAGCTTCGGGTGATGGTGATGCTGGCTAAGCTTGAGGACTACTGGCCTTGTGTCTGTCCACGGAAGACGATAAGGACTAGAAGACGGGTGGAAATGTGTGTGTGCGTGTGACACTTGTGAGAAGGAGAGAGACCCACTCTGAAGCTCCCTCCACCCATGGGATCATTACAGCCACGTTCAACCTGTTTTCCCTTGACCTGGGGGAGTTCTGCCAGCTTACGGTCCTGACCAGTGGGACCCTGTCAACATTTACCTTCCCCTCTTCTCTCAAAGTGTCTGATTTTTGATGAGGTTTTCCTGGCTTAGTTACACAGGCCTCCTCTCCCATTCTGTGTACTCCTTTCAGTGTCTCCCCATAGGATTTATCATGTGATATACTATATATTTTAATTCCCTTTTTTAGGATCATATTCTCTCCGTTAGAACAGACATTACACACAGCCAGGAACTTCTTGTTTGTTCTGGTTTCTGCTCTATTCCCAACACCTAGGTCAAAGCTTCTGAAGAGCCATGTAATCAAAAGTTGTTTAGTAGCCACATTAAAAGGTAAAAGAAACAGCTGAAGTTAATTTTAATAGGCATACTTGATTTAACACAGCATAGCTGTGTCAGCTCTCTGGTACTGTGACAAAACGCCTGAAAGTATCCATTAAGAGGAGGAAAGTTTATCTGGGCTCACAGATTTGGAGGTTTCAGTCCATGGCCACTTGGCTCCATTGAAGACCCTGTACTCAAGATGAAGCAGAACATCATGGTGGAGAGGATGTGGTGGGGCAAAGCTGCTCACATCACGGTGGCCAGGAAGCAGAGAAAGAGGCAGAGACAAAGGGGCCGGGGTCCCAGGACACCCTTCCAGGGCATGTTCCAGGGACCTACTTCTTCCACCTAAAGATCCCACCATCTCTAGTAACTTCCCAGATGTGGACCAAGCAGCCAATCTCTGACCTCTGGGGGATGTTCTAGACTCAGTCAAATCAGGATCATTTCAAGTCACGGTCACGGAGCTGTATTATGCTCTCTTGTTCCACTCCGTCCCTTTGGAGCACATCTCAAGTGTTCAGGAGCCAGCACTAGGTAGTCACTACCCTGGGCAATGCAGGGACAGATGATACTCTTAGTGTCCTTTAGTAAATACGAGTTGGAAGAAGAACAGTGAGTGAATACCTGAAGAAATCCCTCTTCTCCGGAAGTTGAAATCCCTTTAAGAGGCAGAGTGAGAGCTTGGAACACAACCCATTGGCATCAATGGAAGAATATGATTTCTGGGAGATGGATCCAGAGAGATGGCGCTCGGGTTCTGAGTCTCTCAACTAGCAAGACAAAGACAGTTGAGGGATGCAAAGCAGACACTGCTCCTCGGAGAGGGTAGCCATGGTGGTTAAGGTTCAGGGCTTTAAAAAACAAAATGGCACCTGATTTCTTTCCGTGAAAATGTCATAATGTGTTTTTAATTGGATGAGCTCGCTCAAGGAGACGGAAGGGAAGAGGCTGCCTGCCGGTGTTAAGTGCCTCAAAATGGGTCTCAAAATCAATTAAAGTTAAAACTAATTAGCAAAGGAATTAATTGAATGGTAGACTTTTTTTTATATTCCATTTGTTTCCAAACTATTTCAAGAACAAAATTCAGTTCGTGGTTCCAACTTGAATCAATAATAAAAATCGAACGTGGTTCTCAAAAATGGGGGCTGTCAGGGCTAAAGCGACGTTGATCTTTGAGGGCAGTTCATTAATGGGCAGGGAGTTTAAAAGCGTCATTCACAGAAATAGTGTGGGGCCATCCAGAGACAGTAGGTGCACCCAGGGAGACTGTCTCGGAGACTCATCACCCATGGGTGCATGGGCTGATCTTGGTATCACTAGCTCTTAACCAAGGAAAAATTGTTCTTCACTCTCACAATGGTGCTCCTGACTTGCTCCCTTCCTCCCCCTCAGGATCCACTTCTTCCCCCTTAGGATCCACTTCCTCCCCCTCAGGATCCACTTCCTCCCCCTCAGGATCCACTTCCTCCACCTAGGATCCACTTCCTCCCCCTCAGGATCCACTTCCTCCCCCTCAGGATCCACTTCCTCCCCCTCAGGATCCACTTCCTCCACCTAGGATCCACTTCCTCCCCAACCTACTTTCCCCTTCCCTCCCTCCTCACCTTCCTTTCTATTATTTTCATTTCTGGTGACTTCAGGGGTCCTTCCTATCTTTGTGCCTAGCATTGAGATAAGCCCTTTATGTGACTCGCCCATGGCATGCACTTATCGGGGGACTACTATGCACCGGGCATTGTTCTAGGCATGGAGGATGACACTGAGCAGAACAGGAAAGAAAGTCTCCACCTTCAAGAGGCTCACATGCCAGAGGGGAAGCCATCCTCCGCTCAGGGAGTTAGGTGGGTATCCCGATGCTCAGGACGTGCTGAGGAGGGTGGAGCAGGAAGGGGCTAGGAAGTGCTGGCTGGGGAGACGGGTGGGTTGAAATGGTACATAGGCAGCAAGGAGGGTCCTCCTGGGGAGGGGCTACCTGGGACAGGAGAATAAGGAAGTGAGGGGTCAGCTATGAGGATAACTGAGGGATACACAGTCCAAGTACAAGGAGCCACCTGTGCCAAGGTCCTGAGGTTGCCTCCTTGAGCAAAGAGACCTGGGCCACTGCAGAGGAGAGAAGGGAGGGTATGGGACACAAGGACAGCAACATGGTCACACAAATCTACAGGGACTTTGGGAGCTGGGAGCCGCTGCAGTGCAGGATCCAAGGAGCAGCCTGATCTGAGTCTCACTTAGGTCCCGACATGGTCACTGCATTGTGAGGGTCTTTGCAGAAGGTCAAGTGCAGGGGCTATCACATTCAATCATCAAAACATCCTCTTTGAATGGCTCCCATTGTCTGCCCATTTCACAGAGGAGTATGTGAAGGCTAGTGGACAAAAGGGAAAGTCATGGTTCTCGTTCAGATGTAAAATGAGCAAGATGAACTTTTCAACTTTACGCGCGTGTTCTCATTTGTTCACAGGAGAGGCAAAGAACAGGTACCTTTGCAGACCAGGGATACTGGAACAAAGCAGAAAAGGGCCAAGCTGGCTTCTCCCACAGTGACTCAGGGAAGCCAGAGGACCTCTGCAGGATGCATCAGGATCTGCAGTCTACAGGGAAGCAGTTGGGCGCTACTCTCCACGGTCTACCCTTAGGTAAAGTCAAATCAGATAACCTGGAGCAGCATCCGGGATAATGTGTGGCTTTGCCTTCAAACACACTTTTCCTTCTAGGAGAAAATGAATCCGAGGCTCAGAGAGGTCAAGAAACAGGGTTTGAGGTCGCTGAGCCCAGGTGATTCAGACTCCCAGGTCCTTGCCCTCACTTTAGGAGACTGATACTCAGTGGGAAAGCAGAGAGCCACTCAAATATTTTCAGAGATCTGGAGTGCACTAGAACTTGGTTATGTAATTTCTCCAAAGAAATACATAGCTTAATATCCAAATCCGCAAATATTTCGTGAATGTCGGCACAGTGCAGAGCATGGATACAGGGCACAGGGGACCCAAAGATAAATAAGAAACAGCTTCCAGTGAGCCAGCAATTTAATAATGCAAAAAAAAAAAAAACAACCCTCACACAGAACAGATGCTCAGAACACACTGAATCGATAACTCCAGCGTAATGCTGGAAGACCCTTCGCCCTGTTTCCTGTGTTCATGATTTTACCAGCTACATATTTAGTAACGAGGAGTATGAGACATCCAGTTATGTAAAAGCACCCTTGGTCATGCCAAATTCTACAGAGAACTACAGAGAAGGAGCCTCACGGGAAGGAGGTGGGAGAGGTGCGTGAATCAGAGAAGACGAAATGTAGGATCCCCGGGAACGTTTCCACCCCACATTGGGTGGTGCTCTGTTAACTATGACAAGAAGTTCAGGGTTTAAGGCAAACTCACGGCAAGGGGTAAAGTCTGATTTTTTTTTCCCAGAGAAAAGTTGTTATTGGTTGTAATAGTTGATTAATTTTATGTGTGAACTTGACTGGGCCACAGGGTGCCCAGGTATCTGATCAAACCTTATCCCAGGTGTTTCTATAGGGGTATTTTGGAATGAAATTAGTATTCATAGTAAAGCAGATTGCCCTCCCTAATGCAGGTGACCCTGATCCCATCAGTTGAAGGTCTTCATGGAGGACCCTCCTTTGAATGGGAGGGAGCTCCAGCCTATCAGCCTTGAGGCTGGCACAGAGGTCTTTTCTTCCCTTTGGACTTAAATGGAAACATCAGCTCTCCTGGGTGCCTACTTGGCTGATTTCAGATCTCTGCGCTTGTGAGCTCCCACAATCCTATGAGCCATTCTTATGATGACCGATCTCTCTCTATCCGTACATACATCCCATTGGTTCTATTTCCCTGGAGAGTTTTGGGCAATGCTCTGCTCCCCCACTTGAATTTCCCTTTTCTCATGTGCCTAACACATAGGTGACACTTCATATTTAGGATCTATAGTGGGTCAAGAGTTTATTTGTGGATTGCTTTTTTTTAAAAAAAAAAAAAAACTCTTTTCCTTTTAGAAGCATTTCCTGAGGAATTATAGCATTTGGGAGCCTTGAACAATTGCTCATGTTTATTTTTTTCTTCTTCTTTCAATATTGTTTCTCTTTTTTTCCCCCATAACAAATCGAATCTCTCTCTACCTCTGATTTGTTTGTGGATGAGTTTCCACCAGAGGAATTTGAGAGCTTTGCTGATTCTCTTGGTCTCTACGGACATCTGGACAATCACATCTTAACATCTTCACGTTGGTCCAAGGAACTGAGGGGGGCATCTCCTGCTGCCGTGGCTCTTCCACACGGTCCTTCCTGACATCGGGCATCCTTTAGGTGCTTTTAGCTACAACAACAGAAAACTAAGTGTGTGTTCAATAGAAAGAACATTTGCCATCCCAGCATCCTGTCGACAAGGTTGAGGAAGGGACAGATCCAGTACTGGCTACAGAAGACCCAGGTACTTCCCAGGCCGCCATATTGAACTTAATGGACTCCTGCGGGAGCCAAAGATTGGCTGAAGCAGTTCCAGTTCCAGGCTTGGCTTGTCGACTTGATGACATTGAACCAAGAGGAGCGGTTCTTCCCATTTCCTCCTCCATTTCCAAGGACACCCTTCCTAGAAGCTGTCCAGCAGGCTCTCCTCCACAGGTGACCAAGCTGTGAGGGTGAGAAGTAGAGGAAGGTCAAGTCGACCCTAAGCCATCACTGGGCAGGAAGAGAGAGAGAGACAGACAGACAGACAGACAGACACCCCTCCTTGATGGGCTCAGGCAGACTGAGATTCTGTCTTTGAAGGATGGAAGGGGGTCCACCTCACCAGAATTATATGGTTATTTGAGGAAATGAGGGTAACGTCCCATTCTATGGGCAAAACAGGCATGGAGGGAGGTGAGTATTGGGTAGGTAGCTAAGGGTAACAGTCACTTGTAGCATTAGAATGAACTTCTCAGCCAGAGGGGGCCATTCTTCTCTTAAAAATAACCAAACAGCTGCTCATCACAGGAGTAACATGAGAATAAGGGAGAAGAATCTTCCGGATTCCAAATTCTGCTTCCACGCATCTCGAGTCAGTCTTCGGTCTCGTCAGTGTGTAAAACGTCGTCTGGTTTCACTTACACAAAACATCCAGAATAGGTAACTTCGAGAGTCGGGAAGCAGATGGGTGGTCAGCCTGGGGTTGCCCAGGCCAGAGGCCTTGCAGCTCTTCCCACCTCTCTGCTTCTCACCCTGGGTCTGTCCCACCAGGAGACCCCAGTGGCTCTGTGATCCAGATGCCCCCTGACCCGGCCACTTCTCCTCTGCAGCTGTGTGTTGGGGTAGACACGTCGGCATCTCTCACCTGGTTACTGCTGGGAGCTCTAACAACAGGTATTTCCCAGGCCGCCATATTGAACTGAATGGACTCTGAGTGCTAAGACCAAAGGGTCCAAGGTTACAAAAACTTTCAGATTAACTACCCTTGTCCAGTCAACCACCCTTGTCCGCTGCGTCCTAGGTTGTCTCCACTGACCACCTCCTTGAGAAATCCATTCCTTCCTGTTGGGTGTGGCTGGACTTGGGACATGCTTCTCACAAACAGAACAAGGCCCAAGTCCCTGTTCGTATGCCTGTCTGTCTGTCTGTCTGTCTGTCTGTCTGTCTCTCTCTCTCTCTCTCTCTCTTTCTCTGTTTCTATCTCTCATGTCTCTGTGTCTGTCTCTCTGCCAAGTCTCTCTCTACAATGCTTCCTCTCTGGCCCTTGATGGAAACTTTCTCAATCCTTGAACTAGAGAAATCTACACCACTGTGAATAAGTCTTAGAAACATTCAGTGAAGAAAAAGTTCCCACATTTTCTGTGTTACACAACATCTTTTTACAAAGATAAAATCAACTAAAATGAAAATAGGCATTTTGGGGGCACTTGATGCTCTTCATAACATTTTGGGCCACAATGGACCACATGCCCAAAGGTGGCCCCCTGCGACTTTGATGGAGCTAGAATCCCCATCACCAAGTGATGCGGTTGCCATGGTAGCCATCTAAGATCATGGCCCACACAGTAGCCAGGTGTTTCTGGTGACGCTGGTGTGAACAGACCCGCTGCACTGCTGTCGGTATGAAGCGGAGCTGTGAGCCGCTCAGGACAACGAGTGCCTGTGCAGGTCCCAGGAGGCAATCCAGAGCAAGGCACTGCTGCTGCCCCAGGAGCCGGCAGCCCCAGGCACACTGCTGCCCCAGGACCTTCCAGGGGGACATGAGGTGCAGGTGGAAGGAGAGACCCAGATCCTGACCCTGTGCAGGCCTGGGCCAATGTGTGGGTGTGTCTTCATCTGTAACAAAAATTTCAGAAGTAAAAAAAATATATATATTAAAAAATTTAATAAAAAATTCTTATGAGAATAGAAAATATTTTTCATGCAGCTGTGTAATGTGTTTGCGTTTTAAACTGAGTGCTAAGACCAAAGAGTCAAAGGTTACAGAAAGTTTTCAGATTAAAAATGGTACAGTGAACTAAGGTTCATTTATTATTGGAGAAAAAGAAGAAAAAATTTAAAACATATTGATTGTGGCTAAAGGTACAGGGTGTGTATGTATACAGTGGCGCACACTCGTGACCCAGGCCCTCATACTCGCTCACCACTCACCCGTGACTCGCCCAGAGCAACCTGCAGTGCCTCAAGCCCTATCTGTGGCTCAAGCCCCCTGCAGGGCCACCACCTCTTTTATGCCTTATTTCTCTGGAAACTTTTCTTGGTTTAGATACACAGATGCCATTGGGTGGCCATTGCCCATGCAACCGAGCATGGTCACAGGTTGTGCAGGCTGTGGTCCAGGAGCAGCAGAGACCCCCAGGGCCGGGGTGTGTGGTGTGGACTCTAAGATGTTCCCACCATGACATTCCTTACACGGCATGTGACCACATAGACAAATGTCATAAAATGTCTGCAGAAAGGACAGTGAGAAAATGACAGAATTCAGGAGCAAGGTGTCATCCCAGGTGCAGGGAAGCAGGGTATGCAGTGGGGTGACCACATAGGTGAGGAGGAGGCTGTGGCCGAGGTCCTGGCTTTTCTCATGGGGGGGTGGATAGATGGTGCTTATTACTTAAAAAATAAATAAATAAAAGGGGTCCCTGCTTGGTACAGTTATACAGGAACATCTTGATAAAAGCACCATCCTTTGATCCATTTGCCTAGAATCTACAGCTTCTCAAGTTAGGGATGTCTCCTTGGACAGTCTTGAGCATTACAAGTGTGTACACACACACACACACACACACACACACACACACACACACACTGGACTTCATAAAGTAAGACACAAGAAGCAGGAGGGAAACTGAAGACAGGGAAAAATGTAGAGAGAAAATGGAAAAGCATGGCATTCTGACAACTTGGGTCCTTTGAGACTCACACACTGACAACGTGTCTCCCTGGAACTCACACACACACGTGTATCTGCTTTTTCTCTTGCAGCTCAGGAACTAAGATTGGCAGGAGAAAGAGCATGTGGACTCAGGACAGAGAAGTGGGCTTGTGAGTAAGGTGCTGAGTGGACCCTGCTGAGGCTTAAAGATTACTCCGTGGGGGAAGAAATAGGTTCCTTTTTTTCTTTTTTTTTTTCCTGCCTGGTGTCTACAGCTGATGAAAAATATCAAATGCTATTCCCATGACACGAGCCATAGACACTTCTGTTCACTGAACGTACAAAACTATTCATAAGGAAAAAATAAAGGATCTAGGGCTTGGTCTCAGAATCCCTAATGTTAATGTGATTTTATTCTGAAAGGTTCACTTCCAGAGCTTAGCAAGACCGTCTTAGTTATTCCCCCCTCTGTAAGCATTCGCATGTGGGCAGGGTTCCATGGATTGTGAGACCCTTTCCCCGGCCACCTGTGAATTCAGTATTTTGGGAGATTGCTCAGCATTTGAGCAGCTGGCTCTGGGGGGCTGCTGACGGCCACTCTGAGTTAACACAGGGCTCACGTCTGCTGCCGAGGACAGGGTCCTGAGTGGCGGGCAAGGTCTACTGCAAATTTTCCGTTTTTTTTTTTAAATTCACCCAATCTTTATGAGTGATCACCTGAGTTCAAGTTCAGAGTACCTCGAAATAGGCGTGAGTGGGATACAGCTCTCAGAGAATCAGGCCCCAGAGACGGAGAAAGGCAAGAGTCAGGAGGGCCACCTCGCTCTAAGGGGGAAACCGGGGAGGGAGAGAGTGAGGCCCCCCAGGGAAACCGGGCCTTTGAGGAGTCACATGGAACTGGGGATGAACCTGGACATGGCAAATGGGGGTGGGACAGGTGCTCTCAGCCAGGGGATCAGAAAAGGTGGGGAAGGGGAATAACGTGGGGTTGTGAAGGCGAAGCCCAAGTAATCATCTAAGCCTCAGGAATGTCCGAGGATGTGTGCGGCCGGAAGCGTGGAGGCTGCAGTCCCGCCTTTTCTTCACTGTTCAAGAGAACAGACCGGAACACCACCACCCAAAGGGAAGTCATGCTGACTCAGGAAGGAGAAGATGATCCTTTGGGAACATGCATTATCGATGTTCCCAAAATAAGCAGCTCCTAGTTGTGTGAAGGTCATGGGTCTTTGGATGGGGGTTGTATTGAACCTGTAGAATGCTTTGGGCAATACGGCTGTTTGAACACTATTGATTCCGTCTATCCATGAACATGGGAGGTCCTCCTGTCTTCTGGGGTCTGCTTTAATTTCCTTTTTTAGCATTCTGTCATTTTCCCTGTAGAGGTCTTTTGCCTCCTGGGTTAGATTTATTCCAAGGGATTTATTTTTCAAAACTCCTCTGAGTAGCATGGTTCTCCTGATTTCTTTCTCAGTACGTCCGTTATTGGTATCCAGGAAAGCTATTGATCTTTGTATGCTGATCTTGTATCCAGTTAATTTGTTGAGTCTATCAGCCCCAGAAGCCTTCTGGTGGAGCCTTTAGGGTATTCTACATGCAGGATCATATCATCTGCAAAAACAAAAGACCCAGGGCGGAAAAAGCAATCCTGAGCAAAAAGAGCAATGCCGGAAGCATCGCAGTACCTGATCTCAAATTGTACTCGAGAGCCATGGCAACAAAAACAGCATGGTGTTGGCGTAAAACAGACACGCCGGCACAGGGAATAGAATAGAAGACACAAAGACTAACTTGCACAGTTACGGTCATTTGATCTTTGACAAAGGTATTGGAAACATATATTAGGGAAAAGACAGCCCCTTTAACAAATGGTGCTGGGGAGACTGGATTCACAGATGTGGAGAATAAGTCTAAATCCCTGTCTCTCACCCTGCACAAAAGTCAACTCAAAATGGACCAAAGGCCTCTGGAGAAGGCCAGAAACTTTGCATCTGCTAGAAGAAAACAGGGGAAACACTTCAACACGTAGGCACAGGCAATGACTTCCTGAATAGAATTCTTCATAGCTCAGGGTATAACACCAGGAATTGATAAATCACATGGCTTTAAACTCAAAAGCTTCTGCACAGCAAAGAAAACAATTAAGAGCATGAAGAGAGAGCCTACAGAATGGGAAAAAAATCTTTGCTAGCTACTCTTCTGACAGAGAATTAATATCCAGAATATATAAAGAACCAAAAAAAAATTCAACACCAAAGGGAAAAAAATAACTTAATCAATAAATGGGCAAAAGTAATGAATAAACCCTGAAAAGAAGAAGTACAAATAACCAACCACTGCATTAAAAAATAAAGTTCAGCATCTTTAGCCATTGCTGAAATGCAAATCAAAATGGCATTGAGATTCCATCTAACTCCAGGCAGAACGGCAACCATCAAGACGACAAATAAAAAATACCCAGCAACTCAGGAGGCTGAGGCAGGAGGATCACAAGTTGGAGACTGGCGTCAGAAACCAGTGATGCCCTAAGACATTTAGTGAGATCCTGCTCAAAATAAAATATAAAAAGGGTTGGGGATGTGACTCAGATGTAGAGCACTGCTGGTTTCAATCCCCAGGACTGGAAAAAAAAAAAACAAAAAATGTTGGCAAAGATGTGGGGGGAATGAAACTCCCATGTGCCGTTGGTGAGGATGCAAACTAGTACAGCCGCTATGGAAATCAGTCCCGAGGTTCCCCTAAAACCAAAAATAGAACTACCATATAGTCCAGCTAGACCACTCCTCCTCACTTAGCCCAAAGAATTAAAATCAAGCCCAGTGCAGTGGCGCACGTCTGTAATCCCAGTGGCTTGGGAGACTGAGGCAGGAGGATCATGAATTCAAAGCCAGACTCAGCAACTCAGCGAGACCCTGTCTCTAAATAAAATATGAAAAAGGGCTGTGGCTATGGCTCAGTTGCTAAGCACCCCAGGTTCAATCCTCAGTACCAAAAAACCAAACCAAAACAAGACATTAAAAAAGAAGAAGAAGAATTAACATCAGTATATTTTAGTGATAAATTCACAACCACATTTATCACAGCTCAACTCACATGAGCTAAGTTACGGAATCACCCAAGGTGTCCCCCAGTAGGTGAGTGGATCATGGTAGCATGACATACGTACACAATGGTGTCCTATTCACCCATAAAGGAGAATGAAATTAAACCATTTTCAGGAAAATAAATGGGTCTGGAGGGTATCATGTTAAGTGAAATAAGCCAGACTCAGAAAGATGAGAATCAAATACCTTCTCTGATGTGTGGGAGCTGGGGGCAGGGGGTGGGTTTGAGATTTAAAAAAAACAACATGACAGCCAAAATATTAATCAGTGAGACTATTAGGGTACTAGAAAGGTAGAGACAGAAGGGAAGGTCTTGGGTGTGGAATTGAACAGATTATGTAATATGAAAGTTTAAATATGCCACAATGGAACCCACTATTCTGTACAATTATTTTGCACCTTAGGATATACCTCGTCTGCCAACACATCGCTCCCCGTGAACATGTATAAAGCACTGGCTGCTCTGAGGCCTGGAGATGTGTGAATAAAACAGAGCAAAGCCTTGCCCCTTACCAAGCTCATGTTCATAGACAACTCAAGACAGATCTACAGTCAACCAGGTGCTGTGGAGACAGTGAGACAGAGCAAGGGGGCTGGAGAGGCAGCAAGAGGGGATTATGACTGGATATGGGATGACGCTGAGTTACAAAGACTGCTAGGGGTGCAGAGACTGGTGGAAGAGCAAGTGCAAAACTCTGAAGTAGGAGCGTGCTCAGTGTGATTGAGCAACGGTGTCCGTCAGGTCAGGTTCTTGCTGCTATAACAAAATACCTGAGAAAATCAATCTAAGAGAAGAAAGGTTTTATTGTAGCTCATGGTTTCAGAGGTTTCCACCCACAGCAGCTGGCCTCATTGCTTTAGGCTTGTGATGAGGCACAGCATCATGATGGGGGTACGTGGTGGAGTGAAGTTTCTTACCCTATGGCAGCCAGGAAGGGGGGCAGAGGGGAAGCGCCAGGGACAAGATAATCCTTCAAGGACCCACCCACAGTGAGCCACTTTCTCTAAGTGTGACCCACCTCTTACAGTTTCCACCGCCTCCCTGTGGAGACTCCAGCTGAAGCCATGCCTTCAACTCATGACACTTTGGGGGACATTCCAGACATGAACTATAATAGAAATGTTTAGGGGTGCCTGGTTTCTGTTCTCGCGACTAAAAGGCTCAGGGGTCACTCTAGTTGAACTGGGCTAACTGGGCTGCACGAAATAACCACCAAGAGACACAAATACCTTTGTCTTTGGGGTCGCTGTGACGGCTCCTCTGACCTTAAGGGTCCGCAGAAAGAGAGAGAGAGCAAGAGCACGCGCTGACCCCTTTTATTGAGGAGAAGCTGTTCAAATGAGGCAAGGGGTCAGGTTTCAGGGGGCTGAGCCTGTCTTCATGATGTCCACTGTCAGCAGGTTGACTGACACCTGGGTAGGCCACACCCAAGGGCACAGTAAGAGGAGGGGACACACACAAGGCACTTCCATGGAAGATTCTATCCTAAACAGGGCAAGGGGTTCTATTACAGAGGAACAGGTGAGCATAGCTTCACCCATGGGGCTGTAGCAAGACACACCCATTTCTGTGACTGAGCGCCTCAGCACCCAGCTGGGGAGTGTAACTCAGTCACCCGTAAGGTTGGCCTCCCACACAGGGGTCCAGAGTGGCTCAGCACAGTGGGGGCAGAGAGGGAAGAGGAGAGACAGGAGAAGCAGCAGGGGAGCTAGGGCAAGGATTTGCAGTTTCATTTGTCAAGAGAAGGGGAGGCACTGGAGGGTTTTGAGCAGAGGTTGACTTGATCTGAATCCATTTAGCAAAGGCCATTCTGGCACCTGTCCTGTGGAGAACAGAGCACAGAGGTCAATGACGGCAGCCGGGAGATCTGTCAGGACGCAACAGGGTCACCCCAGTGAGGGACGGTGGCCTGGACCAGGGAGGTGGAGGTGGAGTTTAGATGTGTGATATGCTCCGAGGAGCACAGAGCTACTAAAATTTCCAAATGTGTTATCATACGTGACCTAGGAAGGAAAGAGACACTCTCTGCGCGGCTTGGAGACGTGCAGCTTGGGCAAGGAGAGGGAGTCAGTGCTGTCTTGCTAAGACGAGGCACTGCTGCTGCTGGTGACTCAGCAGGAAGACTCAGGGAGGAAGCCAGACTTCAGCTGGTGAACTTGGAGTGAACTAGTGCAGATGTCCAGCCACCAGCTGGACCCGAGAATCTGGACTCCACAGCGGAAGTCTGGCTTGAGGCAGGGGTTCAGGTGTCCTTGGGGGAGGGGCGGTTTTTAGAAAGAAGGGGGACCAGTGGGACGGAGGACGTAGATCTCCCATAACATGCTTTAGGGGGCCAGGAGGAGGGACGGGGAAAGGAAAGGAGGGGCTCGGGGAATGAGGTGGATGAAGCCGGGTTGTGTGTGCTCATGTGAATACGTAACAAGGAATCCCATCATTATGTATGATTATAATGCACTCGTCATTTTTTTTTAAAGAAAATGAAAAGAATTTGGAGAAAATGATTGTTTTTAAAGTTAGGAGATGGTTACATTCACCTGTGGAGCGGGTACAGATTGACGGGCGTCCCCTGGACTGGAGCCTGGGGACTCCTCCCCTCAGAGGTGAAGGGCATGCAGAGAGGTGAGCCGAGGAGATGCAGGGTGGGCGGCGTGGCCGGAGGGAGGTGAACTGTCACCTTGAGCCATGGGGCGGGCGCTGCATGAAGTTGGGGTGATCAGCCCTGTTGAGGGGTGCTCCACGTTCCTGTAGGAGGAACTCTGATTTGACTCACGGATCCCTGGCATTTTCTTGGAGATATTCTAAACACGGGATAAAGCAAAGCGGCAGCACATTCAGGTTGGCATTGAATATCTGATGCTGCAGCCGCCTGGTGTTAATGCTCCGTGATGGTGCCTTTTTGGTTTGGCTTTAAATTTCCATGAAGAACATCGGGGGCGGGGTGGGGGGCGGGGGATACCCACAGAAGAAGAAGAAGTTCAACTGAGCCGATGGGGGTTGGAGACAGAGACCAGGCAAAATTGTGAAATTATAAGACTTATCTCTTAGCTCTCTTTTCTCCTTCTTTCAATTATTTCCCTTCTTCCTAGAGGATTGTGTGCATAGAAGGTACTTGATAAAGACCTAATAAAGGCCACCTTCCTGGGGCACCTGTCTTTCCAGGGTTACGGAAGTAATTATGTGGGTTTCTGAGCTATCTGCATAATTTTAGGCAGCCTAATGGAAATTGCACATTAATTTTCAGCGAGGTTACGCAGGTAGTTTTGATATTTAATATCTAGCGATTGTGTTAAGAATAACATCTGCATTTGCAGCTGGAAGTCTTAGAACATTTTTAAGTAGAGAAATTGTTACACCACAAATGTGGTTTGGCTGGTGAAAATCGTCTTCTAGAACATGGAGGCCTTGGGAGGAGCTTAGGGAATAAATAGCAGAGGTGTGGTCGAGAGCGATATTTCAAGGTTCTTCTCCCTTGGCAGAAACTCGGTAGGACGGAACTCCACGCACCCTCCAAGTCAGGCAAGGCCATGAATCTGGTTTGGGCTAAAGAAATATGAGTAGAAGTGAGGCATGGCCATTTCCATGAAGAAATTCTCCAGAGCCAATGCAGCATTTGCTGTCTTCTTGTCCCCTGCATGAATATTGGAGCCACTTCAGCTGACAGAAGCTTCATAACTCTGAAGGCAGGAACTTCTGCTGACCCCAAAGAGGCATGTGTTGTGAGGAGGAAATAAGCATCTGTTGTCTGAAGCTGGTGCAGCTTTAGGGATCCTTGTTACGGCAGCACGCAGAGCCCATCCTCACTCATAGAGAGATGGGCTTCTTCGAGTGAGGTGTTTTCATAAGCCAAACCTAAAATACACGGCATTGGCTCCAAAAGTGGCATGCAGGAAGGAAGCAGTGGTTGGGGGCTGGGAAGAGGGTGATCCGTGTCCCAGAGTGGAAAACACTCGGTACATTGTCATTGGTGGTTCTGTTGGAAGACACAGTAGCTCTCCCACGGACACGCTTTAGGGAACAGGCTGAAAAGAGCAGCGATTAGGGTGAGCAGGTTGCCGTGGACTGCGTTTGGCAAGGTATGACATGAGGTGAACTCAGAGAAAAGTTGGCCAGTTCACAAACAGGAAAGGAAAGGACATGGGAGAAGGGGGTGGCTCCTGAATTCAAGGGCTTTGAAGTTCGGAAGAAGCGACTTCATCTCAACTCCAGACACTGGCGGAATCCGTGCAGTCTTAGAGCAACGAGGAGCCATTAAAACTCAATTTGTGGCCAGGGTGGACTCAAAGGTGCGGTGTAGCCGTCATCCCCATTGTTAAAAAAAAAAAAAAAAAAAAGACCTTTTAATGAATTAAAATGTCTCAAGTCGAGACCCGGCCAGGCTGTGGCCCAGCAAATCTTGACAATTGTGCCAAATATCTCAAGGGAAAAGAAAACAAGGATGTGATTCTCCTATGAATGCCTGAGAGGTTCCAGGTGCAGTAGAGGAAGTCGAGAGAGAGAGAGAGAGAGAGAGAGAGAGAGAGAGAGAGAGAGAGAGAGAGAGAGGGAGAGGCAGGCAATGAATGGGAGGGCGCGGGGTCTCGGAAGGAGTAGTGGGTAAGCTGTTGTCCCATGATTGGCTGGAATCAGGAAGGTGACAAGCTCAGTGTTTGGGGGCACTTTGTCACAATGGAAGATGCATTTGCTGAGACTAAAAGAGGACATGACTCTTCTAGACTTAAGTGACCCTTAGCGTCCCGACTGCAGAGGTACCGTGTGAGCCCAGCAGCCCACAGGTTTGCTAGCACTGAGCACAAGGTAGGTAAGACAGTCTTCACAGTCTCGTTTGCCTATGGAGCCCTTAGAGTGGACAGAATGTGAACTGTCCGGTCCAGAAGAGGACCTGCCGTGGAAGGGTGTGTTCTAGAATGTGCAGAAAGGAGCCAACAGGAGTTAGCTTCTCAAGGGCAGCCCTGGCTGGGAACTCCTCTTGGGAATTCCACGGCCACCTTCTTTCTAGACCTATAACTTTTGAGTGTCGGATGGTGGTAGGAGGCGTTCATTAATAGGGAATCTGCTCTTTTTAATGAGTTGTGATCACTGAATTTGGACTTTATGATTAATCCTGGAAAAAAAATCTAGCCCCACCACCTGCCGTTTGAAATTCCTGGCAAGTTCGGAGTGAAGCTCTCTGGGGATCCATGGTAATGGGGAATGAATGATGCTTTTTATAGTACACAATGATCATTTTCTGATCAAATAAATGCAAATAACTTTGACTGTGCAGCTGGCTAGAACTGCCTGGTGAGCCAGGAACAAAATGATAAATACCAAGTTCTGTTACTGTCTTTTACTTCCTGGGTAATCAGATCTAGGTTTAGGCTTCAAAAAATGCTGCCTGTCCCCGTGGAATTCAATATCCTCTATGCTCCACTTTTAAATGAGAGCTGCCCAGCAATTAATAGTATTTTATAACCCCAAGACTCCCACTTGAATAAAAAGGAGACTGGGCCAAGTCACTTCTGAGAGCAGATAAGCATCTCTCTGTTTTCCTTGCTTGGGCTATTCTCAATACAAAACGTTCTGGTTGGCTTTGACTTTGAGATGGATTTTTTTTTTTTTTTAAAGACAGCGAGACTCAGCATTTCCTTTGATTGTCTGCCCACACCTGGATCAATGCATCTTCTTCACCTTGACCAACCAAATTTTGAAAGCCATGATGAACGCATCAGAGAACCCGAAGGCACATCATCGGGTGCATCACGCGGTGGACTGGACGTTTGCCATTGGGTCAGCCGGAAAGGCCCATTTCCTGTGAGTGGGTTGAAATTTCAGAGAACAGTTTTTGAAAGTAAATTTCCTTTCCCATAGCTTAAAGATAAAGCGGAAAACACTGACAACACTCTCAGCTAATTAAAACAAACCTTGTATTTTAAATAATAATGCCGCAGACTTGAGAAGGGACTTTAGATTTCTCATCCTTTCCTTTGGAAGCCTCAGAAGCCCGGTCTACAGAACGGAGAGTGGCGGGACCCAAAGTTGAAAGCCTTATGTTTTGATGACGGCAGGGCTGCGCAGTGGAAGGCTTTATGATTCAAAGCAGGTTGTATCAGAGGCTAATGGAAAGCTTGCTGCCTGTCGAGTGTTTTTCCAACAACAAAAAAGTTACCACATTTAAATGCAAATGACAGAGGACAGTGGCAGGTAACTACCTGTAAACCTTCAGTCACAGGCTGCTTTTTGGTGTTTCAGCAGGGAAAGATGTTATGGCTGAAATTCCCTTTCACGGTTCTGATTTGGTCGGAGGCAGGATGCCGGCCATCTCGGGGTTCCAGTAGCAGCAGATGGTGGAACGGTGGAACAGGGGAAGGTCCACAGGTGTCTGGAGTAGGGGAGAACTAATCTGTGCTCATTTGGAAGCAGTTAGAAGACTAAAGTCGGAGAAGAGGATAGATCCCCAGTTAATCCAGGGTGGTGACTCTGAAATGTATTTGTGTATGAGAATCTACTAAGAACGTAAATAAGGTCAATGATAGGCATAATTCCAGTTGGTTTAGGTGGCACACACCTGTGATCCCAGCCACTCAGGAGGCTGAGGCAGGAGGATCTCAAGTTTGAGGCCAGCCTCAGCAATTTAGTAAAAAACCTGTCTCAAAATTAAAAATAAATAAAAAAATAAGAAAGATTGGGATGTGGCTCACTGGTAGAGCACTGGTCTGTCATGTGTGTGGCCCTGGGTTCCATCCCTAGCACCATTTCTTATTTCTCGAAATTATGATTTTGAAATAAAACCCAAGCCTTCTTTTCCCCTGCTCCAATTTGTAGAGCACTGAGGAAGAAATCCTGTCTCCATGTCACCCTTCCCCTTCCTTGTTTGATCGAAGGTTTGAGAAGTTTGAGACATGTGGGGGTGGGTTCCCAGAGACTAGTACTGTGCCTTGAGTCCTAACTCTGCCTTTCGCATCCTGTAACCCCAATTTCCTTAAAACAGACCTAATAAAAGGATAACTGTAACGTGCTTAGCACCATGACTGATAAATAATAAACATTTCATAATCAGTAGTTAGTCTTCTTTCAGGACCTTAATCAAAACAGCAGTGATAATAACTGGTCGAATCTGTATATAAGAATACAATTGAAACAAATCATTCATGGGTCAGGATTAGGGATCAAAGAATCCGACTGGGCTCTGTGGAGACATGTATTCTCTAGAGGTCTTCTGCGTCCTATCAAAACAGGAAAACAGAATGCCGATTTGTCCTCTTGCATCTAATAACTGGAAAATTAAATCAAACATATAAAACAAGAGTTTTCAGACATTGGACAACAGGCAGATCATATCTGGGATTCCAGAGAGGAAAAGCAGATCAGAGGAGCCCGATGAGCGCCCAGACTTGCTGCCCAGCCTCGCTCTGCAGCAGGTGGAGGAGGGAGGAGGGCCCCGTGGAGTTCACCAGGGACTCGCGGAGGTGAGGAGACAGAAACAGGGGTTCAGCATCTGAGGGCTGAATTCTGGGGGTGTGGAGCTTTGTAGGAAAAGAGCTTTGGAAATCTGCATCAGCCCCCCACCCCCGGAGTCTTTGCCAAGGACAGAGACATGCACATGAAAGATGAACCGCCCTGACAGGCCAGGACCTACCAGGGAGCAGGGAGCTTGGGAGCTGCCAGACGCCAGCCAGTTACAGCATGGTTCAGTGGCTGGGTCTTCAGCTGCAGTGTGTGGCAGAGGTGGACTCTAGAGCCACTCTGACAATCCTGAAAACAAACCAGGCCCCGTGGCACACTCCTGGAATCCCAGAGGCAGGAGGATTGTGAGTTCAGAGTCAGCCTCAGCAACAGCGAGGCGCTAAGCAACTCAATGGAGCCCCTGTCTCTAAATAAAACACAAAACAGGGCTGGGGATGTGGCTCAGTGGTTGAGTGCCCCTGAGTCCAATCCCTGGTATCCCCTTCCCCGCAGAAAAATCTTAAAAGTCAGCCTGCACGGACAAAAGTCACTGGTAAGATAACTATCCCCTGCCCCCATCCCAGAATAGAGGCCAACCCTCTCTAAAGGAAGGCAACAAAATCTAAATCCTAATTGTACAACACACGATGTCCAGCATCCATTTAAAAAAAATCACCTGACGGCCAAGAAACAGGAAAACAGAACCCCGTAACTAGCAAAAAATAAATAAATAAATGATTACTAAAAACAAGCCTAAAAGTCAACAGAAGAGGTTTAAAAAGTTACTTCGACTACTTTCAAATATTTAAAGGAAAACCTGAACATAACGAGAAAGTGAAGCTTTATTATAAAGTAGGATCGGAATTTCTAGAGACAGAAAGTAAAGTAGCGGAAATTAAAATTCACTGGATGGGAGTGAACCTACCAAATTAATAAACACTGAAAAAAAGTGAACTTGAAGAGGTAACTGTAAAGTCTATTCAAAATGAAGAACAGAAGGAGAAAAGAAGAGAATCTCATTGATGGCAGGAGATCTAGCAGTCGAATGCACACACCCTGCAGTTTAAGAAAAGGGAAAAATATTAAAGCAACAGAGCCAAAAAGCTTCCAAATTTAAAAAAAAAACACTTGTAAAGTCCAAAAAATTCAATGGATGTCACCGAGAATAAACAGTATAACTATACCAAGGAACATTGAAATCAAACAATTGGAAATCATTACCAAAGGAGAAAACCTCACCTACAGAAGAGGAAAAACCCATACATTAAATTCAGAGGAATAAAGATAGATACGATAAGAATCTCCTTGTCAAAAACTATGTGACCCAGAAGAAAATGAAATGACATTTTTTAAGTGGCTGAAAGAAAAATAAATGGCTCACACAGAGTTCTAGAGCCAGCAAAATGAAGGTAATGTAAAGATTTCAGATGTACAAAAATTGAGAGAAGTTGCCCCCAAAAGACTTGTACGATGAGAGACATTAGGAGAAATCCTCAAGCGGAAGGATCTTTACCCATGAATAAGGAACAGAGGGAGGGATACACAGGCAGGTAAATAGAAAACAAATCATTTTTTATTTTAAAATTTCTTTAAAAGGCAGTTACGTTTCAAGCAAAAACAATTCCAAGGCATCAGGAGGTATGTAACATATGCAGAACTAGAATCTTTGATCAGGAGAGCATAAAAGATGGGGAAAGTGAGCAAGTATTTTGTTGTGAGGGTCTCATGCTGCACATGAGGTGACAATGTGCCATTTGAAGTGAGGCTGTGATCATCGAAAGATGCCTATTGCAAACCGCAGAGTAACCCTCCAAAACCTTTGTACCACCAACATATGGGAATGAAGGGAAAAAATGGAACCTTTAAAAATACTCAAATGATCCCAAAGAAAGGGGGGAGCAAAGAGATGAGACACACAAAAAATACACAGTAAGATGCTAGAGTTCAGCATACACATGTGATAAATACTTCAAATGTAAGTGAACTAGATACTGTAACTAAATGGCAGAGACTTTCAGGATAGAGGGTTCCCCACCTCAAAGCAAGGTCCACCTATGTGTCATGTACAAGTCCTACTTTAAATGTGAAGCCACAACAAGTTAAAAGTCAAAGGCAGAACATCATACTGAAGCAGAGAAAAACAGAGAGCATTTCCTCTAAAATCAGGAACAAGAAAAGGATGTCCCCTCTTACCACTCCTGTTCAATATAGTTTTAGAAACTCTAACCAGAGCAGTCAGGCAAGAGATGGAAATTAAAGAGATGCAAACAGGAAAAGAAGAAGTTGAATTATCTGTTCGCTGATGACATCATCCTATATCTAGAAGACACGACAAAGGCTCCTAGAGTTAACTGATGAACAAATTCAACAAAGTAGCAGGATGCAAGATCAGCATTCGTAAGTCAACAGAGTCCCTATATTCCAATAATGAATCTGCTGAGAAAAAAATCAGGAAAACTACCCTATTCAGTGTAACCTTAAAAATAAATAAAATACTTGGGAGTAAATCTACCCAAGTAGGTGAAAAATCTCTACTGTGAAAACTACAGAACACCAAAGAAAGAAATTGAAGAAGACCTTAGAAGATGGAAAGACTGCCCATGTTCTTAGATAAGCAGAATTTACTATCGTCAAAATGGCGACACTACCAAAAACGACCTATAGATTCAATACAATCCTCATCAAAATACCAATGACATCTTAATAAAACTGTAAAATTCATTCAGAAGAATAGAAGACCCAGAATAGCCAAAGCAAATGTGAGCAAGAAGAGAGAGGCTGGAAGTATCACTGTACGGACCTCAGGCTATACTACAGAGCTACAGTAACAAAACCAGCATAGTATTGGCATCAGAATAAACATAAGGATAAATGGAATTGAATAGAAGACACAGAGACAAACCCACATAGTTACAGTCATCTGATACCTGATAAGGGTGCCAAAATATATATTGGAGAAAAGATAATATTTTTAACAAATGGTGCTGGGAAAACTGAATATCCCTACGTAGAAGAGTGAAACTAAGTGTCAAATCAAAGTGGATCAAACACTTAGGAATTAGACCAGAAACTTTGTAATTGCGATAAGGAGACATGGTCAAGACTCCAATATGTTGGTACAGATACTGACCTCCTTCACAAGACCCCTAAAGTTTAGGAAATGAAACCAAGAATCAATAAGGGGGATGGAATCAAATCTACAGGTTTCTTCACAGCAAAGGAAATGATTCAGAGCATAGAGAGCCTACAGAATGGGAGAAAATCTCTGCCTGCTACTCCTCTGACAGGGAATGGATACCCATGAATATCCAGAATACATAAAGAACTAAAAAAAAAAGGAACTTAACACACACAAAAATATATAACCCAATCAATAAACAGGCAGAAAGAACTAAACAGACATTTCTCAAAAGAAATACAAGTGGACAACAAATATATGAAAAAATGTTCAACATCCCTGGAAATCGGAGAAATGCAAATCAAAACTACATTGAGATTCTATCTTCATCCACTAGAATAGCAGCCATCAAGAATACCAACAATGATAAATGCTGGTCAGGATGTGGGGGAAAGGTACACTCATACGTTGTGGGTGGGACTGCAAATTAGTACAACCACTTTGGAAAGCAGTCTGGAGATCCCTCCAAAGAGTAGAAATAGAACCACCATGTGACCCAGCTGTCCCACTCTGCAGCATTTTTCCAAAAAAATCTAAGATCCTCATACTACAGTGAGACAGGCACATCCATGTGTATAGCAGCACAATTCACAATAGAAAGCTGTGAAGCCGGTCTAGGTGCCCCCCATGAACAGATGGATGGATTTTGAAAACATGATATGTCTATATCTGTATCTATATCCGTATTTTTATCTATAAATAAACATACACACACACAAATAGTTTTACTCAGACACAAAGAAGAATAAAATCATGGCATCTGTGTGTAAATGGACGGACCTGGAGACCATCATGCTAAATGCAACAAGACTCTCGGAAGGTCAAGGGTCAAGGGTCAAAGGTCTTCTCTCCTACGTGGAAGTCAGAGCAAAGTCAGGGGGAAAAGAGGAGTTGGATCTGATGAAAACAGAGGGCGGATCAGTGGAGTAGGGGAAGGAGATGGAGGGGGAGGGTGGAGGGACGGGGAAAGGGGGTGATCACAGAATGAATCTGACAGAATCACACCGTGAACATGTATCAACAGACCACGGTGGATTCCACCTCTGCGTGTCTCTATGAAGCCCCAATTTAAACAACAGTAAACAGAAGGAAGACCAGCGGAGGGAGGGAAGTAGGGGGAGGGAGGAGGGAGAGAGAACAGAGGAGCAAATTACCTTCCACGCATGTGTGATTGTGTCAAGATGAACCCCAGCACTATGCATAACTAGAAAGCACAAACAGAAGCAGTTTTAAAAACTTGAAGGCAGGGGAATGTTGCACTAGGTGAGCAATTAATCATAAGGGAGTCGCAGCGGCTCTGTTGACACCAACACAATAGACTTCAGACGTAGGAATGTCAACAGGGACAAGGAGGACTCTCACAGGGACCCATCCATCAAGAAGCCACAACAATCCCAAGTAGCGGAGCTTCCAAACAAAGCCAAGACGTGCAAGGAGAAAGCCATGAGCCCATACAGACTGCAACCTTCCAGCATCTTCTCTCGAAATCAATAGAAGAAGCAGACAGAAAAATCAGTAAATATGCGGAAAACCCCATCAGCACTCCTCACCAATCTGACCCCAGTGACATTCAGAGACTACTCCGAGGGACAACAGAGATTCATTCATTTCAAGCGCATGTATAACATTCACCAGGATGATCCTGTGGTGGAGCCCCAAACAAGCCTCCCAATAAATTGAAACAGGCTTAAAATCGTTCAGACTGATTTTTTTTTTTAATTTTTTCATTTTTTTTTTCAGCATCATAGAATTAAACTAGAGACCAACAATAGAAAATGTCTGGAAAATCCCCCAGATCATTGGAAATCAAACAACACACTTCTAAATAATCCATGAGTCGAGAAACAAATCACATGAGAGATTAGTAAATTGATCTAAGTAAAAATTTTTAAAAAAACATGAAATTTAGAAGCTTATAGCTTTTAATACGGTAAAGTAAAAGATTTAAACTCGATGATCTAAATGTCCCCTTAAGAATCTTGATAAAGCCAGGCATGGTGGCACATGCCAGTGGTCCCAGTGGTTAGGGCAGCTGAGACAGGAGGATCTCGAGTTCAAAGCCAGCCTCAACCACAGTGAGGAGCTAAGCAACTTAGTGAGACCCTGTCTCTAAATAAAGCACAAACTAGGGCTGGGGATGGGGCTCAGTGGGCAAGTGCCCCTGAGTTCAATCCCCTCTACTCCCCCCCCCAAAAAAAAGCTTAATAAAGAAGAGCAAATTAAACCCAGGATGCATAGAAGAAAAATCATAAAGATAGCAACAGACATCAATAAAATAGAAAATCGGCAAATAGAGAAGAAGCAATTAAACCCAAGTTTAAAAAAAATCAACAAAATTCATAAACCATTAGCTAGATTGATCAAGAAGCAAAACAGGAGACAGGGATGCAAAGAATCTAGAGATCCTAGAGGCTTTAAAAGGATGTGAAGGAAACGTTGTGAATAACTTCCTGACAGTACATTCAGTAGCTTAATTGAAACAGACCAATTCCTTGAAAGACACAAAGAAATAAAGTGAAGCCCAGAAACAGAATATAAAGAACTCCTACAGCCGAACAAATAAAAGCAGGCAAAATATCTAAGCAGACACTTCACCCAAGAAGGTATACCCATGTCTAGAAAGCACAGGCAAAGATGCTCAGGCATCCAAGTAATTCAGACGGAAACCGCAGACGCCACTATCTGTACAGATAGCTAAAATTTAGAGATTGTCATGTGAAGTTCAATGAGGATGTAGATCTACTGGAAGGTCCATACATCGCTGATGGAAATGTAAAAAAAAGAGTGAGACTACCTTGGGCAGAAATGAGGAAGCTGCTTTGACATTTGCCATCAGACCCACGACTTGACTTGTGCAACGTAACCCCAAAATGTATGCACACAAAGACTTGAGCATGAATGGGCATAGAATCCTCATTCATAGAAAGCCCCCAACTAGACTCAACTCTTAACATTCATCACTATTGAAATCAATGCAGCACACACCAAAGTACACATGCAAAAACAGGGAAACAGCTCAGAACGTGCTAAGCCAAAGACTCTAGATACAGAGGTCACACACTCTGATTCCACTTGTAGGAAATTCTGGCACAGAAAAATCTAGACTTTAGAGCTAGAACGCAGATCAATGTTTGGCTGGGCTTGGGGATTGAATATAAACTAGAAAGGCCACAAGAGCTATGATAAGATAATATTAGTGTTTCTCATCTTGACTGTAGTATCAGCCATACAGGTATTTCTAAAACCCCTCAAATATGTATATGTTATATGCATTGGATCTGTTATATGCAATTTTTATCTGCTATAACAATAAAGTTGATTGACAAATGAATTCTATGACACCATCTGCCCGCTGTTTGGTTCTGCATGCATTTCTGTTCCCAGTGCTTACCTGCCAGGCACTGAGCTCGTGGGGAGCAGTGGTTAATGAGACAGATGAGAAACTTGCCCTCAGGTGATTTCATTGTGGTTGGAGAGATAGATACAGAACAAGTTAGTTAAATTAAAAAAAAAAAAAGATTGTCATACAGGAATCAGTACATGTATGTTCACAACAACCTTATTCATAATGGTCAAAAAGTGTGGGGTACCCACAGTGGCCCTTCAACTGGTAAATGGATGAACAGAACATGGCAAACTCATACAATGGTATGTTTCGACTGGAGTAGGGAGTGAAATTCTGAACTAGGCTGTAGCATCAATGAACTTGAAGACATCATGATGAGCGGAAGGTGCCAGATAACAAAGTCTCCTGCTGCATGAATCATTTTATGTAAAATGTGCAGAACTGTATCCATAGATACAGAAAGTAGCTTACTGTTTTCCAGGGAAGGAAGAATCAGGAGTGGCTGGAACTGGGGATCAGATTTATTTTCAAGTGATGAAAATGTTTTGGAATTAGATGATGATTATTATTCCATGACCTTGTGACTATATATCACCCCTCGGTATCCTTCGGGGTGATGACTCCATGCCTCTCCACAGACACCAAAATCCAAGGATGCTCAAATCCCTCCTATAGAATAGTATGATGTTTGTATATAATCCACTGGTATACATTAAATCATCTCTAGATTTCATGAAGTACCTGGTATAATGTTCATGCTATGTAGAGAGTTGTTACACTACATTGTTGCGGTAATGGTGAAAAGAAAAGTCTGCACATGCAGATGCAATTTTTTCCCATACACACACACACACACACACACATAGTGTTACTGGGGATTGAACTCAATGGCTTTCCATCATGGGGCCATATCCCCAGCCCTATTTTGTATTTTATTGAGAGGCAGGGTCTCCCTGAGTTGCTTAGTGCCTCGCCATTGGAGGTTGGCTTTGAACTCACCATCCTCCTGTCTCAGCCTCCTGAGTCGCTGGGATCCCCAAATATATTTGATCTGCAGTTGGTTCGATCTGCAGATACAGAGGGCTAACTGTAGTAGAAACCACCGACTTGTACACTTTAAATGAGTGAATTTTATGGTATGTGAGTTATATCATAATACAAGTTTTAGTTTAAAACAAAGATAAGAAAAGGGATTCAAGAATGATGATAAGTCCTTATAAAATGTGTATAGAGAAGAACGGGTACCGCTCACCTGGTTAGGGAGAACAGGAGAAGCTATTGAAGTGGAGCTGTTAGCTCCATCAGGTGCCAAGAAGACCTGCAAGCACCAGGTGTAGTGTCCTGTCTACACCTGAGAACCCACAAGAATCCCACGGTACCAGCGTGCGTGGTGGATGCCAGGATGGGGGATGGGGAAGTCGATACAGATGAGCAAGGTCAGAGCAAGCCCGGCAGAGTAATGGAGTCTGGATAATGTTTCTTTTCATTTACTCGAATGAAAAATGATTTGGGTAAATACATTGTGGAAATGTGGTGGTTTGAAATGTGATCAGCTCCAAGTAGAAAGCGATTGTAGAAATTACAAACAACTCCAGTGACCACAAATGACCACGGTAGATAGCACAGGTTCCAGCCAAAGAGAACGCCCGAGAGCTTGCTCCCCTTTCCTATAAGGTGGCAATTTCTGGGTGGCATAGGTACAGTCACACGTGGCTCACAGTCTGTGCAAAACCAGCAGAAGAAATTCATCCGCACAGGGTGGGAGGAAGTAGACGATGGGGGTGAAAAAACCTTCATCCAAGGCTACGTTTTCATATGTGCAGCTAATATGGCAGAGAAAACGGCCTTTTCTGAGACTAACTTCCCAGGTACCCACTGCCCATAATTCGCCACTGATTAGAGCTAAGCAATTATCACTGTAATTTGTCGTTATTGGCCTCATTTTCCACTTGAAGCAACCAAGCTATCATTTTTTCCCCCCAGGCCTATGATTCCCAACCATTTTGGAATTCAGACCCTAGTTATTATTTATTTCCTTTCATAATATGTGCCCATCCCAAGTGGTAGGTCTCATGTGTCTTTGGCACGAGTTAAAATTAAACTCGATTTTGGAAAATTACTTCGATTAGTCAATGCACCTTACCAAAGGGGTGACCTCACGGGGCCACGATGATTCGGATTAGAAATTCCTCTTACATGTTTAAGACTCCACAGAGGGAACTCAAGGCTAGATTAAGCTCTCTAATTTTATGCTCCAAGAGACCTTGGCCAAGAAAGAAAGTGACTTCCACAGAAGCCCCTAGTGATTTTAAGGAGGCCAAGGACAGGGATCCCTTCCTCCTGGTGTCCACCGACCTACCTCAAAGGATCCCTTTAAGGTAGTTCAGTTTCTATAAACTGTAAGCCTTACATCTTCATGGACAGGAAAAATTGAACACATCAATACCCAAACCAGCTCTCTGGGGTGGATGAAGTTGACAGTGAGATACGATTAATCATGAAGTGGACTCTGGCCACAGATGAGGAAGTAAAGAGAGCGATCCGGAGGACAGACTGAAGGAGCAAAGTCAGACAGAGGGAGCACTTCACATGCCATCCCAGGCAAAAGCAATCTGTGGCATTAGATGTCAGGAGAGGAGTTTTCTTTAGGTTAGCGAGGTGCAGGGATGGGGAGGTACAGAGCATGGTTCTGGGGGTGCTGGTCATTTTCTGTCTCTTGATTACATTGATTAACGGATGGATGAATACACTGCTGTGCTTGCTTGGTGCGAATTCCTCAAGCTGTGTGCAATTGGGACTTCTCTCTACAGGCTGCATGAGTCATTCAATGCTGCAAACAAATAATCCCCCAGTGTGGTCCCTGGAGACACCATTAATTTCCTTGTGGTTTTGGCAGGTCAGGAATACAGGCAGGATTTCCCTGGGTCCTCTGTCTCAGGGTTTCCTTCATAAAGAGGTGCAAGGGCTGCAGGGTTATCTCAAAGTTCAACGGAGAAAGGAGCCACTTGCAAGTGAGCTCATGTGGTTGTGGGCAGGTGTTGGGCAGGCCCCAAAGGGCTGCAGTTAGACGCTCTTGCCTAGACTCCCAGCAGGCTATGTTTTTAGTACGTACCAAGGTCACGAACACCCGGACTCAGCATCTGGACTCAAGGTCATAAACACTTGCTGGGGGGCATGCATCCATCTATGTGACCTGTCGGCATGTGCCCTCTCTGACTGGCCTGCATATAAAAAAGGCCTAGTGACCTGGCGGGGGCTGGGCCTGGAGCTGGAATGTAAATGACCAGCCGGAGGCTGCTGCTGAACCTCCATAAAGAATGTCCCAACTGTGTCTTGCATCTTCTTCCACCTGCTGGGATCCCAGGTCTGTGTCCCAGGGTCTGATCATCATTTGTTAGATTCTACTTGTTAGAAGCAAGTCGCTGGATCTTCTCCAAACCCCAAAGAAGGGATCACACAAGTCGTGCACACCAGGAGGAAGGAATCCCGGGAGACACTGAGGAGGCCACACGCTGTACAGACTGCACTATCATAAAAACACGGACTGATTACAACACAATGAGTGCAGGCCCAGGCCTCGGGCTGAGCTGAGTTTAAATCCTGCTTCACCTGCCAGCTAAGAGGTCTCTCGAGACATTAAACTGCCTTAAATCCCTGTCTTCACTTACTAGATGGAAGTAGTACATCACCTTCTTCTAGAAGTATCCACTCAGGGAGAGCAGGAAGTGTCTGAAAAGGCCCAGGACAGGAGCCACTCCTGAGGAAACACGCGGCATCAAGGGTCAATATAGTCATTGAAAGGTTTTCCAGGGTATTTTTATTGCAGGGAGGAGGAAACAGAACCCCACATCACTCATTTGGAGGCAGCAGAGACTCCAGGGTCGGGTAACTTGTCAAATGCCGCATGGTTGAGCCTGGTCCTGCTGACCCAAGGTCATTTCTTCTTCCTGCTTCCTCATTGCAGCCTCTGATGGCTTCCTTCTTATTTCTGTCCTCTCTCGTTTTTCCTCCACACTGTTGTCAGACCAACTCTCCTTCCATCTTTCTTCTCCTGATACTCTCTATGGAAAGATGCCCAACCAATTGCCCATGGGGAGCATCTTCTTCCCAGACGACGGGGGGCCTTGAATCTGGTTCTCTCTCGGTGCTTGCCTTCCTGAAGTTGGTGGCAAACCCCTGCCCCAGGCATCAGAAGCTCACTATCCACAATACAGTCACAGTCCACCTCCCCACATTTGTATCAACTTGCCCCTTTGCTGGAATGTTTTTCCCTTTATCTCCTTAATCCATCCATCCTCCTGTTTATCCATCCACCCATTGTTTACTCATCTAGGCATCCATCCCTCCAATATTGATCAGCCTGTTTCTGGAGAGTTGACACCCTGCCTGTGGCTCAGTGCCGACCTCCACGGTGCCTTCCTGTTATTCCGCCATGCCAACGCATCTCCTCTAATCTCCTACAGCCCTGGAGCTCCTTATCAATTTAATGGCTCAATGTAGAAGATTGCCTTCAATGTGGTTATGAAATAAGGAGATCTGAAAGGTTTTAACTGGGAACTTATTATAAGCATAGTAGACATCATCTTGGTGAATGATCCCAACAACTTGGCAAAGGGATTTTTCTTATGCCATTGTACAAGAAACTAAGACTCAAGAGGGTCAAGTTAAGTGTCTCCTAGCTAAGACTCAAACTCGGGTGTATCTGACACTCAAGTCCTTGCTTGCTTTAACCTCCTCGACAGTCCTCCCTTTCCCTTATGGTCCAGTAGAAAGGGCCAGTCCTGCTACCCAAGGACGAGAATAGCAACTCATCTTTAATTTCCACAAAGGACACTTTCACATCTACCACCTCTAATACTTTCTGACACGAGGACTCCGACATTTCAAGAAGGTCATTCCATTGGCAAGACAAAAACCCACATGGACCTGTCCCCAAGCCTTTTTAAAAGGCCAACCTTTGTCACCAAACCACCACAGCTCCTCATTCTAGGTTTCCATTCATGATGGGTTTCTCCAAATAGTCGGCTACACCATCAGGGGTGTGACCATTTCACTCCAAACAGAGCATCTGTGCCTCCTTTGGAAAGGAACGGGGCCTTCAGGACTTCCACAACAACATCCCGCCTCCTCGGGAATTCTCAGAGGTGGCACTGAGCAGATGCGTGCGCCGAGCCTCTGACTGCAAGCTCAGTCACAAGCTCTGCATAGAAACTGCGAGTAAACTCCACAACCGGGGGACATAAAGATCTTTTATTTGCAGAAGCTGGAGATGGTAATCTGAATGTGTGAGACTGCCGATCGTCTGGTAAATACGTCGGCGCCCACCAGCAGCCTTAAAAGGGAATTGAAACCGTTTTAAAACTCAGTGAGGTGGGCAATACGGACGGGGTGTGCTTTCCGTAGAACCAATGGGGAGATTTATGCTGGATGCAAAAGACCCTTTAATGTCATGGAGTGCCAGAATGGGCCGTTAGAAGGTGGGAGATGCTTTCTAAGTACCAGGGTCCTGCTGGGAGTTCTCTAGTCTGCTCAAAGCCCTCTGGTGGCTCCATATTGCCTATGGAAAGAAATCCATTTGCTGCGTCTGACATTTCCTGCTCGGGAGCCAGTTCCGTCCTCCATGCCTTGCCTCTCTGTATTCATGCTGTGGAGAGATCCCAGGGGCCACTTCTTCCCTGGACATGGGCTCCACCTTCTCCTCTTATTTCTTCTCCTACTGTCCCACCTACGGCATCTGCCTTCCTACTGCCACCGGGACCCATCCTCGCTCCTGTCTTCCTCACCTCCGCCCACTCCAACCCAAGCCAGTCTCACGGGCAAGTCCTGATGGCTCCGCCTCCAAAATCATGTTCTCTCCCCATCCTGTTCCCCCCCAACCCCTGGTCCAAGGCCATCAGCTCTTGCCAGACGACTGTGACTGCTTCCTCCCTGGTATTCCTGCTTTGGACCTGGCCCACATCACAGGCAGAACAAATGTGTACCTTTTCAAAATATGAATCAATGGACACTGCCCCTGTGCTGACCGCCCTTTGGTGGATTCCTGTGGCATTTAGGATCAACTCCACATTCCTTCATGTGGCCCCCGAGGCCCCTGCATCTGCTCCTGGCCACTGCTTGGACCTCACCCCCTCCACCGTCTCCCTCTGGCCACTTTCTCTGCACACTGAGGTCCTCTGCGGTGGGGAGTTGAGAACAGATCCAAACCTTACACTCATACTTACATCCAGGTCCTAAAAGTGCCCAGTCCAGTGGCTTCTGCCTACTAAATATAAATCAGTCCTGATCCATCGATAGATAACCCTGGAGTGCTGGGACACGTGGACGGCACCTGACAAGACTCTAACCACCAATTGCTTCCTGTGCATTTAAAAGAAGAAAGAATTCCTTGCTTTAGCCTGGATCCTCGTTGTGGTTCCGAGGCTCCTGAAACTTTCAAGGAGCTGCCATTTGGAAAAGTAGATATCGACGTCAGGCGACCTACAGGTGGCATTGCTGGGGGATAAATGGGGAGACATCATTAGCAATGAGCCTCCGCACATTTGACGGGGCCAAAAATATCAGTCTGCCAATTTTTCATTAATTCTTGCTAAATGCATTCTAGCCCTTCGAGGACAGCATGTGTTGGATGAAACGGCCTCCAAATCTAATAACAATTTGTTCATCTTTAGACCTGAACCCCCAGAGATAATCCAACAAACTGGGAAACCGTACAAAACAGGCACAGGGACCATGGGCACCATTGATCCTTACACTTACTGATAACCCCAGTCAGTGCTTAGTGGGGCTTAGAGGCACTGGGCTCCCATCATCCACGTGAATTTGTTCACTCAGTTATCAGAAATCCCAATGGGTGGGTGCTCCATTATTTCTGCTTTTCAGGCAAGTAAACTAAGGTTGGGTGAGTTGCCCAGGGCCATACACAGCTGTCACTTGGAAGATTCAGCATTTAAGACCAAGTATAGTCATGCACTGCCTAACGAGGCTTCATTTAACAACTGTCCACATACACAGTGGGGTAGACCACACAATGGTGTGGTCCCTTAAGTTTATAATGGAGCTGGAGAATCCCTAGCATCTAGTGACATTGCATTCGGTGACGTCAGAGCACAACACATGGCCCATGCTTGCACCGAGGTATATATACAAACACACTGCATCGCCAGTCCTGTAAAAGTACGGCACATACGATTGTGTACGTACATCATACTTGAGAACAGTAATACATGTCTGTTACTGGACTGTGTATTCACTATATTTTAAATAATTACTTTAGTGTGTAATTCTACTTACATATAAAAGTTTTTCTGTGAAATGCTACACTCTGTCCTGCCTGCAGCAGCCTCTTCCATTTCTTGTTGACCTTGTCCCTTCATTGCATCAGACAGTGACAGACCTTGTACTGGTTAATTTGAATTGTCAACTTGATTGGATTAAGGGGATTGTGGGTGTGTTGGTGAGGGTGTGTCTGGGGGTGATTGGCATGTGGGATAGCCAACTGAAATGGAGACCCTCCCTAAGTGAGGGCAGCACCGTCCAATAGGATGACGGCTTGGATGGAATAAAATTTGGAAGAACAGGAAGCCACAGCAGATGCCAGCTCCATTCTTCTTGAAGGGGTTCTTGATTGCTGCTGCCATCATCTGAGGATATCAGACGCTCACTTAGTCACTCTTCCAAAGCAGATTCTCCAGAAGCCTTTGGTCTTGGACTAGGGAAGCACCACTGATCCCTCGTTCTGAGGCTTCAGCCTCTTGGTCTGCGCAGGTACTGGTTCTTCCCGCTCTCCAGCCTGCAGATGGCCACTGTGGACTATCCAGCTTCTGGTCACGTAAACCAACCTAATAAGTCCTCCTGTTATAATTCTACTTCCCGTTGATTCTGTTCCTCTAGAGAACATCAAGTTTTGCAAAAGCACTCTACGGAGTTCACAAGCATGGACCACATCCCCTAGGGACGCCCTTCTCAGAAAGCACTCCATTGTTCAGTGACACGTGGCCGTTTCCCAACTCCAGCGCTGTACTTTCATCCAGTACTTGAAGACATTTTACACACTTTAATTTTGAAACTCCAGAGGAGCTCAAAGAGTTATTTATAAAACTCCTTTTTAACTTTTTTCCGGGTCCACCCATGGGTTACATTTTGTCCACCTGCTTTTTTATCCTTTCTTTAGGTTTTATGGACATATGCACTTTAGTTTCCTGAGCCACCTGGGTAACTGGGGACTTTGTGCCCATGAAGCCTCAGCACCGCGGCAGGCACTGCCCGGGAATAGTTTCCAGCGGAGAAGGCATCGCGGGTGCTTCCTCACGACTGGGCTCCAGGTGTGCCTGTGCCCAGGAGGGCTACAGGGACGATCCGCCCTTCTCAGTGCGTCACACTAGTGTCCAGGAGAAGCTGTTTTGTCCCACAGTGAGAAGCTGGCTCTGACCACCAGGTAGGATGGTGTCTCCCTTTGTAGTTAATGAATAATCTGTGGGGAGATCCTCGGGGACTTGGCACTCGTCATATTTCCCCTCCAACATTCACCCATTCTTTTTAGCATCTACTGGTGGTGAGCCCCTGCAGGTGGAAGCCTGTGTGTGTGAAGGGTTTGCTTTCCAACCTGGGGTGAGAGTTGATGCCCACGCAGGCTGTCCCAGGCACCTGAGACTAGCAGTGTCCCCGGGGAAGCAGGAGCCGTCGCTGGAGTTAATAGACTGGAGTTCAAGTTCTGGCCCAAGCAGAGCTAATGGTCTTCTGGGGAGTCCCTTAACCTCTTTGAGTCAGTTTTCTTTAATTGTTTTTTTTTTTTGGTAGTTGTAGATGGACAGAATGCCTTTGTTTTATTTGTTTATTTACATGGTGCTGAGGATCCAACCCAGTCTAGGCAAGCACTCTGCCACTGAGCCCCAGCCCCAGCCCTAAGCCAGTTTTCTTATCTGTAAAGGAGGAGAATGATAAGACATGTGTGTGTATGAACATATTTATGTATACACACACGTACCTATACGACATAGACATGTATATGAAACAGAGAACGTGGGCAAAACCAGTGTAAGCAACAGCAGTGGGGTTATCATGGAAGGGAGAAGCAGCTCAGAAATGAGTTCCAGGAAGCCTTTATAACTAACCAAAAAGTCTGTGCCAGTTACAGAGAGCCTTGCCTGGCACTGGGAGGAGGCGGAGAGGGAGACTTAGGGGTGAATACACCACGACTTTGCAGTGTGGGCTGTTCCGTGGCAGGTGCAGAGGGCGGCAGGTGTGGGAGAGAAGTGACTCACTTCAGCAGGGGGTCCAGGAGGATGTCACAAAGGATGTGGTGGCACATGAACATGTAGGATCCATTCCATCCCCCTGTGTCCTCTGCCTTCTGCTGTGCATTGATACACAATGGAATATTACTCAGCATTAAAGGAAAAATAAAATCATGGCATTTGCAGGTAAATGGGTGGAGGTGGAGAATGTAATGCTAAGTGAAGTTAGCCACCCCCCCCCACCCCGAAAACAAATTCCAAATGTTTTCTCTGATATAAGGGTGCTGATTCATAATGGGGATGGGGGTGGAAACATGGAAGAAATAGACAAACTCAAGATAGGGTAAAAGGAGAGGGACGGGGAGGGAGGGGGTACGGGGGTAGGAAAGACAGTGGAACGAGATGGAAATCATTACCCTAAGTCCATGTATGAAGACACAAATGGTGTGATTGTGTTGAGTGCGGCCAGAGATATGAAAAAATTGTGCTGTGTATGTGTAATATGAATTGAAATGCATTCTGCTGTCGTATATAACAAGTTAAAATAAATTAAAAATAAAAAAAGAACCGGGGGCATGGGTGTCAGGTCTTGCTAACTTTGCCCCTCGGCCTTCCATGGGGGCCAAATGCTGCAGATAAGCCAACCCTCTCCTCTGCCCAGGGAAAGGAAGTTTGGTGATGAAGGGGCATTGTAGGCAGAGCCAGGACGTTTTAGATGCTATTGGTTTGGAGCTAAATATGGCACCACCTAGTCCCTGGGCGGAGCTGATCCCCGCAGCTCACTCACCGTCTCAGTCTGGATTGGCTGCTCTGGCGTCAGGAAGCCTGCCTTATTTCTCCCCGGGGTGGGGCCAGGTCACGTGGCGTTCCTGCTCAAGAAGTGGCCCAGGACCCCCTCTCTGTGCAGCTGGGACCAGGCACGGTCTTGTGAATGTCCAGGCCCCGAGAGGTTAGAATAAGAAGGGGAAAAGGAGGGAAAGTATTCTGGTGTACCCCCAAGACTCATGCAGGAATGTCCAGAGCTGACCTGATTCCGTGATGAGAGCTGTAACCCGATGGTAGATTAATCCACTGGATGAATTAATGATTCCAATGGATTGATGGGTGGTAACTGTAGGCAGGGTATAGGTGGAGGAAGGAGTCACTAGGCGTGTGCCTTTCGGGTTTATATTTGGCCCCTGGCAAGCAGAGTGCCCTCTCTCTCTCTCTCTCTCTCTCTCTCTCTCTCTCTCTCTCTCCTTCCTGGTAGCCATGCCCTCCACCATGAGGCTCTGCCTCCCCTGGGCCCAGAGCAGTGGAGTCAGCTGACCATGGATCGAACCTCTGAAACCAAGAGCCAAAATAAACCTTTCCTTCTCCGGTGGTTCTTGTCAGGTCCTTTGATCTCAGCAATGAGAAGCCGAGAGCCAAGCCCGCTCCACCCGAGGTCACCGCCTCTCCACTGAACCGTGCCTCTGCATCATTTCTGGGGACCTGGGGAGAGGCTGGGAGCCAGATTGGGACTGGTGAGGACCACAAAGCCATCGCCCATGGCGTCTGAACGTGGGCCCTCCCAGCCAGCCCAAACATGCTGGACTTGGCCAACGCCCCCTCTAAAACACGGTGCCTGGGGAGCCGTTGCCGAAGGAGAGGGAGGAATATGAGGATCTAATTTCTCCACAAAGCACTGTTGTTGCCCAAGCTGTGCTAATGCTCTCCAGTTAAGTACTTTCTGAAACGATCCACCAGAATAGGCAGCAACACATTCCATTACCCATGTCTGCCTTCCTCCCACCCAGGGCCACGCCAGTCAGCCAAGCCATTCAATATCTGGAATCAGAAGTCGTCATGCTGCCTCTGCTAACGTGGACGAGCGCGTTCCAGCAGGAGGGAGCGGGCTCACGTTGGCTGAACTCTCAAGGGACTTCCAGAGGCACTGGGGCCTCTCCATCCCTCCCATGAACGTCCAGCTTCTGGCTGCCCACTGCCGGGCACCTCTGTGGAGCCGATCTCAGGGCGGAGCACAGACCTGTGGGCCCCACGTTTAGAAGCGAAGGGGAATGCCGACGCTATGAGTCGGACTGGGAGTCCCCTGAATACCGGGCTGAGGTCCCTTGATCTCTGTAGTTCTCCCTCCTAGCAGAGACCCTGTCACTCCATGTTCAGTGAAAGTTTCATGAATTTGAAAAAAAAAAAAAGTGACAGACTCCTGTCACTTGTGTGATTCTCCAGAGTTCACGCCACCGTGTGTGTTCCCCGTTATCTGGGATAACCTTGATGTCGGGGACTTTCCTCCCCTGTCTTCACAGTTAGTGCCGTTTTGACAGAGGAGACAACGTGCATCTTGGCTCTGCACACAGGGGCGCTGCGTCTTGAATGGAGGATGGTGCTGGTCTGCCTTTCCCACGTGGTCTGGATCACCATCCCCCTTGGAAATCTGCCGGGAGCCGAGGACCCTTTCTCCGGGAACATCCACCTCGCAGGCGGCCACGGTTTGGACATGGTTTGTCCCCAAAGGACAGACTTGGAAGCTTGGTGTGCTGCTCTTGGAAGGTGCCGGGGCTTTGAAGAATTGCAGCCTCGGAGGCAGTGATTAGGTCACCGGGGGCTCTGCCCTGGAAGGGATTACAGCTGGTCTTGTGGATGCCATCTGCTATGAGGCCTCACCAGAGGCTAAACAAATGGGCCTGCCCCATCTTGACCTTCAGCCTCCAAAACGGTGAGCCAAAGGAAACTCTTTTATTTCCAAATCAGCCAGTTTCAGGCGTTTAGTGATAGCAATAATTATGGCAAAAGAACTACTCTATACACAGCCAATTTTTTTTTTTTTTTGCATTCAATATCAGGGAGTTGTCTGATCCTTTAAAATATCCCTAAGCTCCAAGACACATACCATGTCATATCATGATTTGTAGTCTGTTCCCCAAACAGAGTTTGCTTCCAACATGAATTGGCCTGGATTGTACATTGTGGCAGAGAGGACTGTGGTCAGCTGGCTGTCTCCCACTGAGGAGGTGTCGATTCAATCCAAGTTGCAAAACCTGAGCTGAAACAGGCAGGCAGAAATGCAGCATTTATATCCTGGCTAAAAAATGTAGGGTTGGGCAAATATGTAAAAAAGGAGAAGAGCCAGGTTGGGTGCATTATTAATTTTTAAAATGCGTATCCATTTTTTTTTTTTCAAAGGCCCCGTAGATCCATCTTCTCGTTTGAAAAGAACAAGCTTTGGCTGCAGAACATTTGTGCTTCTTAAAGTTTCTAAAAGGAATGTTCTGATGAAAGATGACCCAGTCCTCGGGCTTCATCAGCTTCCACAGTTGACATCTCTGTTATGAGTTCCAGGAGCTCAGGCGAACTGTTCGAGAATGAAGGGGAAACGCAAAACTCAATTGTGTCACACGCCTGGAGACTGCGGTTCGGTCATTCCGAGAGGCTCTGAGTGGTCACAGAAAACCCTGGTGCACCCGGGGCGGGGGGGCATTTCAAGCCCACTTGTCTCAGACGGTGCGGGATCATTGGAAAAGCATTGAGATGCGTTCATTGTCCAGTTCCTACTGGATGACTTCTGAAAGGACCAGTTTGACAGGGGGTTGAGGCATGGACCAAACTTGCTCAGAATGGAATTGATTTTAGCAAGCTTTCCAAACTCCACATGCTCACTGAAGCTTATCAAAGATATCTGCGCCTCCTGGGGTGGAAACTCAGACTGAGCAGCATGCAGATGTGCACATTTTGGCCTAAGCCAAGTGGACGGACCTCGCATGGTCAGTCCTTGCCTCAAGGCCCTGATTAGGTCCTTAGGGAGACAGACGCTGAGCTTAAAACTTTGAAGTCTTTGAACCTTGTGTTATTCAGTTTTTTTTTCATTACTGTGACAAAATACCTGAGATCACAACTTAAGAGGAGGAAGGTTTCTTTTGGCTCATGGTTTCCGTCCATGGTCACGTGGCCCTATTCTTTGGGCCTCTGGTGGCCTCGTACACCATGATATGGAAGTGGGTGGTGGAACAGGCCTCTCACCTCATGGCAGCAGGGATGCAAAGAGAGAGACAGGAATTGGCCTGCATCCCTCTCAAGGCACGCCTGCCGTGATCTCCCTTTCTTCTGCTAGGCCTCACTTCCTGAAGGCTCCATGCCACTTCCTGATGGCACCCTAGGAGAGGAAGCAAGCCTTTAGCACACGGGCCTTTGAGAGATGATCCAGATCCACACCATGGCAGACCTGGAAGAAGAGTGCCCTGTTGGTACGGGATCAAAGCTGAGCACTGGAAGGTGACACTCGGTGTGCTCTTAGCAAACTATGGCCCGCCAGCTCCTCGCGTGAACTTCCCGGACCAAAGAAGATCATCCAGATTCTGGGCCCGTCTCCGGCCACTTCCAAAGGACATATCCATAGGAAGAAAAGCCTTGGAAAACCCAGAGAAAGAGCCGACGGAGGCTGGATCTCCAGGTAAGACACCCGCCATCGACAGTGTGCAGGTGGTGAGGCACGCGCTGCTTGGCTTGTGGTTGGCAGAGCCCAAAAGCAGCTGTCCAACGTTTCGAGAGTCAGAAATGCTCCGGAGGAAGGGCTGCTAGGGCCAGAAGGAACTTTCTGCTGGTCTCTGTGGATAAATGAGCGCTGGAGGGAGGACCGGGCAGTCCCCGAGGGGTTCACTGCTCGTCATTGAAGGGAAGGGACCAGAATGGCCTAAATGGGAAGAGAATCAGGCAAGACGGCTGGGTGCTGGATTCACGGGGATGGAAAACAGCCAGTGAGAGCTGTTAAGATCTGAAAATGAGTGGAGTGTGGGTAGGCCCAACTAGGAAGGGGAAGAAGGAAGCAAAGTCAGGCTGTCATCATGCCGGAGGCGACCCAGAGAGCCCCTGAGAGCGTCCCCCAGGGTGGAGGTGCAAATGTGGTTGGGCATCAGAGCCACGTGCGGCAGGGACTGCTGAGCGTCTAGTTCCTTTCCCCCGGAGGAGACTGGCTGTGTGGTCTGGGCTCGGGCTCGGGGCTCTACCGAGTCACCCAGAGAATTCTGATGCGGGTAGGCGATGGACCACCTTGTAAAGCACGGACACCTCCTTCCTTTTGGCTCCTCCATTGAATCACTAGAAACACCAAGCGGAGATAGCGCCCTAAGACTCCTGCGTCGTCGTGACTTGGAGTGAAATGGACCAGGAGGAGCAAAGCCAGGACGGGGTACGGAGGGCCAAGACACACTGCCACACCACGAGCCACATCTTCTTCCGCCTTCTCTACCTCACCATAGCCACCACCCGTGTGACCCCACCAGACCCCCCTCCTTCCAACCCAGGCTGCTCACCAGGAGAAGCCAGCCAAGGCGGAGGTGAAGGTTGCTGATGCAGAATAAGATGAAGGTTCACTGTTGACTTCTGTGGAGTAGCATCTCCGTGACCTCCCTCCTCGGGTGCCTGTGAGTGGCCGTCTCTGACCTTGGCTGGAGGTCGTAGGCTCTTTTGAGAATATGATGAAACTGATGATCCTCTCTCCAGATATCTGCGTGTGGACCTGGGCCGCTCTCTAGCCTGCAGTTCCCTGGGGTCCAACAGGATGATCCACTCAGACTGCCTGGTGAGACCCCGGAGTCCAGCCTTTGTCCCAGGGTTTCCTCGGTGTTGACAGTATCATGTGCTCAACTCCTGGAGGCGTGTGGCTCGGCCAGTGTCATCACTGCCCATCTCGACTTTCCTTCGAGGTTCTGTGGTGACTGTCTTCTGAGGAAATGGTCACCAGCCTCATCCGTTGGAAGTGTCCCTGGTCTACTCAGCTCAGCCCCTTCCTGGTGCAAGATGGGAGACGCCCTACTCGCTTCCACGTTAGGGTCTGCATTGATTCGAGAATAAGTGACAACTTCATTACGGACCTGTCTGCTCTCTCCAGCTCTTTGCTAGGACTCAAGGGACTCCAGCTCCCAAACTTGTCATTTATTACAACCACAGCGTTTCGTTGGAAAGGTTTCAGGGGAAGCCTGTCAGTTCCAAAAGAGGGAAAGATACCATCGATAAGAAATGGTCCTTGCGTCTCTCTGTGCCCCTCCCGTCTTTGTTCATGTGAGCATGCGCCCACCCGGGTCTGAGCAGCGGCACCTGCACTAGGCAGCAGCACAGGGAAGAGGGTGGTCTCAGTCCTCTCGGGGTTTGGAGTGTAACTGGGAAAGGCGGATTTTAAATGAGGATGCAGAGAAGATTATTCTAAGTGCTATGAAGGGAAGACGAGGTGGTGTTATAGAAAGCAAGCAGGGGTTCTGCTGGGAGACAGATGGAGACCAGGAAGATAAGAGGCCAGCCGGGGGAAGAGAGGACTGTCTTGCACGCAGCTCCCGCGAACGCCTGCCAAGCGTCCTCGGTGGAGAACAGGCCTGTGCGAGCAGGATCTGAAAGGTTACGGAGCCGCCTGTCTGTTTCCTGCTGAGGCCCGCGTCTGCCTGCTCGGCTGACAGGCCTGGGAAGCTTCAAGCCAAGTTTCCCGACAGGCAGAGCTGCCTTGTCAGAGTAAAGGGGTTGCACAGAGCGTGATGGGAATCGCGGGATGGGACAGCTCCTTGCAGGGGCAGGCCGGGGCACGCTCAGAAGGGCTGTGTCCACACTAGGCCAGGGGCCTGGCTTGGGGAACAGAATCCGTCGTGTGCTGAAACCTGGAGGTGTTTTTGCCAGTCTCCGGAGCTCCAGGTGGGAAGTCGGCAGGTTTAAGAGAGAGCCATAGCCGTACGTGGCCTTCGGGCCAGGGACACTCAGGGTCTTCCGTGGGCTCTGGCCTGTGGGCTCTGTTGTCACCTCTTTTCTCCTCACAGCCCAGAAAATGCAACCCCGCATCTCTCTCCTGATACAGCGAATGTGACCCTGCAGGCAGACTCTGAGGAGTGAGCTCTAGACCACTGTTAGAGTCCCCGGTGGGACCTCAGCCCCGCTTTGTGAGTGGCTTGTGATTCGAGTGTGGGACCTGCTGGGGTCCCTGGGCTGCAAGACGGAGCTGCCCATCCAAGGCATTCCCATGGATTCTTTTGGTTCGGGCGTCATTGTTTGAACACGTGGATCTTATCAGCGCTGCCCAAGGTCAAGCCTGACCTGACACACACGTGGTTTCTTTCCCAAGGCTCGGAGAGTCACAGGATTCGGGGTAGGTACTCACTTCCACACCCACCCCTCCCACTGCCCGAGTCGTGGGACAGTGCGTGGTCACAGATGGGACACTCCAGAGATGTGCTCAGTATTGTGACATGCCAAAGAAATTTGTAGGTGAGAGACCCGTGGTTTCTCGGGAAGAGATGCTGCCAAAGCCGGTGCTGAGCCTTCTGCCCACGAGGCCGGCCTGCCTGCTCCTCTCCAGGGAGGCAGGCACCAGCTGGGTCAAGGCCGTCACCGTCCTCGTTGCACGGTGCTTCCTGGTCTGTCTCTGTCCCTTCTGTACCCGACTAACTCGTATTCCTCCGTGCAGCTAGGGGGGCCTTGTGACAGTACAAATCAGATGAGTTCACTCCACTGCCTACTAAGATCCATCTGTGGCTGCCTCTGAACTTGAAACCAAATCCTCACAAGCCCCAGAGGCCCTACAGCTTCCTGTGTGTGGCTCTCATCAATTTTTTCTTGCTATAACAAAACACCTGAGACGGAACAGTTTATGAAGAACAGCGTGTATGGCTCCTGGTCCTGGGGGCCGGGAAAGCAGATATCAAGCGGGTGCCGGCTCGCTGGGGCCTCTCTTCCTCTCCTTTAGGGCCACTAATGCCATGATGGGGCCCCGCTCTCATCTCCCCATTTAACCCTAATCACCCTCCTTTGGGGGAACACGTGAAACCCCAGCACCGTCCTGGGCTTCTCCATTTCCAACTCCCTTCTCCTCCCTCATGGGTGTCAAGCCTCGGTACCCTGCAGGGTGACTCCTGCCCCAGCACCTTTGCATTTGTGGGTGATTTCTTCTCAGGTCCATTATCCCCCCTGAGCCCACCCACCTGCCAGAAAAAGGTCGCTCCTAACAGGTTGTGCAAAGCAGCCTCCCTGCCCCCCACCTGCCTTCCTAATGCTGGGCAGGTACCGGTTCTCTCCCTGCACACGTCCGGTCCTGCCCACCTGGGCTTAGCCGTGTGACTTGTTCGGCTCCTGGACTTGGGCCAACGTGATCTGAGCAGCAGTTTTAGCCGTGTCCAGGTGACCGGGTTTGCCGGCCTGAACTCCCACTGGCCACGAGCACAACATGTTCAGGTGTCGCCAGGCCAGGGAGGAGGAGAGACGTGAGGTGTGACGTGAGGGGGACCCGCAGCCGGAGGCCAAGTCCAGCTGAGCCGGGCTGAAGCGCAGCTGCTCAGTCTCCCGGGAGTGAGCCGTCAACAGCCGCAGGTGTGAGTGAACTTCTGCCTTTGGCAGGGTCTGCTGGGCAGGGTTCCTCCCGCAGTGGCTGATGGAAGCAGTGGTTTAACACAGTCCAGTTATTTTGACTCATTTCTTCTCTGTTTCCCTCACCAGGTTGTAACCTCCATGAGAGCAGGAATCACGTTGGCGTTTTCTCTGCCCCAGAACTGAGGGCAAAGTAGTAGCTCAATAAACAGCTGTGGCCATGGGTGCGCCCTTTGTAGAGGACTCCTTGGCTGTCGATTGCCATTCCATCTCCTATCAGCACAGGGAAGACACGTCTTTGCCTGCGCTTAGTGCCCTGCTCACAGGCCAGGTCAGTACCCAGGCCCTCCCTCTAGAGAGAAGAGCACGCTGAAATGTCCGCGACCGAGAGTACAATTAAAGTAGGGAAGATCTTGAAGGCACTCTGGTTTGTTAAATCCTGTGAAGGCTGTGACTGTCAACCCGTGATACACACTAGAGCAGGGACGAGAGCTGCTGTTCAAGTTGACTAAAGCCAGGGGCCATCCTGACTCCCACTTCCACCTGCTCCTGAAGGTTCAGAGGGGTGTATGTGCAGAGAGACGCTTCGTGGGCCAGGTACACTGTTACCCCTTTCCAAAATTTTAGTCTGCAAACTAAAAATAATGCATGGAATGATTAAGTCAACAGTAAGAGAAATGGAGACCATGCGGAGAACAATAGTGTGCATGTGTGCGTGTGTGTGTGTGTGTGTGTGTGTGTGAAGGAGGAGATACTGCTCACAAATCTAAACACGTTTAGGAAAAAAAGAAAACCTGCCTCGTCTTAAACACGGGAGTCAAATGAACAACTCCTACCTTCCTTCTGGCCTGAGGAGTGTTTATGCAAAACCCATCATAAGTTTCATCAGGGGAGGAGACAAAGAGGGGCACAGGGTGAGCCCATTAGTGACACAGGTGTCGTGATAACTGGGCCGACTTCTGGATTGTGTATACAAAGAATCTACTTAAAACGGCCCCTTTAAGACAGACCCAGTTGGACCAATTTTGTACCTATCCTACCCCAGGTGGGCTGTGTTAACTCCTCACACAACCCAGGCAGAGTCCCCAGAATGGACGTCATGACCCGTCACACTGTCTTCATTCCTCACTAGACATAGAGTCCTAGTTTTGTACAAAATATTCTTAATGTCAATTTGAGCCAATTCAAGGCTATTTCTTCTTCTTTACCTTCTAATGAGTAAGGATGTGACTAACATTGGTGCATCAACAAGTGGGCCCCACGGGGTAGATGGTGCACGGGGACAGCATCTGTCACCAGTCACCTAGGGGGTGGGAGGAAGGGAAGGGCCGTGGAGGGTGGACTGGGGAGGGGCTGGCCCTCCTGCCCCCGCCCACCTCTCTCCCAGAGGCTGCAGGTGCAAAGGCGAGGGTTCAAATTCAGCCAGGGTGTGGCCAGGTGATGCAGAGACACAGACGTGAGCACACGGATGTCACCTTTGCTTTTCTGATAAGAGAAGTCAGAGCTACCGGCCCGCCTGCCCCTTCCCTGGCTTGTGTAAACTTGAGGCATCAGAGCTTGGCACTGGATTTCAGTAAAGCAATCCTCAGGGGAGGATCCAGAGAAGCACAGGATGTTGGACTGATGTGGACACAGCACTGAGCCCAGGGAAAATGACCCGCCTTCCAGCTGCTTCCTAGGGAGAGGAGAGGAGGCCCCGTGGGCTCCCGGTCAGTGGACTTTTCTTGCAGCTGAGTGCATTGCAAACTGGTGCACGACTCAGCCTGATTCCAACACGTGCATGCCACACCACGCACACGCACGTGCACACACACGACTGTCCTGCTCTTAGAGCGTACAATTGCACGAATCCTCTGTAAGACTGAAAACCAAGAACTCAGCCCCACTTTATTGTGAAGAGGTGAACGTTTGATGGGTTCTGTCAGGATAAAGGTCACAGCACTGGGACATTATCAACAAGGGGAGCTCCGGGAGCATTGGGCTCTCTGGGAGCCGGGTTGGTCACAGTATGGGTACCGAACTCGGAGAACTCACAACCAGCCCAGGAGAAATGTACCCAAGCTTGCCGGGGCAAACTCACCTGGTGCACACCTAGCAAGTGTGGGGTTGACGGAGACAGGCTGATGGGGAAGCGTGGCTTCTTACCCACTCTAGAGGACCCCACCTCTGACCCCGGAGCTCAAATAACCATGCGGCACCGCGTCCCTAACGGGGAGTGAAGGGGAACTAAACTCAGCATCTACGCAAGCAGTTGTGCAGGGAATGTCGTCACCATAATAAGCCTGGCTACCATTTACTGAGTGTCTTCCCTATGTCAGATATCCCTCCGTCCATCCCTCCATCCATCCCTCCATCCATCCCTCCATCATCCCTCCATCCATCCCTCCTCCCACTCATCATCTATTCATCCATCCATCCCTCCATCCATCCCTCCTCCCACTCATCATCCATTCATCCATCCATCCATCCCTCCTCCCACTCATCATCCATTCATCCATCCATCCATCCCTCCATCCATCTCTCCACCCACTCATCATCCATTCATCCATCCATCCGTCCATCCACCCGCCCACCCATGCACCCATCCATCATCTATCCACCCATCCATCCACCAATCCACCCATCCATCCACTCATCAAATTCATTCATCAAATAATTCTGACATTCCCTCTAAACTCAGTACCTCAGTTCTATTTTAAGTGCTGTCACCGTACAAACTCCTTTAGTGCTCACAGTCTCCCTCTGAGGCATGTGCTACCATGTTACATCTTGCACATGGGGACACCGAGGCATGGGGACATGGACTTGCCCAGGGTTACCCTGCTAGAAAGTTGTGAGGATCTAAGGATTCTAAACGGGGCAATCTGCAGTGGTGAGCAGACACAGACCTGGCTCCTAGCTGGGGTCAGCTGTCAACCTCGAGAAGGGTCAGACGGAGCCCACGGTCCAGCTACGGAGTGCACGAATTTAAACCAAAACAAGCACGTGGAAGAAGGGAATATGTCTCTTCCCAATTGTCTGGGCCAGGAATATGAGCTCAGGAGGGAGTGCCCTCCAAGGTGAGCTGATCTCAAGAATCTGTAGGGGAAAGTCACATTCAGAGCGGGCAGGGCCCAGGCGCTCTGGCCACGCCTGTAATCCCAGCAGCTCAGGAGGCTGAGGCAGGAGGATCACCGGGTCAAACCAGCCTCATCAACTTAGCAAGGCCTTGAGCAACTCAGCAAGACTTTGTTTCAACATAAAAAAATATAAAAGGAATGGGGATGTGGCTCAGGGGTTAAGCACACTTCGGTTCAATCCCTGGGGTGCGGGGGAGAGCAGGTAGGGTTTGACCACGGAGCACGGCATATGAACACACAAGTGGCATCTGTGTGTCTTTGTGGGTGTACAGCTTTCTTTGGTCCTTTCTGCACATCTATATAAGTATCTTGTCTCTGTAGGACATGCCTGTGACTTGAGGGTGTGTCTGTGTGTGTGTGTGTGTGTGTGTGTGTGTGTGTGTGTGTGTGTGTGACGTGTCTTTCCCTCCAAGGGTTTCTCTGCACAGGGGTCCCTCTGAGTCCATGTGTGCAGGGACATGTGTGTAGGGGAGATGCTGAGAGGGCAGGTGCCTTGGCAGCATGTGGGAAGGGGAGGCGGTATTGCAAAGGTCTTTAAGGGGCAACGACTGTACACTGAGTGAGCAGGAGTTACTGACGGTCAGAGTGGCCTGAGCCTGGAGAAGAAAGGAAGACGCATAACATTTTGGTCGCAATAAGGATCTGGGCTATTGGCCTAGGAGCAGAGAAAAGCCACCAAATAAACATTTTCTTGACCTCCTTCACCAGGCAAGTGGAGTACCATTATGCTCATTTGATGGACGAGGAACCAGATCCAGAGAGGCTACATAACTTGCCTAAGGACACACAGCTAGAAGCTGGCTGAAGCTGGGAGTGAGGACAGGTCCCACTCCAGGGCCTCTGTGTCACACATGGCCACACCCCTGCCGAGCTGAGTGTCAGGGCAGGTAGAGGAAGAGCGGAAGGCGGCTGGCCAAGGAGCTACGTCCTGGAGGGTGGCTGTGATCTGGGCACGTGGGGCTGGCACAGAGGAGGTCCGCCCACAGACAGCACCTCTGAACGCACTCGGAGGGAAAGTGGGTGGTTTGACACATCTGCCACTGATGTCACTGGAACCTGCTTGGCCTGGTTTTCCAGAAATTCAAAACACGTGCCTGGAGAACCCTGTCCCACCTCAGACGCAGCTGGATGAACTGGGGTAAATTCCAGGTCCTTCCCTACCAGCTTCCTGACCTTGGCCAAGGCAAGAAAACTCTCAGACCCTCAGTGGCCTCACCTGGAAAATGGGGGAATAGCCGCTTACAAAACTCTGTGACCTCTAAAGGAAACAAATATCTGCAGAGCCTGTCCCTGTGCCTGGCACACAGCCGAAGCCGTCAGTTGTGCTGTGATCGTGGTAGGCCCTTAAGTGGGTCTCATCTCCTGAGAAAACCCCGAGCCCAAGACCCTTATAAAAGACGTGGGGCAAGGCAGGCAGCTGCACACACCCTCACAAGGCACGGGGGTCTACGGGGGGTGGCTGCTTCTGCTCCTAAGATGCCCCGATGTCACACGGACTCAAATCTGCACAGTGGGCTCTGGGCTCAGACTGCCTGGTCCTTTTGGCCCTCCTACCTATGAGCTCATCTGTGGACGGTGAAGACGATGAGCTAATTCAGGCAGCACCCGTAGAGCCCTGCGGGTACCCAGTGAGTGTGCCGTGTAACTTCTGTGGTGGTTTTGTGGATCCACTGAAGGAGACCTGAGGGGGACAGCCCCTGCAGGCCGAGGCCGAGGACACACCTGAGCCTGTCCTCCACCTGAAGCCTGACCGCCTGGGGAGTCCGAGGCTGCCTCGGGAGAAGACGCCACATTCAGAGAGAGGGCAGCTTCGGGGGGCGGTTTGATCTGGGACCGTTTTTCTCCAGTCACCTTTGATGTTCCCTGGACGCACGGAACAGGGTCACAACGATTGAAGGGGAGACAGGAGACCCCAGTGTGAAGAACGGGCCGAGACCAGGGCGCTAGGGTGACCTAGACAGAGACGTGGTCCTGGACAAGAGAGGGCAGGAAGGGCTTCAAGCCTGACTGACGGAAATGCTGAACTTCCTCGGAGGAAGGAGGAGGAGGAGATGACAATGGATCCCAGGAGAAAGGAGCAGGCGGAGGAGGAAGGGGAGATGGCGTGCGTGGTGCTGAGGGGAGATGGCCACGTCACCCGATGGTTCAGGGTTTCCCTTCCACATCCTCCATGGTGGCCCTCGAATCTCAGATCCAGGGGGAATATCATGGACGTGTAGCTTGAGCCTCAGTCCTCTTCGGGGCCGGAGAAACCGGGGCTCCACTCCGCAGCTGGGTGATCTCAGATCAAGGACATGATCAGCCTGAGACAGAACAGGAACAAAGCACCAGGGTCCTGTGCATCTTAAAGAAGACCGCCCACTGCTCAGGGCTCCTCCAGGGTATCAGTGCTGCCTTTGCCTGCGGTTGGTCCGTCGGCTCTCCCGGCCTGCTCTGTGCTCCCCAGGGTCCCTCGGGCCTGTCTAATGGTATTTATGGGCAAGCCCCATGCTGCGGTTCCTCGGTCCTGGCTCGGCTCCCCAGCAAGCGCTTTCCCATTTCCAGGAGGCAGAGCCGGGGCTGCAGTGTCAACCAGGGGCGGAGGGGACAGGTGTACGGAGGCAGCAGCTCTCCACCAACCATCCATCAGAGGAGCCTGCAGCCAACAGGAGGGATGGTGCCCCACCCCCGCCACAGACTCACAGGGGACAGAGCAGAGGTGGAGAGGCAGGGGCCCATTTATCACCCTGAGCCTGGTGACCAGGTGCAGCATGCCCAGCCTCAGCTCCTCTGCAGGGGCGGGGAGGCAGGGCCAGCTGGCAGGCAGCTTCAGGTGCCTCGGATGCCCACAGGGACGCCACACATCAGCTCCGCTCCAGCCTCCACTGACGGGACATCCATCATTCCCTGCCAGCCCGCCTCTGCCCCAGAGGACCCGCCATCCCTTCATCTGGCGGCTCCTCCCCGGCCCAGCCTGCATGATCACAGAACCAAAGCAGGGGAAGGGCCTCCGAGCAGAGGATGCCATCTGACAGCTCTTCCAGACCCCCTCCTGCGGGGACCACCCCGCTTCCTGCTCATACCCCTCCTCCCTCGGCCCCTCCCCCTCGCAGCTAGGACCCGGAACAGCTGGATCAGAAGACACAAGACCTGGGCAGAGGCAGGTGAAGCGCACACGTTGCTTCTCTTGATGGCTCCCGTGCTGTGACACAGCCCAGAGCAAGGCCAGCAGAGCAGACCGTCCGTGCACTCAAGGCCACGGGCAGAGACCTGCCGCCTCTTTCTCTGCCGCTGAGACTCTCGCCCAAGACAGGTGTTATTTTTGCAGTTGCCCAACCCCTCCCCCCATCTGTATCCCAGACCTGGGCTTTCTCCTGTTGTTCTCTCATCATGGAAGCACAGCGGCTTCTGTTCAGGCCAGGGACACTCGGCTCTCTGTGCAAGTCACCACGCAAACCCTAGTCCAGCGGTTTCTCCCAAGTATTCCTGGAGCCTTCAAATTCCTGTTGAACTGCACATCTTTTAAGAATGCACGTGATGACTGGGTTCAGAAAATGCACCAGTCATGGCTTAAACAGACCTGGGTCTCTGTTCCTCGCACGTCGGGGTATTCAGAGCTAAACAGTTGGTGCTGTTGGCTCAACGGCTCAGGGCTCAGTCTCTTTGGTCTTCCTATGCTGCCACCATCAGCACGTCAATCTATTGCCTCATGGCCCCAAGATGACTGCTGTAGCCCAAGATATAACATCTGCATTCAAGTATAAAGGTAAAGGTTGAAAGGAGGACAGGTGGTATTAGAGGTTTCTATTTCTTTTTATCCAGAAATAAAAATATTTTCTAGAACCATCACCCCCCAGCAAGCTTATGCCTCATTGGTCAGGAGGGTGTCACATGACTGCCTTTCCCTGCAAAGTAGAATAAGAAAATAAATAAGTGTCAAGAAAGGCAATTGAGTGGGGACTCAGAAATGGCCGTGGGGGTTGGGTGGAACAAACCTATAACATCTGTCATTAACCCGTGTCAATAACCCGTGTCAAGGTCATGAAACCAAATCTCTCTGAAAGTTCCCGGGGTCAGTGGATCTCCATTCCTACGGCTCCCGTTATCTTTGGCTAACCCAGAGAGCACGGAATCCCACTCACTTTTGAAGTCATTAGCTGGATTTGCAAACACTAATAAAAATATTAGCACATACAAGATTCAATCATCTTCCAATTAATGTCATTGAATTCAATTTTCCCTCCATTCACACATGACTCCTTAGGAGGAGTAGATTCCTCTAAAAGAGAAGTTAAAAAGTTCATTTCCACCGTTGGCAGAAATATGTACAGCAAGATGATGAAAATACTCACTGGCTACAATACTGAAGACTAAACATGAAGTCCCAAGCACCCCCACCGAGAGAAGGCCCAGTAAATCCTGTGTTTAAACCAGGATTTGGGTTCTCTTGGGATGCTAATCTGCAGGACCTGAATCCATCTACTAAGCAGGATTAAAACTTTTTCCTGGAAGCTGCGTAGCTTTTGAGGGATTATTCATCCATAATTCCGAGACGGAATGAATGGGTCTAGCCGCGGGAGGTGCTATTATTCATCCAGGGCTATGAGGCTAATTCCTTGACAAGGATTATCTGATTTATTCCAGACAGTAGTCCTAGAAAGTACCTTCATCTTACAGGTGTGAAAGGCCCTAAGCAGGATCCCAAAGCTCTCCTCTTACCTGCTCTAATTGCCACTCATGTTGACGGACCGACCCCTAGTGCCTCAGGACATGGCTGTATTTGGAGCAGGGTCCTGAGAGGCGGTTAAGTGGAATGAGATCTTAGGTGGGTCCTACTGTGATATCGCAGGCGTCCCTGTAAGACAAGGCTGCAGATACCCACAGGGGCACTGTGTGGACACAGAGGCAGCAACCTTCCACTGGCCAAGGACAGAGCCTCAGAACAAAGTAACCGGCCCTCACTTTGATCTGACTATTCTGGACATTTTGTATAAACAGAATCACACACGCGTGGGCTTTTGTGTCTGGTTTCTTTCACTTAGCATCCTGCTGTGGAGGTTCTCCATGCGGTACTAAGTATCAGCACTCATTCCTTTTCATTACTGAACAATATTCTATTGTACGGATTGACCACATTCTGCTTCCGCTGATGGACACACGGGCTGCTTCCACTTTCTGGCTTTATGAAGAACGCTGCCATGAACATCGACACACAGGTCTTTATGTGGATGCACGTCTTCAATTTTCCCGGAAAGACCTACGTGTGGAATTTCTGGGTCACTTGGTAGTTCTATGTGTATGTGACCTTTTGAGCCGCTGCCGTTCACACTGTGTCATTTACACTCTCACCAGCACAGTGTGAGGATGCCCAGGCCCCCGCTTCCTGGACAGCATCTGCCTACTCTTTGGTTGTGGCCCGAGCGGGTGCTTGTGTAGCGACAGCTCATCTGACTCTGACAGGCACCGATGGCTAATGACGCTGGGCATCTTCTCACCTGCTTCTTGACCCCCTTTGAGCATTTCCTTTGGAGAAATCTCTGTTCCCAGCCTTCGCCCGTGTTTTGTTTCATTTTGTTTTTTTCCTTTTCGGTGCCGGGGATGGAACCCAGGGCCTTGCACACTCTACTACCGAGCTACACCCTGCCTCCTCCTGCCCATTTCCCAGGTGCTTGGTGCTGATTCCTCCTGAAGCCAGTGGCTTCTGCCATCGACAACATTCTGCAGCGTTCTTCATAATAACCATCAAAAGCCCCTAGAAAATGGGGCTTTTCCTGTTAGAATTGAGAGCACTTTTTTTTCCTATGACAAGCAGGAGATTGGCCTCAAAAAAAAAAAAAGAGAAAGAAAGAAAAGAAATTTAAAATCTGGGGACTTGACAGAACGCCTTGATAAAGTCTGCAGATCCAGAAGGGGAGATTCAGACTCCGGGGAAGTGTTTTGTCTGAGGAAGCTGCAGCCCAATTAATATTCTACGAAAGAAGAAACAAAAAGATCTTGGAGCGCCAGGTCCTGGGTGACATTGCCAATCGTGGCTTGCCATCGCACACCCCTCCATTCTGTCGGTCGTCCCAGAGAGCAAATAAACTCATCTGTCTAACCCAGATCCTCGAGACGGCAGATCCAAATTCCAGGGGGACATTCCAGAAACAAAGCTCCTCCGCTTCTCCAAGGTGAGTCCCTCCGTCTCCATCCCCCAGGGACCCCCCTCTGACATTAGCATCTATTATCTTCTGGCTGAATTTTTCCCTAAAGGGCACGCAGTGTCCCTAGGTGGCTGCCGGTGTCGAGGCAACCTCACCAACCGTTAAGGAAGGCTGAGCTCCTGCAGGGAGGATTTGGAGGTCGCTGCAGGCTGGCCTGACTTTGATGGTGAAATAAGTCCCAGGAGCCGGAGGTACCCTATGCAGAGCTCCCGTTTCCTGCAGAAGAAGATCTCCAAGCAGGTGAGAATGTGCAGAGCCCCAGGGCCTCTGTGCTTCTGCAGAGAGGGACATTGATGTCGTGGAAGGAATCAGATCTTCCTTTCATGAGCATCACAGGCCGGAATCCCCAGACGAGAGCGGTTCACGCTAATAGGCTTGCTGGGCGCATGTTTGAAAGACTTGGGTGGCACGGGTCTGGAGGGCAGACCGTGGCTTCTGCAGACGCTGATACCAGGTTAATGACTCCCTGGAGCACACAGGTCAGATGGGATTTCCTGGCCTTCGCCACCTGTTTCGGTTTGGAGTTGTAACGACAGGGTGAATCTCAGGCTTGAATTGGTCGCTCTTCCTCAGTGGGAATTCCAAACCGGCATGGCCACCTCCGTTGCACACTCAGAGATGTTCTGCACCTGTCCTGCCCAGCAGTTGAAACACGTCTGGTGTGTGGCCAGAGCAGATCATCTCTAAAAGAAACCACCTGCAGGATACAGCAAGGGGGTGAACGGAACTGGAATTTTTTTTTTTTTAAGGTAACAAGAATATTTTTCTATCCATATAAAGATCTTCCTTGGAGATTCATGGTAAGAGATAAAAGCAGATTTAAGCTGATGAAAGCATTTGTGGTGGGGGTGGGGGACCTGGAATATTGGAACTAGGTTGACCAGCTCCTTCTAGATTTCCACCAAAGGTCCCATGGCCCAGGCAAACTGGGACAATTAGGTGCCCTCAGGGAGACTGCTCACAGGACCAGTCCCCCACGGCTTCCCATGGGCCCTCTGGGGTTCCAGTAAGCACATGATGGTAGGAACCAAACCTCTCGCTTATGTCTTGATTTCCTGTGCCAAGCTCTGAGCTTCGCTATGGAAGGTGTTGAATAAATCTCGCTCGAATTGAAATGACACGGAGGCCTCCAGAGTGTACTTTCAAAACCACTGGCATCAAGGAAATGCCAAGGAGAGAAAAGAGAAAGGAATCGTACATCTACCAGCCTTCCAGAATGTTCCAGATCCCCAGACAGAAGCTTCTCGTGCATTACTTCTGGAAGTCCACCAGGTAGGACTTAGAGCTAGGACAGTGAGCTTGGCGTCGGAGCCGGCATGATAAAGCAGGTGCGTCTGCCTCTAGCACCCCGATCTTGTCATTACAAACGAACCCCAAAAGGTGCTCAGCCTTCATTCCCACCCTCTGAGCATGTCAGACGTTCCATCCTCCCAGCCCCGTGGACTTGCCTCCGACACCCTGCTGCTGCCCAGGGCTGTCAGCCAGGACACTGGGGTCCTGGATTGTCAGGTGCTGGCAACCCTGGGATTCCCTTTCTGCTTAGTGCCACCGAAGTCCCTTCACAGACAGAGGGCTGCATTGTACCTTGCAACTGACTCGTGGCATTATGTCAGCAGGAACTGTCCCTGAAATTGCGGCTGGCCAAAGATATACATGAGCATCTCAAGGGCCTTCCCTGTGCAGACTCGGCCAGATTCACAGACAAACTCAGTTTCACAAACTCAGATTCACAGACAAACTCAGTTTCGGGGAAATTGAGCTGGACTGGGGTGGCTCCTGGATTTTTTATTTTACTCACTGCATCTCAGGAAATCACACACAAGGAGGCCTCTTGATGTGGCCAAGAGCCAGATGCAAATGGTCAGAAATCGGTCCAGAAACATGCAGTAAAATTGGCTTCGTGTGCCTTTGGATAAACTCAGTGTCTGCGGTCAGGTGGGATCAAGCAGGTTTGGAGCTTGGGCCTGGCAGGTGGCCTCGTATTACCTAAGACAGTTGCCAGGAACTTATTTCCAAATAAGGTCACATTCTGAAATACTACGGACCTCTGAATTTGGGGTACATGATCCCACCCTTAAGGTGACTCACCCTCTAGACCTGTGGCTGAGGTTTTGCTGCAGCCAGGAGACACAGGAAGGTCAGCATTGCCGTCCCTCGTAGACCTGCTCCTGAGTTGGGTGGCTCTCGTCCTGTGTGCTCTTCCTGCTGGTTCAGGCCCAGCTCGCTCCTGGAGCGAGCCTCTCCTGTCACCTACCTCCCCGCCCACCCAGAGCCTAGGACACTTCCCTGCACACAACAGACCCTGAAAACACTTACTGAGTCAGTGGATGTGCCGTTTCATTTAATCCCTAAATAAGTCTGGGACGTGGGCATCATTACCACATTAGGGTTTTGTGGGTTTTTGTTTTGTTTTGTTTCTTTGATCAGAAAATGTATTTGCTTATCCTCAGACCAAGGTACTGCCTGTATATAGCTGTGGGTTTTCTGGAACACTCCAGACGCGGACACTACTGAATGAACAGCAGGTGTCTGCCCAACAGACACCAAGTCCCCTTCATGAATCTCCAACTGAGAATGTCCCGTCATCCCTGTGTTTGAAACATGGCTCCATGTGCAACTGCCCAGGGGTCTAAATCCAAAGTGGGAGGCCAGGGACCTCACGTTTTCCAGAGAAGGATGGCTGGTTTAAAAACACCCTCACCCCTCTCCATTCCTACTGCAGTGGGTGAATTTATACATGTTGAAACATTTAAAATTGGAATTACATAATGTCTGGGAATTGCTTCAAAATAACTTGGAGTGGGCGGTGTGTGTGAATTGACATAAAACAAAATTGACCATGAATTAATAATTATTAAAGCTGAGGAAGAGGGTACATGGAAATCCATTATATAATTTTTTCTAACTTCATGTGTTTGAAAAATAATTTTGGTGTTAGAAGGGGCATTGTGGTTATTTTTTTTTAAAAAAAGTCTTATGTTTTGTAAATATTGATGTCTTTGTAGATGAAATGATATGATGTATAAAATCTGCTTTATAATGTTTCAGAATTGGGTGTATAATAGACAAAATTGGCTATATTGTTGTTATTTTTTTAAAGAGAGAGTGAGAGAGGAGAGAGAGAGAGGGAGAGAGAGAGAGAGAGAGAATTTTTAATATTTATTTTTTAGTTTTCGGTGAACACAACATCTTTGTTGGTATGTGGTGCTGAGGATCGAACCCGGGCCGCACGCATGCCAGGCGAGCACGATACCGCTTGAACAACATCCCCAGCCCAATTGGCTATATTGTTAATTTTCAAAACTGTAAAGGGTGAATAGGGGTTCTTTACATCATCATCGCTGCTTTTCATGTTTAAAATCTTTCATGATAAAACAGTTAAGTGAAAAAAAGAAAAAGAGGAGCTACTTCCTAAAACTCATTTTATGAAGCTTTGATATTCAAATCAGACAAAGACTGTCTAGTAAGGAAAATTACATACCAATCTCTCTAATGTATGTATAAGCTGAAGTCCTAAATCAAATATAAGTAAAATATTAGAAAATTAAGTTCAACAGTGCTCACAAAATACAATATGGCAAAAGGAATTCAAGGTTGGTTTGACCTTCAAAATGGGTGTAGGTTACGAATGACTTACTTCTGTCTCTTCCAACGATATTGGAGTCCCAAGCCCCACCACCTGCGAATGTGGATGTGTTTGGAAATGAGTTCTTTGCAGTTGATCAGATGAAGGTAAGATCATTAAATTAGGTCCCAGGCCAATATGACTGTTATCCTTATAAAAAGGGGTAATGTGGACACACAGAGAGACACAGACACAGAAAGCAGCTGGCCATCTATCCTGGCTCCCAGAATCTGGAAGAGGCATGAGAAAGGTCCCCCCTCTCTGTCCTCAAAGGAAGCAACCTTGCCCACCCCTCAATTCCTGACTTCCAGCTCCAGAACTTGAGACAACATATTTTTGTCATTTAAGACCCCTTCATCCCAGTTTATGGTGCTTGGTTAAGGCAGTCCCTGGGGGTGAAAGCAATGCAGCAATTCATCATGTTAATAAAGGAATGGGGAGCACGTGGCCACCCCACAGGTGCTGGAAAACCAGCTCCTGGAATGCAGTGACCCTTGGGGACAGTGGTACTGCAGCTGATGAAGGAACAGCCTTCAGCAAACCAGGAAGAGAGGGGCTTCTCTCACCTTGATGAGGTGACTCCACCAACAGGAGGCCTCACAGCCAACACTTGCTCCCTGGGCGGGGGGGGGGGGGGGGGGCACCACGAGGCCCCTCGGGGAGTCTGGTGGCAGCAGCAGGAGGATGGCTTTGGCCTTTTTGCCCATCCCCTTCTTGGGTTTGTGCATCGAACTAGCAAAATCTCACCTGCCTCTGGAAACCCAGCTTCAAGTCAGTCTTGGGGATCTTTTTAAAACATTTCCCACCTCTTTATATGGAAGAATGGTTGGATAGCAAGTCAGAGAGCCAAGCCCAAGAACCTGCATCTCCCCTGAGTCGCCTGTTCTCTTGTTTACAAATATCCCCACCTCCCACCTTCACCGCGACAGGAGAAAGGCTGGGAAGCACTTCTCCAGAGACATGCTACCGCACAGGTGCAGGATTAAATAATCAAGAACGTGCACAGCAGCGCTGCTCCGAGTAGCAAAACATTGGAAAAACCCAAATGTCTATTGGCTCTAAGATGTATAAATAAATCGTCGCGCATTCAACAACGAATACTAAAGAGCTGGGAGATGAATGGCCTCATGAGCCCGTATGTGAATATGAATGAATCTCAAATACCTAATGTGGAGGAAAACACCATGTAGAAAAGGACTTCGTAGAGTACAGAGTTCATTGATAAAAAGTTCAAAGTCAGGTAGAACTGGATACCATGTGGTCTAGGACCACACACACACACACACACACACACACACACACACACACACAGTATTTACCGTAAGGTTCTGATTTTCAATGTGCACCAGGACCTCCAGGAGGGCTTTTTACCACCCAGACTCTTGATCTCTCCCTGAGGGTTTCTGACTCAGTAGGTTTGAGAGTGGGGCCCAAGAATCTGTAGTTTCTTTTTTAAATATAATTTTTAAAATTTGTTTTAATTAGTTACACATGACAGTACAATGATCTTGACATATCATACATTTGATATCAGATGGGGTGTGATTTCTCATTTTTCTGAGTGTACAGGTTGCAGAATCCCATTGGTCCTGCAGTCACGTATATACCCACAGCAATAATAATGTCTATTTTATTCTGCTGTCCTTCCTTTCCCCCGTCCCTTCCCCTCCCCTCCCCTCCCTTCTCTCTACCCAATCAGAATCTGTAGTTTCTAAAAAGCTGCTGCTCTAGAGATCATATTCTGCTTTACAACAATGCGTGGGAATGAAAAATGGTAAATTCTGGAGACTGGCCGCCCTGGTGGGGGCAGAGAGGAGCCATTAGGAAAGTGTTTTAAAGGTACTGGTGATATCCCATCGAACTGGGTGGGGGGCCCATATGTCTATTTGGCACAGATGTCTTTTAAAAATTCTTTCTTAAAACACAGGAGTGCATGGCACTCACGCTCTTCCACACATAATCTACTGAAAAACTGAATGAAACCCCAAAGGATCCCACATGACCCTTCTATTTCTGCCAGCTTTTCTTTGTTTAATCATCTCTTTCAATAAGAAGTGAGTCACAGACATCTGGCCTAGCTTTAAGAAATACTGAAGCCTGACCCCCCAAAATTAGGGACAAAAACAGAGAAAAGGAACATTTCCCAGACTCGATCCAGATATCCCAGAATTCTCTCCTGAGCTTTACAGTACTGCTGCAGTCTGTCATCACCCTGCCTCACAGACAGGGAAAGTGCAGAACAAAGTGACCAGACACTTGTTCCAGACGTCAGGGCTCACATGTGACGGAACTGGATTTCCAGCCCAGGTTGAGCGGCTGGGAGTCTGCTTTCAAGTCACCGTATTGGTTGGTTTTCTGTCACTGTAACAAACTACCTGAGGCAGGTATTGTATAAAGAAAATCATACAGTTCTGGAGATACAGGGGAAGGTGCCAGTATCAGCTCGGCTCTGCTGAGGACCCTGAGGGGCTGGTCTCACAATGGAACGCACGTGAGAGGTGACCCATGGCAAGACGGGAGGTCAGAGAGAGAATGGGATCCCACGAGAACTGAGTGAGTGCCGTCCAAGGACACGTCCCCAGGGACCTCGGAAGCTCCCACTGAATCCCTTTTTCACACGTGTACACATGCTGGGGACTGGAGTCAGGGTGGAACCGTGTGGGGGAATATCCTCAGTGACAGCAGCCAGTAGCCTAGACACACGGAGCCCTGAGACAGTGGCAGCGTCGGCAAGAGAGCTATTTTTCTCATCTCATACAACAAAGTGCTTCTACTTAAAAGGGTTGTAATAATTAGAGATAGGCAAACATCTATTTCATCACGCTTTTCATTTGCAAAAATATTAACCCCGAGGCATGTTTGTAGCTCGGAACCCACGTCCGTTTGCAATGTTCAAAAGCAAACAACAAAGGCTTCCAGATCACGCTGGGTGCTGCAGCCTGTGTGCCCCGGCGCAGGGGATGCACCAACAGGAAAGCAAACCTGCGGCCCTCCCACAGGGGGTGGCCGGGCTCCCCTGACAGCAGCAGGAGCCTGGCTTCCCAGGGGCTGCAGCCTAAGGGTGCCATCATCTGCACCTTCACCCAAGTGGGCTCCCTGGGTGCTTCCTTTTCACCAGAGAGAACAACAAGAATGCTTCCAGATGTGAGAAAGCACCGTGTTCACAAAGATCACCTTGGCCACTAGAACGATCAAGAGAAGCTGGACGGAGGAAGGGAAGGGGAGCCGGGCCCTCAGGGTCCAGGAGACTCCTCGAGGCTGCTTTCTGAGTCAGGCGACACTGGAAATTCCTTTGGCCTTTCTGTAGCCTTCGTAGTGTGTTTCTTACCTTTAGTCCTGGGGTGAGCTTTGAAGATAAACTGTATCTATTTTTAAGCTAATGGCTGCCTAATATTTTACCCTCCTGATTCCTCTGCCAAAAGTTCCATCATGATTAATAATCAGATTCCAAACCAAGATATGCACACAAAAAATTCAAAAATTAGAGGTCCATATACATGTATTCTTGGTTATAAAGAATTCTAGGGCCAGCTGGAGAGCAGGAATAAAATGATCTTATCTTCTTTTGACTCTTGGTACCAGGGATTGAACCCAGGTGTAATTAACCACTGAGCCACATCCCCAGGTTTTTTTTTTTTTTTAATTTCGAGACAAATAACTTGCTTAAGGCCTAAGTTGCTGAGGCTGGCCTCAAACTTGTGATTCTCCTGCCTCAGCCTCTTAAGCTCCAGATTACAGACATGCACCACCACCACCATGCTCAATTTAAAATGGTCTTTTCAATGTAGCAATTCAACAGCCACGTCTCTGCCTTCCTCTCCTGCTGGAAGACCCCTTTCTGTTTAACTTCTGGATTTCTAGATGGGATCTGAGAAGCAATGAATAACAGCTTAGGCTAAACCAAGTTAGGGCTGATCCCAAAACACAACAAGCAAAATATTAAGGTTAGCCTGTGATTCCCTGGTAGCAACAGGATTTACAGGTCGAGTAAATTTGTCCCAATCATAAATGTTTATGGAACTTGTTTTGAGGCTTTGGGTGAATCATCCCATCTTTTCCAGGTTCAGTCTCCCTGACTTGTGAAAAAAATTAATTTCTTGTTTAAATAAAGGGTTCAATTAAAACATAATAGAGCTGGGCACAGCGATGCACACCTATAATCCCAGAGGCTCTGGAGGCTGAGGCAGGAGGATTGCAAGTTCAAAGCCAGCCTCAGCAAGGCAAGGTATTAAGCAACTCAATGAGACTGACTCTAAAATAAAATACAAAATAGGTTTGGGGATGTGGCTCAGTGGTTGAGTGCCCCTGAGTACAATCCCTGGTACGAAACAAAACAAAAAACCCATAATGAAATAGAAAGATTTGATCAAATTCCCAGGAATGTTGAGTTTTATGTGCCTGTTTTTGTTTGTTTGTTTTAGCAAAGAGCCCTTATGAAAACCAGGCATTAACCTGGATTCAAATATAAATTTGAATACATTTTACTTTTGACCATGAGAGGAGAAATGATTGGTCACATATGTAACATTTATTAAGCTGTGACCCAGTCCTAGGACAGTATAATATTAAAAAAAATAAAAAGAAAAAACTAAACCCATATTGCTCAGCATATGCTGCCCCAGCAGAGTTCTTGAACTTCCGCCATCACCATAGGAGGATATATACTACCTAATCTGCTGGTCCCAGGAGGGGATAAGAGAAATCTGGGGCAAAGTGACCCCAAGGGAGCCCAGCCTAGACCAGCCAACATCAGATAATCCCAGATCCATGGGATCACATGATTGTTGTTTTAAGTCCTTAGGTTTGGGATGACTGTTATATAGCCATTTGCATCAAAACTGATAGAGACAACAGAAAAACACAGGGAAATAGAAATAGTAAGTTCTTATTCCATCCTACAAAAATGGTATGCACTTTAGGTCATCAATGAATCAATTTCTTATTCCGCTTGTTCATTAAAAGACTATAAAGTACATATATCATTATGTCTGTATTATAAATGAGAATGCTAAGGCTTTCTTCTTACTTCTGTGATGCCTCTGCCATAGACACATTCTGGGATATCTTATGCAATGGATGGGTCTGGGAGTCCCTGCTCCCTGTGGCTCACATGTTGTTGATTGGACCAGCAAAGGGCACCTGACTCAAGATCAACCAATCAGGGCTGGCCAATGAAGATCAACCAATCATGGCTGGCCAATGAAGATCAACCAATCAGGGCTGGCCAATGAAGATCAACCAATCATGGCTGGCCAATGAAGATCAACCAATCATGGCTGGCCAATGAAGATCAACCAATCAGGGCTGGCCAATGAAGATCAACCAATCAGGGCTGGCCAATGAAGATCAACCAATCAGGGCTGGCCAATGGCCAGATGGTCTCTACTGAGAATTTAAAATGTTTTCATGGTGAGGGGCCCTATTGACTTGGGATTAGCTGTTTTATGGGACAGTGTTTAAGTAGAAAAAGGGAGAGGGGAAGAGGCCGTGACTCTATAATACAATGTGCAGGAGAGCCATGTTGCCAGGGCTGAGAGGCAGAGGCAGGGGTGGGGGTCCCAGCTGGACAGGTGGACTTCAGCTCTGTCTCAGGGCTGACCCTCGCAGCTCCTCAGGGAACTGTCCTTGCCCTTGGGTTGGCTCCGTGGGCTTCAGTTCCTTGCTCCCAGACCTGTAACCACAGCTGAATGGCTCAGAGCCCTGGTTGCAGGCTCGTGGCTTAAAAGCCTTGGTCATGGGCTGAACTGTGCTCCTCCGCCCCAGGAAAGGCCCACGCACTGAAGTCCTCACCCTGGCCCCCTGGGCACGTCCCTGTATTTAGAGACGGTTTTTAAAGAGGTAAAATGAGGTCATTAGGGTGGACTGTAATTCCACATGACTGGTGTCCTTATCTGAAGTGACTAGGACACAGGCACACACAAAGGGGCACTGTGTGAAGACACCGGGGGAGATGTCATCTGCAGACTCAGGACAGAGCCTCAGAAGAGTCCCGCCCTGCCAGACGGGTAGCCTCCAGACAGGGAGATAAGGCCTCTCTGTTGCTGCAGCCCCGTGTTTGAGGTGCTTTGTTGGGCAGCCTGGCAAACGAGTTCAGTGGCTCACCCTCTCTTACTGCACTGTGAGGACGCTTTGGGTCCTTAAAGGCTGTACCCTATTTTCTTGGCAAACTGTGCCATTACCAGGCACTATTCAATTAGAGATGGTAAAGGAAAAAAAATTTTTTTTTAAATCAGAGCAAAATCAAGGAAGCCTTGAAGGAAAGATGAGAATATATTCATACCCTATATGGTCCAGAAAAGAGAGGGATATTGAGAGAGAGAAAAGAATAACCCTGTGTGGAATTAGTGAGTTAATCAGCTCATTGAAGGCACACAATGAACAAATGATGAATTCCATCACGGATCCTCTTCCACCAATTGCTCATTGTGGACACATGAAACAACATGGATCATGCTTGTGGGACTGTTCAGGAGGGAGGAAGAGGACCCACACTTACTGAGCACTGACCGCGTGCCAGGGGACCTCAGTCCTCCTCACAGGAGTCCCATGGAGAAGGTTCTGCCAGCGTTCACAGCAACACTGTCACAGACGGGTCCCAGGCTCCGAGCTGTGAGGTGTTTGGCCGGAGGAGCCCAGGATTCCCGAGTGGGGACTGGAACACAGCTCAGTTAGACACTTGCCGTACCTCCCGGTGTCCACTGTTTCTTCTGTTTTTAAATAACACATCCTATTTTCCTTGGAGATGCCCCCCTTCCTCCAACTTCCTCCCTGGTCTGAGTGGGCCTGGCTGCACAGCTGTCCATCACTTGGTTCAAGTTGGTTGCATTAGCAGTACCACTGACCCTTTGGAAAAATCCAAGAGGTTTCAGAGCCGATGCCTTTTCCGTCGGCCACCTGCCCTTCCCTAGAGTACTGGTCCCAGGAGGAGATGCTCCTGGAGTACTCCCGTGCCTGCCTCACCTCAGGGTAGGGTGACGTCCATCCATGAGCTCCCCAATCTATTGTCCACCCTGATGTTGTCTTTACTCAGTTTCCTGTTGTAACCACACGTCATTTCCCATAACCCCTCTCTCAGGGTGTTCTCCATACATTTCCCTCGCCCCATAACTTTCTCTGACCCAGCCCAGGTGTTAATCCCCTAGATACACGACGTGTCTGTTGACCTACTGGGCACCCTCGGAGGGCCGTGCAATTGTAATATCTAAGATTCCTCCTCCCCAAGAACCAGTTTCCACTCCCATGGAGGCAGCAGTGCCCCTGTTGAGAATGTATATTAGAGAAGGAGAGAGAGAGAGAGAGAGAGAGAGAGAGAGAATATCTCCAGCCAAACCAAAGATTTACTGATAATAACGTCTCCTTGATGACTCTGTATTCATAATGGGCAGAGCAGCTCCAGCAGCAAGTCTGGTCAGTCGTACCGCAACAGACTGAAAGTCATTAAAAACTTTGGCTTGCTCCCCGCACATTAATGAGGGATAGACGGATTCCAGCTCACTGTACTCTTCTTTGAAAAATGATGGAAGCGGCTTTTTTTTTTTTTAAATTAAGGTGGCAACACCATTGATAATTTAAACATCGCAGGCATTCCGAAATGCTGTGATTTGCAACACTGGTTTTAATTAATGCCGGCAACCCGGCTGTGAAAATTGGGACCTGTAATTTGTGAGTTACAGTAACTGCTAGTGTTTATTAACCTAGCAGGTCAAATTCTGGTTTCATGGTCTTCTATATACATATATATCATCATCCTATTAAACTTCAAGTTGAAAGCCAACGGGAGAGGGGATAATCACACACAGGTAATGCATCACCTTTGAAAACAGAGGTGAGGGCAGAGTGGGAGATTTCCTCCTTCCCCCTCCTGGCCCGGCTCCGTTAACTCCTTCCTCGCAATGTGCACCACTTAATTTCTTCCTCCTTCCCTGCAAGCCGGCAGCTCCATTACTGTGTGGCCATTCTTCTCCTCCCACGCAAAAATCCTGTTGTTTTCATACTCTATTATGCAATAATGTCTGCGGCCTTCTGCCACCTGGCTGGCTTTGGTCCATTCATTGGGGCTGCTGCTGGTCTCCCTGGGCGCTGACTCTGTGGCGGGCCTTGGAGACAAAGAACATAGCACCCACAGCACCCTCAGTTCTGGCACAGCTCTGCAAGCCAGGTGCCCTGCAAACCGCTGCACGTGGACATGTGGGTTGAGTGCCCCATATCCAAAATGCTTGGGACCAGAAGTGTTTTTAGATTTCGGATTTTTTTTCCTTCAGATTTTTGGAACAGTTGCATAGACGGAATGAGGTATCTTGGAGATGAACCCAAAATCTGAACACAGAACTTACCTATGTTTCACGGGGACGCATGGTCTGAGGTCATTTTATTTAATGATTTTTGTGCACCTATGTTTTGATTGCGATCCCTACGTAAGGTCAGGTGTGGGATGTTCTGGTCTCAGATCACATGGGTTTTGAAAATATTTCACATTTTGGAGATTCAGGATTTTTACGTTAGAGATGCTCAACCTGTGCTAACTTCGTTAACCCTTACCACCTCCGATGATAAACCGGACCCAGCCGCCCGCTTCAAGGTGTGTGTTTGCTACGTGGTGAAACTAGCCCTGCTGGCCAGCTCAGCTGCAAGGACCCAGAGGGTTCCCAGTGCCTTCACGGGCCAACCCTGGGCTCTATACATGTCCATCCAATTTAACCTGAATCAAAACAGTAAACTAGAGACCCTCTCAAAGCTGAGGCATGGCTCGGTGTGAGGAGAGGAGGCTAAACTTTTGCCTTAGACCCTGAGGAGATGCAGCAGAGCCTGAGCGCCCAGCTTAGATGACAGCTTAGATGACATCACTAACCAGCCAGGTGTCCTGGGCAAGTCCTCCATCTCTCAAAGAAGGACATCATTCCTGACATACCTGACACAGGACATACGGTGCTTCAAGGACGCCGACACCAGAAGGGCTTTGTGCAGTTATGGCTCAGTCACGTAGCCGTAGGAGTTTAGATACTGTTAGTCCAGGAATCCACCACGCCTCCCGTGGCAGCCCCTGGTCTGTCATGCCAGGACCCTTAAAGCCACCAATTCATTAGACTTCTCTTGAGCATCTACTCTGTGCAAGACTCAATGTCGGCTCAGTGGGGGATCCAAGAGCTTCTCACTGACCTCTCCTAGCACGACCGCGATTGTGGATGTGCACCTGTCTCCTCCACCTGAGGCTGCTTTGTGCACTGGGCCCCATAAGCCACTGGAGGGGTCCTTCCTGCTTCTACCAGACTCTGAGCTCTGGGTGGGCAGGTCTGAGACTATTCTGCCATCACGGTACCTGAGATCCTCGCTACTCGGACACACAGAAGTAGTTATGAGCCGTGGAGAGAATGAGGACGGCTGGCGGTGCAGGCTCCCAGACTGGAACATAAGCCTCCGCTCAGGATGCAGCAATGCGGGTCGAGTGCCCTGGATGAGGAGTAACTGGGGGCCACTAGGAACCTTGGCATGCTACTTTTAACTTCATGTTGGTTATGGTACGTGATTAACATATTCTTAAAAAATATCCTACCATCTCTAAGGGTTATTCACGTGAAATAAAATATATGGAAATACATAAGGAAAGATCAACATTATTTTTAGGCAAGCAGACAGGAAAAATGAGTGTGAGCAAAAGAGTGCATACAGATTTGGGTTTTTCCTCGCTAGGGAGGAATCTTTCTCCCTCTGACTTCAATGGTGGGAAAGCCCTTTAAATACAGGTTTCTGGTCTTTTTAAGTTCCCTTTATTCATTCAGTAAGAAGTTACTGCATGACTGATGTGTGCGGAGCACTGTGTGTCTTTGGAGACTGGGACATGGGTATCTGTCCTGTCCTCAGCCCAGTTGTTCCAGAGAAGTGCCGACGGGCCAGAGAAGGTGCCCAGAGACACAGGGAGACATGACTTGTTGGGAAAGGCTCATAAGAGATCAATGACTTCTCCGAGAAGTGGTCCAAGGTGGCAGGCCTTGTCCCTCAAGGTGCTCCACCAAGCACGACCCCCTCTCTCTCAGGGTTTTGTGCAGTGGTAGCTGGTTGGATCAATGACACCCCGTTCCTCTTCACAGAGCCCTCCGTTTGGCACCTGTCCCCACTCAGAGAGGGTTTCATATCGTAGGCGGAAGAAGCAGTAATGCTGTCAGCACCGTCTTGCCTGTTCTCTAGTGTGACCAGCACCCCGAGGAGCACCTGTCCCGGTGCACGAGCAAGGACGTAGCTCTCCACAGAGAACCCCGACTCGCCCTGGCCCCCAGCGGGCCTCAGAGGAGCCAGCGTCCTTCAAGATGATCCGTGTCTGGACTTTTGGGGCCAGGCTTGCTCTCACTGTCCCCTTAGGTGTTTGGGGAACGGAAAGGGGCCTTCAGGGACACGGTGCTTTACCGTCCACCTCTGGTTGAGGAATGACACACTGTCAGATGTCAATCAACCATTCCAGTGCTGTCAGGACGAGGGGCCAGCTGGGATCAGACACCACCAAGAAATGAGCAAGGGACCCTCGCCAGAGGGCACAAGGTTTCCGCAGGGTGTGGCACTTAGTGGGTTCTCACTTACTTTAGAACCTAGGCTTAGTGTTCTCCTCTGGAGAGTGAGGACGGTAACTTCTGCTTGAAAGGCCGTTGCGATGATCAATGATCGTGTGTGATCGGCAGTACCTTTGCAAAGGATTCACAGTGCACACACGTGACTCTCAAGTGGCACCGTCGGAGACACCTCTGCTGTTCCCGAATGGTGGCTCTTAGCGCCTTTGTTAATCAGGAGGGCACGAGTCAGGCCCTGAGCCAACCCCTGAGAAAGAGGAGTTGCAAAAGCGTGGCTCTCATACGGAAAGGAAATGGTGTGGAGAGACAGCAGGGCAAGAAGTGAGCTCGGATTCTTAACCAGCACCTTTAAAAATCATCTTTACACATTAGAACTCATTTTCCCTTTCCTCTTTCACCAGAGCCCAATGAAGTGGCCACTTGACATTTTAAACAGACACAGGCTAAATGTCACGGATATAGTGAAACAGCACATTCCCCGTCACACCACGAGTGTGTATGCATGTTGGTATACAGTGGCACAGAAGAGACAATTCGCCTACATTATATGCATTTTCTTGGTGTAATATTTTTTGTTCTTTTAATCATAGAGATAGATAAAATTATATATAAAATCTGGCTCTATTTTTTTCCCCTAAAACAAATGTCCTGCTCATTCTTTTAACTTGTGTCTTTACAGTGTAATAACAATGCCAGGAGTTTTGATGTGACTGCATCTTGACTGCCTGCTTAAGTTTCTTTTCATTTTCTAAAATGAAAATTGTAGGTGGTGCTGAGGATCAAATCCAGGGCTTCCCACATGGTAAACATGGTTAAGCTTAACATCTTAACCATACATAAGTAAAAATACACCAGGTTATAACTATCTTCTATATCTATCCATCTGTCTTCCATCATTCTCTCTATCCACCCACCCATCTATCCACTCATCTATCCATCCATGCATTTACCCACTCATTCACTTACCCATCCATCCACCAATTCATCCATCCACCCACCCACCATCTGTCTATCACCTTATCCATCTATCTATCCACTCGTCCATCTAACCACCCACCATCCATCCATCCTTCCATCCACTTACCCATCTATCCATCCATCCATCTACCAATCCATTCATCTACCCACCCACCATGCATCCATCAACTTATCTATCTATCCATCCATCTATCCACCATCCATTCATCCACTCACCCATCATACGTTCATCCATCCATTTATCCATCTACCCATCCATCCATTCACCAATCCATCCATCCATTCACCCACCCATCCATCATCCATTTATCTTTTCATCCACTTATCCATTTATCCATCCATCCACGAACCCATCCGTCCATTCACCCATCATACATTCTCCCATCCATCTATCCACCAATCCATCCATCCACCCACCCTACACCCACAGTGACAGATCTTGGGCGTTGAGGAAAAGGAAACTATCTGCATCATTTAAGGGCATGATTAAATTTGTCATCTTTGGTTTAAAAGAAACAGCACCCCAGGGTTGGGGGGGAGGAAATCTGAAACTGCTGGCCCTGTGATTCCCTTCACAGAGTCATGCCAGGCTCCTAACTTCTGGATTGGTTCCCTAAGAGATGGAAATAGAAGTCACAGAAAAGGGCAGGCCTCTGCCTGCCGGCAACTCTGCCTGGCGAGCCTCCCCCACTGTATATAATAAGCCTGGCCCTCTTTCTGCCACGTTATCGTCCTCACTTCGCCACTTAATCATTCTCTGTGCCGCTCCCTCCTGCTATACACAGATGCTGTGGAGATGTGTGAAATAAAATTGTATTTTGGTGGGGAAAGGCACTCAACGTCCACACTGAGGATTACATTTCTGATTCTCTGGCAGGGACGACGGGGGAACAATTGCCTCTCCATCCTGCTGGCACCAAGACCTGCTGTAGGGATGTATCCTGCTGACCAGGCCAGGAGACACTTGAGGCTGCTTGAGCGTCCCCTGAGGTGGCTGCCCCAGGCCACTACTTTTCCTGTGTCTATCAGTGTTGAATGCTTCAGCCAGCAGCCAGCAGCCAGCCTGGGGGAGCTCTGCCGCCCCTGAGTCTGTGGGTCCCTGGCCATACCTGCTACAGTTGTGATGACGTGAAAGTGATGTGACAACCTTGGAGCCTTTTTCTCCAACCAAGTTACCATGTGCAATTCATTGAACCACTGATCAGAGCCCCCATGGGTTAGCATCTTTGTGCCTACAAGACTGAGACTTGATAAGAGGCCAGATGGAGCCCTTCGGCTGTCATAACGCTGGACCTTGTCTTTCTCTTTGCGTAATTCCGTGATTTTGAACCCAATAATTTGAAATCATGAATGGTGGCTGGGATGCTGTCAGGAGCAATATCCCACTTGGTAGTATTCATGGGAACGAAAGCATTTGCCAAACTAAAATCATCAATGGAACTAAGGCCTGGGGGAGCATTTAAACTCCATGAAGATAAAATACTTTAATGTAGCACAACGATCTGGAAATCACCCCACTGATCCCCTTCTCTCCCAAAGATCTAGGTCCTAATCCCCGGATCTTGTGACTATGTCCTGTTGTGGCAAAAGGGACTCTGGAGACATAACTAAGGCTCTGGACCTTAAAATAGGGAGATTAACCTGAATCGTCCCAAAGTAGTAGTTACAAGCACCTTGGAACTTTCTTCAGCTGGAGTCAGGGACGGGGGCAAAAGAGGAAGACGGAGAGATCTGCAGCATGAAAGGCACTTGACCTACCATGGGTGGGAGAGGGCCTGTGGAAGGTACAAGAGGGCCTGCAGACAGAGTCCAGGAGCAGAGTGGCCCCTGGGCTGACGGTCTCCAAAGAAATGGAGGCTGCCGTTGCATCACTGCAGGTGACTGAGCTCCCCATCGACGTGAACCAGCACGGAGGCAGGTACAGGTGCAAACCTGCAGCGAGGAGCGTGGCCCTGCAGTGCGGTGGCTCTGCCCCTTCAGGAGCCGACACACAGAACATCCAGCCGTGCCACCGTACCCCGCCTCTGACCTATGTATCCACAAGACGGCCAACGAGTGCCTCTTTAAGTCACTGAACTTGTGGTAGTTTGCAGCAGTAGCTACAGAAAGATTGAAAATATTTAAAAATAATATCTTAAAAAGACTGAATAGTCAACGTGACCCAGGAAATAACAGTTTCCCAGTCTGAATGACCCAAAGAGTGACCAGGGCATCCTGGCGGACGTCAGCCTCCAGGGTAAATAACTTAAGAGATGTGACCTACACTAAGTATCCCTTATCTGAAATGCCTGGATTTTGGATCGGGGGTGGGGGATATTTGCATATAAAGAATAAAATATCCTGGGAGTAAGTCCCAAGTTTAAATACAAAACATATACACATTATACACCCGGGGGGCCAAAGGTAATTTTGTAAAATACTTAGAATAATTTTGTGCAACATTTTAAATAATTTTGTGCATAGGAAAACAAAGTTTAAGGTGTGAAATTTTCCTCCCTGTGGCATCACATCTGTGCTCAAAAAGCTTCAGATTTTGGATGAGGGAACCTGCTTAACTTAAAAACTCATTCTTAGTCCTTCATGCCAAGGGGCCTCCAAAGGAAGCGTCTCATGGACATGAGCTGCGATCCCTGCACATCCTCAACGGTCACAAAGGTCACACGTTTCGATGACCAGCAGTCCAGCCTCCTCTATCAAATCAAACTCGGTCCTTTCCATCAATTTGCCTGGAGAGCTTCGGTGGCCCTCGCGTCTCCCCACTCTCCCAATCCCCGTTAGCGAGACTCTCTGGATCCAGAGCCCATCTGTGGAGTCGAACCAGATTTGGTCTTCCACTTCTGCAGCCTTCCCGGATGCCAAGGTGTCAGAGAAGCTTGATGTCACCGGAGTCGTGCCAGAGCCAACGCAAGGAGCCTAATATGTTTGTCAACTGTCATCAAGCCCAGCCCGCGCAATTATCCTGTCTAATTAGATTAGGAGCTGACAGGCTTGGAACGTTTCAGTTTGCCATCTGAAAGCGAGGAACACACAACCCTGCTTGTTTACCTCATTGAAACCCAGATCCTCTCTGAGTCGTTACAAGGACTGATTTTTGTAATTAGCTGTCATTTGTATTACACTGGTTCATCTTCCCGGCTCAACGGACAATAGACCTGGAGGGGAATTGGAGACAGGGCTTGAAGGAACCCTGGGCGGGGTCTAAGTGCCTTCACAGTCTAGGTACAGTGCTCAGAGATGCGTAAAGTGGGTTTCCCCTCCAGTCTCAGAATAAGGTAAGAAAAGTCATTGACGTCCACCAGGTTTTTGCATCAGCTCAGAGAGCTGAGATCCCGGACAGAGGCACACACACATGCAAGTCACCTGATCTGACGTAGAAATAAAACTCCCGGATCACACGGTGGGTATTTTATGGTTTCCAGAGTGTTCCACGGAGCTTGTGCAGTGGGTGGTAAATTTCCACTCTGATTTTAAAGAGGGATGAGAGACAGCCCTCTCAATGGCTATTCTCAGCTCCAGCTACAAGCCGGGTGTTGCCGGAGATTTCATTATGATTTCTTGTAACAGAGAAGGAACGATTTACAGCGCGTACAAACTGCCTTACAAGAGATAGCTTGAGAAATGGCTCTCAGAAAGGCCTGTATTTCTTAGTACAGAACAGTTTCAAACAATAAATTTGAACGGAAGGCTTAACAAGGTTGTGGAACGGAGATTTAAAGTGGTTTTATCATGGGGGTCCTTCCAGTATTAAATGACATTGGCCAGTGGCCAAGGCAGGTGACCCATCTGAAGCCCCTGGATTCTCCTGCGTAAAAGGAGAGTGTTACAAGGCTCTGGGGTCGAGTTTAGCCAGCAAAGTAAGTGGAGGTGGGGTGGTGGAAAAGCACGAGGCGCGTGTAGAAGATTCTAAGCCTTTAAAAGCAATAATGGCCAAAGCTGTACCATGCAGGGCGCCGTATCCAGACGGGTCATCTAGAGAAAGTGTTTTTACACATTTTAGTCAGGTGGGAACCACAAGCATGGTTTTTGCCCAATCATGTACCAATAATTATTAAAAGCAACTTTGCTTTTTCTTTTTCCTTATACAAACTGATTCTAAAACCTCGCCTATGGGTTTGATGTGCTTGTTATACTTTTTCTGATGCATGATAAACAAATACACAACTATTAAGATCCTGGTGTCTTTCCGCACGTCCTCCCGAAGCCTGACGTGTGCCAGCGGTCACGGGCTGGTCTCCACTTGGGGATGCCGGTGAGTCTCGGATGACCTCGTGCAGCTTCACAGCAGGAAGTGAGTCCCGTTGAGTGGCAGCCCTTGAGATCCTTCCTAGAGAATCCTAGAACTTCTCCAGCAAGAGGGGAGACGGGGAGGCTGCACGGCCCTAGACAGAACTAGAATGTCCTGGGGACTCTTAAGCCGAGAGAGTGACGTTTTGAAGAAGAGCTCCACATGCACCTGGAGACTGAGCGGAAGGAAGAAGTTCCACCTCAGGCGCACGGCACCTCCCACCCCGGAAGGTCAGCGTGGTTTTACCAACGATGACCTCACCTCCTCTAGTCCTTCTAGAGGAGTTGGGGGCTCAGCAGTGGAGAAGGGGCACAGGGACAGTGAGGTGACCTGTCGGAAAGTCACACAGCAAATAAGGAGCTGGGAAAACAGACTCAGGACCCCAAATCCAATCCTGTCCATGAGGACTGTCCAGCTTCCATCCTGAGGACCCAGGGCATCTTAATCCGAGTCCTGGACACTGAACTTGGATGATAAGGTAATGCAGGATCCGGTGGTCGGAGCCGAGATTTTTCTGATGCACGATCATGGGCCAGGAATTGAACTACCTTCTCTCTTTCACCCAAAACACATCCTCAGGAGGCACACGCTGGTGCTGTCCTTGTTCTGTTGTGGTAGAAACTGGGTCACAGAATGGCAGCGTCACTTGTCAGGGTCATGCATCAGTAAGTGGAAGACCCGGGATTTGAACACAGGAAGTCCACTCCCGACCCTGCCTTCTTAGACAGGCTGGGGACCCACCCATTGAATGGGGTCATGACTTCTTAAAGGTGGTTATCTTAGGTTCCTCTTTCCCTGTTCATGTTAATAAAACTGGGGACCACAGCCCACGTGGGTGACACATCATGAGCGCTTATTATTATCATCACCTTCTCCCGTAGGCATGGGGGCAGGTAGGAGCGTGCACCCTGGAGATGGAGAGTCAGCTGGATTTGAACTCCAGCTTCCCCCTACCAGCCGTGTGACCTGTGATGGGTGTCTTAACCTCTTGGAGGCTCATCTGTAAGATGGGGCCACAGCAGAGCTCATTGTGCCAGTGCACGGTGAAGGTTCATGTAGTTATTCCATAAACACGGGCATGTGCCAGGCATACTGATAACTGCCAGCCACACCTGTGTCCTTAACTCAATGGCACTGCTCATGAAGACTAGAGCTATTCCCAGGTAGGCCCTCTTCCAGGATCATAGCAAATGGCATCTCCACCCAGCTAGAAACTTGGCCCCCATTCTACATGCCCCTCCTGGCCTCTCCCATTGTTTCCCATGGTTCATTCCAACCCAGCTGCACCTGGACATCTGGCTGATGCTTCAACACACCCGAATGGTCCTGCCTCAGGACATTTGCACTTGCACCCTATTTGCCTGGAATGAAGGAGGGCTCATTCACTGCTTCCAGCTGCTGCTCCAAAGCCTGGACCACCTTCCCTCCCTGTGCTGCTCATGTCTCCACACACTCACGCTGTCTGACTCTGCATGTCGAATTCCTTGTTCCCTTTGGTGTCTGACTCTTGCACAGTTCCACAAGGATGAGCATCCTGGTCTAGAGAAGTGCCAGGAATATCACAGACCTCTGTACATATTTACAGGATGAATAAAACAATAGGGAGACAAACAAAGGGACCGTGTCCTGAAACTTTCCTTAAGACCCAAGAAGCACCGGCTCCGGGAGAATAGAAACAGTGACGACAGCAGCCCGGAGGGTAGAAGGAGAGACGACGGGAGTGCAGCACCCTTCCATTTTCAAAAGCAAAGTCCACTGGCTTTGTGCCTCCATAAGCCTCAGAGCTCAGTCACGGCACTCTGGTGTGCTCAAGGAGAGTGACAGATCTCCACAGCCCTCGTGTTTCCTGGACCCTGTCCAAAGGCTGGGGGTCACCCAGAGTCGCTGGTGCAGGGCAGAGTGGGGTAAAGTCGCTGGGAAGAGCTAGTTTTTCCTGAGGCCCAGGAGCTGCTGAGTGTCTTGCCTTGTAGCCAAGGTTCCTCGTGCAGTGCCTTAACCAGAGGGGGGGAGGCACCGGAGGAAGCCGTGGTGACCTGGCGGGGTTTCTGAGGCCCCTCTGGAAAGCTGATGGACTCACAGTAATGCAGGGAACGCCTTCTTCCACGTGGTTCCTGAACGGGAGCCAGGCCCCTCGGGGAAGGGGGCTGGGATGTTCCTAAGCCTGAAAGGGGAGAGCGTCCCAGAGGGACGGGTGGTTTAAAGGGGCACCCAGGACATCATGTGCCCGTCAGTGCGCTGTGGCCGCTGTCCCAGCTCGGCACAGTGGAGGTCTGTGCGGGGCTCCGTCAGCACCGTGGGGAGGGAAGAGAGCACAATGTGCCTCCCAGAGAGCCAGGCCCCGGCCCTGGAGGCTCGCAGCTGTGCTCCTCTGGAACAAAGTGTCCTGTGGGGGCTCCACGGGGCTCACAGGCTGCCCCAGGAGCTGACGACTGCAGCCGGGGGCTCCCGGATGCACGGGGCCGTGGGGGCCTTTCATTCCTTTCTGAGCACAAACCATGTGATTTGTGGCTTCTGCTGCATCCGAGTTGTGGGTGTGCCTGTCACTCAGCGGCTCCGCGGCGCATCCGACATGTCAATTACCCCGAGAACTTGGGGTCTCCCCACCTGGTGCCGGTCTCCGCTATGACCTCTCCTCCCTCCGTCTCCCTGCATTTGCAGCCACTCCGCGTTTTGCTGTCAAAATCTCCACTCCACTACAATAGACGTTAGGTGACCATTTACCCTGAAGATGGCAACGCTGGCCAACCTTTTACTAAATCATTAAGTCCTCCATGTTCCTGTGAAAGGGTTATAACCCGCACTCCAGGTGAGATTCCAAGAACAAAAGCAACTTGCATGAGGCTTCATAGCCACCAAGTGGCAGAACAAGGAGTGCGACCAGCCTGGCCCGACCAAAAGCACCCACTACCACCAGCTCAAGCGCGTGAGTGATGCTTTTAATATTCGGAAGCAAAGCGGCTCAACTGCCAGATGCACTTGGTTCTCCGGGTGTGGACTCTCCATTAAACAAATGGCACAAGCAGTCCCTTTCCCAGAATCATAGTTGAACCCTGTCCTTAAAAGGGTAATAATCTTGAAATGTTCCTCAAAATATAATTGTAGGACTGTGGATGGCTGTTGTGAGAGACTGCAGGCTCTCAAGCTCACTCATTTCCATCTTTCCAGCCTCTGACACTTCTAGAAGTGTCTAGGCGTCCATCGGTTCGTCTCACCTGCTTTTCCTCCTACCCTCTGGGGCTTCTTTTCAATGATACAGTCAGGACTCAACAAGGGAAAGTAAGAATACATTGCAGCAGAAGGAACCTAAGACATGAGCTTTCTCATCATACGGGTAATTAAGCATTGACTGACCTCCGAGCAGAGAATCGGCGTGTGAAACCCTGATTTTGTCACGTCATGGGACTGAAGCAAGGTACTGGTTGTACCCTTTGGGCCAGGGGTGGGGAGAGGAGGAGTTTCTAAAGAAAGAGAAAGACTGTCTATGTCTTTCTTTATAGGTCTTGCAACTGAATTCACAACAGGCACGAACAGGAAAGCTGTGAAGCCCTTCAAGGAGAGAAAAATGAAATTTCTGGGCCATATCCATCAACTATGCTACTCTATTTCATTCTCCCAACAATTCCATGAGGTGCCTGTTATTATTTTCACCACCAGGTGATGAAGCTGAGGCTCGGGAGACTTAAATGAGTCACGTGGGTCACAAGGCAAAAAAACAGGGCCAACTCTGAGAAGACCCATCGCAGAGCCAATGCCACTCCTCCCGCCATTTTGTTCTAGCATGATCTGGGGGCAGATGGACATTCTTTCTTTTCCTTCTCACCCCCTTATCCCCTCCCACTGTCCCTCCCTTCCTTTTAATTTCAGGAGAAGACGGCCACCCTGTCATTTAGAAGTCAGCAGCGGGGCAGGGGCAGGGTGCCTCTTTTCTGAAGTCAGTGCACATATTAAATATTCAGTGTGGGTCAAAGCCACTTGTCTCATCTTTGGGAATACAAAAAGCTCCAAGTGAGCTGTAATTACATCCATTGCAAAAGTCTCAGCAACTCAGGACAGCCAGTAAATACAGGACTGGCCACTTCATCCATCCCCAGTTACCAGCATAGAGGGATAAAGAAAAGAACGAAAGAGTTTCGGTATCAGGGAGAGAGAAACTAGAGACAATCCAAAGCATAATGAGTATTTGCTTTAGGATCTGCTCAGTGAAGACATTCTGGTTTCAGGGTGATTCTAATTCACACCAGCAAGAAAAAACAAGCTTCCTTTCTTCAGTTCTAACCAGTGTCTGGCTCAGGGTGGGTCACCGGTGATGACCGACCGGGCAGTTAACCACAGGCATGCACCTTGGAGTCAGCCAAACCTTGGTACAGATTGTTATTTCACTCACCACTTACTTGAGCAAATTATTTTATCCCTAGTGATTTAATATCCTCATCCATAGAATAATGTAATACTACTACCTAACTCACGGGGTTCTTGGGAAGGTGAAATGATATCACCCTTGTAGAGGGTGGACCCCAATGTGAGACACAACACAAATATTCTGTAAGTGATCATAGTGAAGGTCACACCATGGTCATTTACTGGTGACTCAGCTGTACAAACATGACGCAGACAGACAGAGGCATAGAGCATTCTGACTAGTGCAAGTCCTTCTTCCCCCGTTCCACCCAACATACACACCATGATTCAAGATGGCAGCATTGAATATGCTGTTCTCCATCTCCTGGGACTGAGTATGTTTGACTACTTGCATAGACATATAGAAAAAGGTGTAAAAATTCATGAAACTAGTCTCCCACCATTTTCCTGGTTGCTCAGGCATAAAAGGGTGATCCGCTCCAGATCTGGGGGGAGATCACCATGTACTTGATTGGCAATGTAAAGACCGTATTTCAACCATTAGATTCCCGAACCTAATCTTATGGTACCGGAGCTTCTGTGGCTCCTTCAGAGAGCAGATCATTTGGGGCCATTGGCTTCAGTTACCAACCAAAGGAATGCTCACATACAGTTTTAATCTCTGCAGAACAGCACAACTATGCAGATCATAAACACAGGGCTGACCTCAGAAGCCCCTCTCCGACTTTCTGCAGATGTTGGTGCAAACTTCAAACACAGAGGAGATTCCCAACGTATCTTCTTAGCATGAGTTGCTGGGTAAAGCAAAGTCTATCAAATTATTTGATAAAGATCTATTCATTACCCTTATCCAGCCCAGAGAAAAATATAATTGAAACATGGTCACATGCTGTGATGGGTATGGGAATAAGACTTCCTCTTCTTTCCCCCTAATTAGAAAACCAGGCAGATCAGATAGGAGGACAAATTTCAGGTTATTTTGGTGGGGAATTTTTTTTTTTAAGTGACTTGCCCATTGAGACAATCTATAACCTCCCCAACTGAAATCTCCTAAATCAAAAAATATGGCCACCCGCCCCCGCCATTGCACAGGAACCCAAGGATTCCACTACTCATGGCAACCGGATCCAATGACTCCGCCATCTTGGCTCTCAAATTCTATAGAAATATGGCCCTGGGAAGAGGAGTGTTGAGGGTAAGGAAGGGACCAAGGGAAAGGTAGGATCCTCTTTAGGTGTCTTGCTAAAATGGAAGAAAGTGTTGGGAATGACTGCGACACAGCTGTCATCCCTGGGTAATATGCTCACAGACTTCAACTCACCGTGGATGGAAAATATTTGGAAAAACAACTGCCTCTGCGCTGAATGTGTAAGACTTTTTTCCCCCCGTCCTTATTCCCTAAACAATACAGTGCAATCGCTATTTACACGGCATTTATATGGTATTAGTCATTGTAAATAATCTAGAGGTGATGTACCGCACACAGGAGGATGTGTGTAGGTGATATGCAGATACCATTCCATTTCGTATAAATGGATTTGAACATCTGAGGATTTGGGTCCTGGGAATGCTCCCTCATGGAGACTGAGCAATGGCTGTGATTTTAAGAGCGTGACAGGAAATCTTAGTGTGCACCAGCATCCCGTCTCTTCCTGGGGTGCATGCGCACAGACTACATAATCCTGCGTCAGGTGATGAGGCCAGGCCAGGTCATCCTGGGGAAGAAAGATGGCCACTTCCTCTGGGCCAGCCCATAAAACCTTTTGCATGATTTTCTACCCTCTTTCCCCCCAACCTACTGCTGATACCAACAATTCAAGGGTGGATTCCGGGTCCCCAGGAGATGATGGGCCTGGAGCACCTGTTCCTGAGCCGAATGGCTCCGTCCCTTGGCCAGCGCTGGATCTGAGATGAGTGAGAAATACATGTCCATCCTGCTAAGCCTGTTATCTGTTGAAGCAACTCAGAGCACTCATGTCGACTCGTACCATAATGGTTTTTACAGCCCTGTCCTTCAGGATGTGTCCAAAGACTGAAGCGTTGGAATCTTCCCAACGACCACATAGAGTAGATACTGCGGCTACGCCCGTTGTACAGGAAACTCAAGCTCAGGGAGACGTCAGTCACAGCCAAGAGCAGGCAGAGGGATGGACACTCTGGCACAGAGCGGGAGGGAAAGTGTCAAAGCCGAGACGGGAGCTACTGAGAGCAAAGTTCGTGTGCTGAAGGAGGTTCTACTGGGGCGGCTCCGGAGCCAATGTGGACAAAGACAGTGGAGGGGATCAATCGGGGGACCATGGGGACCATCCTGGGCCATCCGAGGCCTCTCACATCCCGGATGATGTGCCTCCAGCCTGGACGCCCAACCCTAAGCTTCCGTGTCAAGACCTGAAGCGTGGGGACAAGGACACTCCGTCTCATCGGGTGCCGGTGGGAATGAAGTGAGATGAGTGTCCATGGCTCCACTCAGGACAGAGCTCTTGGTAGGTCCTAAATAAACACCAGTCCCTCCCCGGATGTCTAGATGTCACGGATTTTAAAAAAGTAATCAATACATGATAGTTTTATACATATTTATGGGGTACGGCATGATATGTCAATACATGGACGTCACGTGTGCGGATGGTATCAGAGTCCTTGTCATACCCGTGACCTCAGACAGTGATCATTTCTTTTGTTGGGGACATGCATTCAAAATCCTCTCTGCTGGCTACTTTGAAATACGGAACTCTCCGCCATCCACCGGTACACAACGAGTCCGTCCTCCTGTCCATCTGCACCTCGGCACCTGCCAACCCCCTTCTCTAGGAGTCATTTTTGTGACAGAGGAGGTTGCGGAGCTGGTGACACACCCTGCCATCTGTGTTCCCAGGTCCCCGTTTGTACACAAAGGGCTTTAACCAAAGGCCACTAGAGACGTGGCCCACGGATCACACTGTGCTCGGGGAAGCCAAGGGCTTCAACCTTGACCCAAATATTGACCTACCCTTGACCCCACTGGCCCCTCTGCTCTGGGGTCCTTGCCTCGGCCTTTCTCCATGCACTTGATGTACATCTATTGAGCACCCACTGCATACCAAGCACCAGATACGGGGGACACAGTAGTGAGCCACAGGGGACACATACCTTGTCTCGGGGGGCCCTGCATGTAAGTTTGGAAGGAGCAGAAAGCAGGCCCTCCAGCCAACACGACGGCCGTGCTTGCAGGTACAAGTGACAAAGGAAATAAACGGAGGACGTAAGGGAGCCACCAGGACCAGTGGGCAGTTTACGCCGACAGAGACCAGAGCAGGAGCCCTGGAGTGAACAAATGAAGGATGAGCAGGCACCCCCCAAGTTTCTGCGGGGCTGGTCACGTGGAGGGAACCATGTGAGCAAGGGCCCCGGGGCAGGAGAGGCTGTGAAATGTTTGAAATGTTTCCTGTGTGTGCAGGAACCCAATGCCAGAGAGGAGGCCAGCGACTGGGGCGGTACAGGGCTCTAGGCGAAGGCTCCCTGTTCTTACTCCAGGAACAAGATCTTGGGAAAATTCTCCACCCCTCGTGTTCGGCCTGTAATTAAAGCCATGGTGACAGATTCTGTTGTAGACAAATCACGCGAGGTAGTGGGACGGGGGCTCATCTGTCGGCTTGTTACCACTGAGGTGACAGATCTGAGTCGGCTGTAAAAGAAGCCCAGGGCCGTCCTTGTGGATAAAACAAAAAGCAGATGGGCAGGACACTCCTTGAGAACATCTGGAACGTTATAAAATCATTTCTGGCCTGAAACTCACACTCACAGATAAAATCACGGTGCAGCGAGCGAGCGCTGGCACAGACACAGCCTGACGCAGAGGAGGGGCCGTTACGCCTTCTCAGTGCTGACCTCTGCTGAGGCCTGGGCTCCTCGGGCCAGTCTGAGCTGGTGTCCTTTCCTGACCACTGTCCAATAACTTGAGAACTGTGAACTTCGCCTTCACAACCTGCCTGAGGTCCAGGTAGGATTTCAAGCTCTGCCTGGGGCTCTCAGGGCCCAACCCAGATCCACATGGCCCTCTGAGCTTTCCCTGATGGCCACTGAAGGAAGCGTCCAGGAAGGCACTGACCTCTCTGTGCCCTCCTCCCAGGACGTCTCACAGGGAGTCTGAGCAACTTGACAGCAACGTGGAACCTTCTCCCTCCTCTCCATCGATGGCAGAGTCAACAACGTGACAGACAAGACACGACCCAAGAAGAAGAGAGCTTGCCTTCCGGCAGGTGATGGCGGGGGGCCAGGCCACCCAGCACAGGGAGCAGCTGGAAGTTTTGCAAGACGGAGGAACGTCAGTGTCCATCAACCCCGTCATCCTGAAAGACAGCAAGAGCCTCTTCCAACTGTGATGGAAGTGACAGGGCCATGCAGATCGGGGTGGCCATGCCAGTGTGTCCTGTGCTGTGCTGGGATCCTGAGAACTCACAGTGAAGAAGTTCCCAGAATTATTCCAAAGAGTCACACACACACACAGATCACAGGACTAGGCTCCTTCTTAATGGCTAGCAATGTGGGTTCACTCTGGGGGAGGGTAGAAGGGAAAGACAGTTTTGTTTTGTTTTTTTAATGCTGATGATATGGTTTCTGAGATACCAGTTGTCTTCCTCCCTCTTTAGACTTTGGATTCTTGTCCACCTTTCATCCATAACGTATCAGGTATCTTCTCAATGCCTGGCTGATTCCCCTTCTCTTTATGCTCTGTGTTATTGATTGGCCCCAAGATAAAGTCCTACGTCTCATGCTCACACGTTTTGGGATCCCGAGGTGACAGTGAGATCCAATATTAGAGACTCTGAAGCAAAAGAAAAGTGGAGCAGGAATGTGCATAGAGAGCCTGGGGGCTTAGGGTAAATTCTTTAAATAAGACATGATAATTGAATAAGATCCGGGAAGCTGAATATTCTTCTGCTTTCTATCAATTGACTTATCTTCAAGAAAATCTCGATGTGCTATTTCTTTGTTTTACCTCTGACCGTGTGTACAGGAACCTAAGCTAAAATCCACAGATGTTTGTTAACAACAAACAAGAATGGCATAAGGGATGGTTAAAATATTAGGAATCACCAGAGCTCTATTGAGGACAATTTTTTCTGGGTCCCGTATGGGAGGCACAACCGCTTTGTGACTTTGGTGTTAATTGGACCTTTGTGTAAAAGGGATAGTTCCCTGAAGCCGCGTGGTAGTAAGGCATCCTGTCTGTCTAGGGGATATCTCTTTGCTTCACTTGTTAGCATCTATTTCTGGTTCTGGTAAAACAAGAAGCGAGAACCTCCTTTCTTTCACTGTCATGGACTTAAGAGATGCCATCTTGTCTTCTAATTCAAAAGGTAGAAACATGGCCCTGCCTGGCCAATGTGGGGGACAGCTTCCCATGGCCACAGTTACGGGATGGAAGGTGGGTATCTAATTGGAGCTACTTCAGTCCGGGTCTGTGAGCACTAGTCAGCCCCGGGAGATGTGCTGGAATGATAGAGAAAGAGCTCTCTCCTTCTGCCAGGTGCCATGGTAGAGGCTGGTCTCAGCCACCTCGCAACTGAGGGAGCACCTGCCTGACCCTGGAGGCCACCTGGAGCACAGCAGAGCCCAGAACTGAAGAGAGTCGGATTCTGCTCATCCCTTGAATGTCGGATCCTGCTGCAGGGCACTTACTCTTCAAACCTCCTGGTTATGTGGATTAAAACTTTCTTTCTCAACTTAAATCAGTTTGGGCTTGTTTATTCTCATTTCTCTGACAAATCTGGTATCCATCTTCATGTTCTTGGAACTATTTTTCTTTAAGTCGGAAGTTCAGGAGTCCGGGCTTTCATTTTGTAGAACAGGATTTGGCTTTTGGGTTTTCAAAATAACCTTGTTTTAGAGTCAAAGAGACACATTTCCATTCTTTATTGCTGCAAAACAAATGACCCCAAAATGTAATGGTATAAAACAACAGCCTTGCTCTGATGTTCTTAGATCCTGCGGGTCAGGAGTTCAGTGAGGGGACAATGTCAGAAGTCTCGGCAGCAAGATGTGAACTATGCAAGGGTCTGGTGCCTGGCCAGGGATAATACAAAGGCCGGGCTCCACTGGGATTTGCAAACAGAGCGCCTCCCTGTGGCCTCTCCCCAAGGATGCTTGAGCTTCCTCACAAGATGGAAGCTGTGGCTAGCTGGATTTCTCAGGGCTCCAGGGGTGTGTGTCCTTGGCAACGAGGTGGAAGCCGCCTGAACTTTTATGACCTAACTTCACATAGTATCACTTCCACCATGCTTACACACCTGCCCTGATTCCAGGGAAAGGACTCAGAACCGGGCTTGTCTGTGGGAAGAGTGTCAAAGAGTTTGGGAGCCTGTTTTTGAAGCACCACAGGCATCTTATGATATGATGCATGTGGCATTTATTTCCTCTCACATTTCCCTGTTATTGTGCATACTTCTTCCCCCAGATACCGCTGTCTTCAACCCTGTCTTCCTAACCACCCCGCCTTCATCCTCCATGGCTCCATAGCCACAGTGCCTTTGACAGGCACCCCTTAGCTTCTGACCTGGGCAAGGGGTCACTCTGCTCTGTGCACCCAGTCCTTCTGCTGGTCTTGCCATACTGGCCTACAAATTACAGACATCCTGAGGAGCAGAGACCACACTTTCTATTATAATTATTATTTTCACTCCTGGCACATAGCAGATGCTACACTGTATGTATTTAGTAGATGAAAAAGCATCAGCCTGGAAAATGAAGCACATTGTTTACAGCCACGTGACTCACATGTAGGAGTTTGGAACACGTGACTCCTGCCTGGAATGCCCATGTTACTCCCATGGTACCACCATAAACAGGAAGCCCAGAGTGGCGCTCACAAGGGTTTGCGTGTGGAGGGCATGAACCCTGGCACTTCTGTGTGCCGCAGTCCGACTGCAGCAAAATAACCCCGGGGGGGGGGGGGGGACGAACAACTTGTGTAGATTGATAAAGCAGGAGAGGGAGCCGTTTATTCTAGGACAGGAGGGGTATTTATACATTCCACACAGCTTATCTTAATTAACATAAACTAGATACAGCAGTCAACCAATAAGAAATCTCCACACTTAATGGCTCGCTGGCGTTACTTCATAAACCACTCCCTGTGGCAATATGCCAGGCGCCATCCAGACTTGTTTACAGACTCTAACATCTGTGCAGGCAACTTCTGCTTGCACAATCTCTGGCTTTCCAAATTTACTAATTCACGATGCTTTCATATGTGTACATGCACAGGCCTGTGTATATGTGAGTGTATATACACACACACACACTCGCACACAGCACTCCTGGGAAGAAAACACGATAGATTGAAAGCAGCATCTTACATTTTCAGAAACAAGCACCAGTGTCTCCGGAGTTCACGCCTAATTAGGTTATGCATCTTGTCATCAAGCTCAGGGTCTCCCAGCTAAGACGCGCTGGACAAGCACAGCTGGCTTCCGCACGCACGGGCCAGGTGTTGGCACGTCCATGGGTACAGGGATTCCCGCCAGAAAGAAGCTGGAAGAGCGAGGGGAGCAGTTGTTCTGAAGGGCGATGGAAGAGCATCGTCTCCCACTCTTCACGAACCGGTCACAGATGCACAGATGCCAACAGAGAAATCTACGTAGGAGGAATCTAAACCAGCTGTAGGCAACACACAGCCCCAGTGGTCCTGCTTGATTCGTATTGATCACCAAGCAGTTCCTAGAACATGAGAAATCCCTTTTCTTTACTTATTGATCTACCTATTTATGTTCTTGTACCAAAGTGAATTGACTGTTTTTAAATGTTGGACTAGAAAGAAATTAGTTGAGGAATCCCTTTTGCCTTTCTGAGAGTGCATTCTAACGCCGAGCACATCCACAAACCCCAAACAGGAGCATATTCAGCTTTTCCGAAAGGCAACCATCCCTTCCTGCAAGTTGTTCCCCAAATTGCTCATTCCCACCCCCCCCCGCCTTCAAATCATCTCAATTTCTTAATTAAAGTTCTGCTCAACTTGTACCTAATCAAAGACAAGGGTCAGTCTGCCTCCTAAGAATTTACTAGGAGCAGTAAAATCAATAAATATTTTAAAAGCCACATTAAAAAAAATCTAGCCACCTCTGTTCCAAGCGCTTGCCCATTTTTATAACAAAACTATCCAGTTTCTGGTCCCTTTTCATATGCACTGGTTGGGGACAAAATGTCAAGCCTGACAGTGACATGTGTCCTCGAGGATGTAGATGGTTCAGAAACTTCACGTACTGCTTGTTGGACTATAGAGTGGTAAAAGCCACTTTGGAAAATCGTGTGGCAGGAGCTAGGTTGTTTTAAAACATGCATTTCTCGGCACTGGGAAACTGCACTTCTGAAGGGGAGGCATTTCTGCAGTTACCCTGCTAGAGACGGTGAGCCACCCGGACGTTTCCGCATGGAAGACTCTCACAAGTGTCACCGGGAAGAAAGCAAATCTTGGACAAACCCATGCCGTATAATTTCACTCCCATAACATTTCAGACCCTGCAAAAGCAAATCCATGTTGCTTAGGAAAATTGATGCATTAGGTAAAACTATAAAGAACAGCAAGGAATCATCACTATCAAATTCAGAAGAGTGGTTCATTTGGGGGAGCAAGGGGAGCAGAGTTGGGGTATTGGGAGTGCTCTACAGCCTGACCTGGGTGATGGACACTTGGCTATTTGTTGTGTTTTACTCCTTATACATTTCATGAGTAGATTGCATATTCTTAAAGTGTGTATATTTCATCATTTTCAAACTAAAAAAATATAAAGATTATATGGGAAAATCCTTAAACATTTTCAACAGTGCATCTCTAATATATTAGGTGCTCTTAAAAATCAATAAGACTAAAGCTAATGGCCCAAATAAAACACGGGCAAATCCATGCAGTGAAAACCAAAAATACTATAGCTTTACTCTATCAGATCAGCAGAGAATAAAAATAGTGCTGATACCTGAAACCGGACCAGGAGCCGGGTGCAGTGGGGGGAGCACACTCTGCACACACCCAGGCAGTGAGGCACACCCCGAGAGCACTCCTTATTTATAGCCTTTGACCCGACCATTCTCTCCCCAGGACCGTATCTCAGAGAGCGACCTGGACAAGCCACTGCTCGGGGAAGCACGCTCCGGAACGTCCACCGCAGGATTGTTTATCACAGTGAGGAAGGGGAAACTGTCAAGTGTTGAGTCTAGGACTGGCAGATAAACGGTGGTGCATCCATACAGAGGGGTAATAAGGCCTGTTAGAATGACGACGTAGCTCCATCTTTAGGGATGTGGAAAGACGCAGAGGACACATCATTAGGTAAGCAGAGCCGTCATGGAACAGAAGGTTGTGAACGGGTGTGCGTGCATGTGTGTGCGAGTGTGTGCGAGTGTGCGTGTGCATGCACATGCAGGGACACTACCAAGCTGATCCCTGCCTGTGCCGAGTGAAGGCCAGAGCCTCCCAAACACTCTTTGGCACTTGCTGTCCTGCAACGGTTGGAACCACCTTTAAAAACCCAGACTGGGTCCAGCCACTCCCCTGCTCAGGGTGCGGTCACTGTCCCGTGTTACTGCACTCACTCCTGGCTCCTGTGGCCAAACTGATCTGGCAGCGCCTCCCACCTGCAGCCTCGGTGGCTCCCTGCCCTCCATCAGTCCCCTCTCCCCACGTGCCCCTGCGATGGGCCCTTTCTAGTTGCCCCCCTCTCTGCTCCTCCTCGCCCCCACACCACCTGCCCACGGAGGCCGTTAGTGAGCCCACCCTTCCCAGTGTCCCTCTCTCCCACTTACTTCCCACCCTCCGCCGTGTGGTCCACAGGGAACCTGGGCTCTTCAGAGCACACGTTTTTGCTTGCTTTGTTTCCTGATGTATCCGCAGAACCCTGAAGGGTGTTTGGCACATACTAGGCCCTCAATAAACACTTATGGAATGACTAAATTACCGAACAAATAAAGACGATTTTGCACAGTGAGATGTGTGGTGTGGTGTGGTGGAGCGTGGGGGCCAGGCAGGCAGGTCACTATCTTCTAAAGTGGCCAGAGATGGCTTCTCCAACGCTTGGCACCGTGGCAAGATCTGCATGAGAAGCAGCAGCTAGGCTCTCGACGTCCAGGAGCAGAAGTATTGAAGGTGGAAGGAAGAGAAAGAGCAGGACGAGAGAGAGAGAGAGAGAGAGAGAGAGAGAGAGAGAGAGAGAGAGAGAGAGAGAGAGAGAGAGAGAGAGAGAGAGAACCCAAAATTGTTCAGGGAACTGAACAAAGATGAACCTCAAGCGTCAGCCTCCTTCCCACCACGCCAACATGGTGGGGGACTTTTTATGATTTTTTTCTGTTTGTCATGTCTTTGACTTGATCAACAAACATGGACTGAGTGTGAGATGGAGAAGCTCAAGTGTGCGTGTCCGTGTTGAGCCAGGGATTTCCTGAGCCCCTGTGCAGCTCTGTGGCGTGGTCCCGGGTGAGTGGACGATGATGCAGGAGGGAGGGAGAGGAGGAACCGGCTTCTTTTCACCTAGAAACACAAACCCCACCTTAAATCTACAGGGAGATAAACAAGGTTGCCCTGGCAACAGCTTCAGACAAAGCTTCCGTGGAGGAAGTGGATCATCCCACCGTTTGTTTGGTAAGAACACTTAACAGGAGGCCGTCCCCTTCTCAAAATTTAAAGTGCACCCTCAGCCCTGGGGACTGTGTGGAGACGCCTGCACAGCTCCACGTATTCTTCCTCCCCAGCTGCATGTGGCTGGCCCCCTGAGTGGAGGACACAGCAAGATGGAGAGGCGCCTGAGACCCAAACCGGACATGGCTGCTTTGACGTCCTAAACCAAGGGGCACAATTGACAGGTCACCGTTACCATGAATCACTCTGCTCTTCTCTCCACCTCCAGAGGCTGGTGGAGGAGAGACACAGGAAGCACATTCACCTTCCTCCTGTGGTCAAGGGAGGAGCCTGGTGAGAAGCCCCGGGGCCAGCGCCCAGTGCCTGGGCGGTGCCTCAGGTGTGTTCAGGTGGCCAGGAGAGCAGAGGGACAAGCTCCCTCCCCAAGGAAAGGGTGAGAGGCTGAGTTTCCGGCCCAAGAGGAGACTTGGTTACAGACGAAGGGAAACAACACAGAGAAACAGAGGATCCAGTTCGGGGAGAGGGGATTTGAAGGATATGGCGGCCGGCCATGGGCGTTGTGACTGAAGGACTTCCGATGGTCTGAGGTCCCATGTGGGGTCATTAGCCAGGAGCCTCTGTGACCACCTCGACATCACTTCAAACCACCAGAGACGTTGTTGACCCGCCAACGCCTTGCATGGAGCTGTCGGCGGCCCGGTGCCCGCTAGTGCACCTGGGTGGCTTTATGTTCATTTCTGTGGGGAGATCAAGGAAAAGGGCCTATTGTGGTGCAGATATGAAGTGTCCCCCCAGGACTCTGCACTGAAGGCTTGGTCCCAGGGCCGCCGTGTCCAGAGGTGGTGCTTTCAGGAAGTGACTGGATCATGAGAGCCCTTCCACCATGACATCCCCTCAGGCCCAAGCAATGGAGCCAGCCGGCCATGGACTCAAACCACGAGCTAGAATAAACCCTCCCTCTTCTGAGTTGTTTTTCTCGGTGCTTGTTACAGCAACAAACCCTGACTAATACACTATTCTTCACTCTGTGCATCTGCCACAGGACGGTGTGTTGGACTGTGAGCTACTGGTTCCAGGAGGCCGAACTCCCGACAGAGCTGGGGCTGGGAAACAGGAACCCAACAGGTACAAGTCACCGTTCAAGCCAGCCTTGTCACTAGCCAACACCTGGTGTGCCTGAGACACAGATCTAGGGGCCGATGGTTTTCCTTCTATGACGAGTCACCCTCTGAGTCAGCATGCTTTATCTCCTACTCGTCTTTGGCCTGGTTTGTGCACAGTGTCCCCACAAAGATCCATGTGCAAAGGATTGGTCCCCAAGAGTGATACTAATTGGCAGGTGTGGTGAACTTTCAGGTCCTCAGATCACGGGAGATGCCATTCTCTAGGGGATTAGGGGACCCTGGTTTCTGTCTCTCTTCCCCAGTTCTAGATGTGACTTTTTGCTCTGACATGTTCCTTAAGTCCCACCATCTGCCACTCTTACTAAAAGCCAAATCAATGGGCCCAAGATTTTGACTTCGAATCTCCATAACTGTTAGCTAAATAAAACTCTCTTTACTTTATAAGTAGTCTGTGTCAGGTACTTCATTATAGTAACTGAAAGCTAACTATTACATCCCTCCACCCAAATATTAGCCACACAAGGGCAGGGACTTGTTCTGTTTTGTTGACTGCTATAGTCCTAGTTGACACAGGAAGGGGACTGGTCTTTTGCTTAAATCATAGGAAATTTTTTCAGAGTTTTTTTCTTTCTCTCCCACCTTGAATGATGACGACCACACTTGCTGGAAGCTCATTCTTGCACATGTCTTTCCTCTCAAGGAAGCCTCAGACCACCTCTCGGAGTTTGCTCTCTGGCTTCCTTCACAGATTGGAGGAAATTTCATGTTTTCCGTATGATTTCCCAACCTGCATCTAGGAACCAACATACCGTCCGCCTCTTTGTTAATTCTCTTGCTGGGACAGTTTGCAACCTTTGGATTCATTTCCTACTCCACGATTCAAAATATATTTCAAGTGTAGGAGTGTGACATATCTTCACAGACCATCAGTGTCTTGTGGCCAAAGGAGAATGTGGACTCAGCAGATCTTTCCTGGAAGCACTCAGGACGAGACACTCTGTAGCAACAGGTTGGAAGACGGGGCGGGGGACAAATGAGGCAGATGATCCCCGCAAACGGTTCCAGGGCTTCTCTGCAGCTGCTTTGTGTAAGACCCTCAGACGGTTTCCACCAACCAGGGGGTTGGCAGGCTTTGGAGGGGATGGGGGAAGGAGGAGACGGATATTAAAAAGCAAACACGGCATGCTTCCCCAAAGCTGAGATATTTTGAAAAGTCAGTGATCACGAGAAGCAAGTGGTGTTTGTCGACACGAGCCGGGAGTTCAGAGTTCCGTCTGAAGACCCAGCGAATCCCTCTGTGCTTCCAGAGCACACCCTCCCCACTGTGGCCTTGGTCCAGGTCCTCTCTGAGCCCTTCTGGCCTCATCTGAAAAATGGGAAGAACAGAAAAGCTGTCTCGCCCCCAGGGACTGGAAGGAGCAAAGGCTGGAGGAGGGGACAGTGCTGACCCTTTTATATTTATCATTAATAAAACTTTAAAATGATTCAACCTGTTTCCAAAGAGGATGTGCTCTTCGGAGTTGCACTCGGTATCCTAACGCGAGCCTTTCGGGGCGGGTGGAAGAGAGACCCTCTGGCCTGGAGAAGGGGGGAGTCAGCAGGGTTTCCAGGAGCGGCCGCCCACCACCCTCTGCAACGTCATCCTCGGAGAAGCAGCGGAGGCGTGCAGTGGAGACCCGAGCGGCGAGGATCTGGGCTCCTGGGCTCTGACCCTGGCTCTTCCACTTCCGGAACATGTGACCCTCTGGTGCTGCCCCCTGTACCTTCCAGACGAGGGCACAGTGAGGCTGCTGTACCCAGGTCGCTGGGACCATCTCCAACAAGACGGGGGAGGTGTGCTGTGACCCAGCGCAATGTCCCCCAGCCAGAGCTTCAGCGAGCTTCTTCCTAACTTCATCTCACTTCCACACCCACCTCGGGAAGGGGTGGCACTGCCGTCCCCTCTTGACAGACGGCACAGAGAAGGCTCCAAGAGGTGTTTTCTTTTTAAGTTGAAACAAAACACAGTCTGGCTGTAGTTCAAACCATGGTTCAGGGGGGTGGGGTGGGGATTTGAACCCAGAAAGTATGACCCCATTTCTGGCCACAGAAATCCCCTCAATTCATGGGAATGGAGCATCCTTGGATCCCACAGATGTGGTCCCAATAAAAGGAGATTGCACAACATCTGATAGAGGCACAGACAAGAGAAGGGCAGAGCTATGGCCCCCCCAAACATTCAAGACCCCCGATTTGGGGAGTAGGCCCAAGGGACCTAGTTTTCCAGGCAGCAGAATGACGTCTTGCCTGGGGCTGTCTGAAGATGCCATGAGCAGGTTCTTGAGCAGAGTGGGGGGCCGAGTGCCTGCTCCCCAGCCCTGCTCCCCGGCCGCCCTGCTCCCCAGCCCTGCTCCCGGGCCAGGCAGGCATTTCATCCCGGGTAGAGTCACCAGCCCTCCCTGGTGCGTCCCCACCAGGAGCAGAAAGAGAAACCAGTAGGGCCACCTCAGATAGAAATGGAAGCAGGGGACCAAAGTCCGCCCGGTGTCCTGCCTCGACGGTGCCCCTCAGGGGTGCTACGTTGGCCCACAGGATGGCGTCTTGCGCTGCCCACGGGGCTGCATGGGCACCCAACCACACAGCCGTGCCCACGGGCATGGGAGGTTCCAAGTTCCATGGAGCCGCCCTGGCCCAGACGTCCCCCTGTCATCTGGGCCTCATTTCCTTCTGGCTGTGGGGGCAGTTTGTGCATAGAACTTAGAGGGACCCACGAGTCCCACCGTGACCTGGAATCCAAGCCCAGGCCGCTCAGACCCAGGCCCCTGCTCTGACCACTGGTCTGCGCTGCCTGTTCCTGATCAGACATGGGACCAGATAACTGTGGGGGGAGGGGACGGTCACTGCCTGCTGCACCACATCATATTTAGCAGCACCCCTGGCCTCTGCCCCACCCCCCAATTTACATTGGTCATGATCACCTAAAATGTGTCCAAGCCCATGTCCTTGGGGGACAAAGATCACACCCTGCTCATCCAAAGAATGGCCTAAAGAGACTCCAACCGCAGTTCCTAATTCACCACCAGGGGAAAACCATCAGCCCAGACTGTCTGTTTCCTCTCTTGTTCCCAAGCTCCTGAGCCCAGAGAGTTCACAGCAAAACCAGAGACAAAGGCCGTGGCTGACCCCCGGGAAGATCTCTGCAGTGGCAGCCCAGACATCAAGGACAACTGAGATTGTCGATTCCCTGCAGAAGGCCGGAGCCCAGGCGCCATCTCCGCCCGCCCTCGTCCCCAGCACACCATGGACGTCCCCAGCACACAATGGACGCCCTGTTGAAACAAAAGCATGGTTTCCCGCACAACGAGGGGAGGCTTTTGGCTTTCGCTGATTGTGTTTTTCTGATGGGAGAACATGCGGTTCGGCAATTGAGTGCCAGAGAAAGGGAGAGCCATTAATTTGAAATTCCGAGAGAATCAATGAAATTGCAGCCAAGTTGTCACGCAGCATGAGAAGCAATCACAGCCCTAGCACAAAGGAAGCCACGTCCTCGGCTACCTGGGTGCACACAGAGGTGACAGCTCGAGAGCTGGTCGGCTATTCAGAAGCAGGCGGTCGGGCTTGATGGTGCCGCCCTCCCACCCCAGAGCGACCAACGGAAGAGCCACGTCTGTGATTCTGATGCACAAACGCTCCATGATGCTGCTGAAGCCGGGAGCCCAGATCTCCCCCCGTCAGGACTGCAACACCCCCACGAGGAGGAGCCCATTTGGTAGGAACCGCGATGGCCACGCCTGGCCACGTGCCCCGGGTGGCCCAGCTGCACAGCTTTAGCATCCGGAGAGAGGTCTGGTCTCTCCTGGGGACGTGACCCTCATGGGGAAGAGGAGCTAAATTTAGCTTGGCTACCTTTCATCTCGGAAATGTGTGAAGGCTTGTTGTGGGTTCATATTCGGCCCCCAGAGGCCCGATGGACTCCGTTCCGTTGGCTTGACGTGGGGGCTGGAAGGGGGTTCCGTGCTGAGAACGCAGTCTGTCACTCCATCTGGAGAGGGCACCCCGTGGGTCTCTTTGTCCCTCCCCTCTCCTTCTGCCCCGTCACCCCTTTCCTCTGAGCCTCCTGGATGCGATGCCAGTCGCCGCCGCAGCAAGAACAATAGGTACCAGAAGAAAACCGCCCACTAAGCGCTCAGCACTGGCTCCGTGGCTTTCCACACCTCAGCTCATTTAATCTTCAAAACAGAAGAGGCACCTGGCCGCTCAGGCACCATGAACGGTGACGATGGCTCCCGATTTCTGCAAAGAGACTTCATGTCCTTATTGACCTTAAATGATGTCATGGAACCCCCCATGAATTATGTGTCCGTGAAAATGTTAAAAGTTTTATATTAAGTTTGGAGGCTGCTAAAGGGAGAAATCATGTAGTCTTTACTTTGCAAACTAGTAAAGAAAAAAGAAGTTGAAGATTAATGGGCTTGCTGGGCACGGCGGTGCATGCCTATAATTCCATCGGCTCGGGAGGCTGAGACAGGAGGATCGTGAGTTCAAAGCCAGCCTCAGCAATTTAGCCAGGTGCTAAGCAACTCAGTGAGACCCTGTCTCTCGTAAAATGCAAAATAGGGCTGGGGGTGTGACTCAGTGGTTGAGGGCCTCTGATTCAATCCCCCGTACCCACCCCCAGCAAAAAAAATTAACGGGCTTAATTTACAAGTTGGAAAAATAAACAAGGCAGAATGTGTTCCCACTGTCAGAATCACGAAGCTGGCACACGGCACAGCCAGGTTCCCTGGCCTCACCATAGATGTTCTCAGGACACTCCACCGTCCCCAGTCTCCACGCTCATCAACCCAGAGTGGGCTACCCTGAAGCTCTGGTCCCCCTCCATCTCTATAGACCCCATGGAGTTGTACACAGAAGGCACTTAATGTTTGTTTGTTACTGTTAATCTGCTTGAGTTATTTTATTATATTGATTACGGTCATCCATCCAATAATAATCAGTCCTAGCCGCTCTCAGGGGTGATTTATACGACGTCGTAACAGAGCATTCTCTCTCACCGCCAGGGAGAGAACGTCACTAAATCAAAGACGCTCAGAGAGAAGCTCCTGCAAACAGAGCTCTCCAGATGCGCTTGGGAACAAGAGGAGCCAAGGACCAAGAAACGCATGAAATGATTTAAAGGAAAAGGTCACGGCTCTTTGCAATTAGTGTCCCAAGCGATTGGTGCTCAGGGGCTCCCCGGGCCTTGCCTTCTCCTCTGCAGTAGGGAAACAGCCAGCCTGCTGTCCCCAGCACCCGAGGTGCATTAGCCTTTTCTTTCCTGTGCTCTTGTCGAGGGCATGCAGCTTCCTCCTCAGGAGTAAGGACAACTCCCAAGGTCCCTGAGTGAGAGGCTGAAGGGTCTCCCACCCTCTTCAAACCTGCCCACACTCCACCGGCTCCTCTTGTGAAGAGACGAACCTTTGGAATGATCCCACCCCGTGCTGACTCAGTGAGGACAATATTGCAAAGCAGAAAAAGGTTATTTTTTACAATCTTTGTAAAATTTTATTTTTGATTAACACGTATTAATTTAGACGTGGATAGGGTTTAGTGTGATATTTTAATACATGCACATAGCCTGTGTCCATCGAATTCAGCCCAACCTCCTTCCCAACCTCTAGTCATCAATATTCTATATGCAGGACGACTTTTCCTTTTTTAACTCACACCTTTTAGAGAGTATGCAGTCCTTGTCTCCATTGCTGGCTTATTTCACTGAATAAAATACCCTTTGGGTCCATCCGTTTGCTGCAAATGGTAGGATTCTGTTCTTCTTTGTGACTAAATAATATTCCCTCAGGTATCTATAGCAGGATCTATTGTCTTTCTTATCCTTTGACATACCCCTTGGTTGATTCCACATCTTAGCTATGGTGAACAGCGTGACTTTTTAGTGTGCTGATCTCATTTCCTTTCAGACAGTAGCCAAGGAAGAAGTGGGAAACCTGGATCACAGATGTCCTGCAGGGGTTCAGACTCTGGGAAATAGATTCAAGATCCCAGCACGTGAAAGAAGCACAGGACACAGCTGGGAATAGCAACGCCCAGACCCCTTTCCACAGGCCAAACAGAGAAGGTGCAGTGCCACCAGGTTACCTAAGCCAGCTCATGATCCCAGGCAGATGCTTATGACCTTGGGTACCTACTAGAAAGAGCTGGCCAGAGTCTTGGCAGGGAGCCTGACGACAGCCACTTTGGGCCTTGCCCACAGCAGGGGAGAGCTACTCTGGGTTTCTCAGGACCCTCCACCTGTTCTCCATGACGGTTGTGCTAATCCTGAACTTTCTGCCAACCGTGTCTGAGATGGTTTGCTCCGTTGTCTTGCCCTTATCTGGTTCCTGTTGTTGAGCTGAGGCTCGCCATTCCAACCGTCATGATCTCCCGTCATTGTAGGGTTCTGTTCTCATGGCAGTTTTGATTTGCATCTCTAATCCTTTGATGTGTCCAACAAAGACCCCTGCCCCTGAGGTTCCAGCGCTTTGGTGTGAATCTGCGATTGCTGGTTTTGTTTCCCACACAGTATTTCAGAAACACTTCCATGGATTCTAAAATATGACAGTGACTGAGACTAGCCCCCAATAGTCCTCCCTGGAAAGTAACTTCGAGGGGCTGGGGGAAGCTGAGCCCACAGTGGCTCTGGTCAGGTCTTCATGGCAGGCACGAAGTCACCTGCGCTTGTGGCAACATCCCGTGGGCAGGCACGGCCATGCCCTCGCGGTCAGGAACGGTTCTCTTCACTCGACATCTTCTGAAAGGTCTCTCCACGACCCGAGAAGACTCGGGGCCAACCAGGGACTAGCAAGAGAAGAGACTCCCTTCCCCCGGGGTCTGGGAGGCAGTTGGGCCACTGTTCTCTGTCACAGAAAGACCAGAGGGGACTTCAGACTCTCCCTCCCACAAGTCAAACCATGGGAAGTCAAGCCAGAAGGGGCCTAAAACCCCCAGTGTGGCCTGGCCCAGGGAGAGGTGCCCGTCACCCTCAGACGCGCCTTCTTCCCATCTCTAAGTCTCAGGAGAAGATCTTCGAGTGGGATTTTTTTCTTGGCACTGTTTTGGGAAGTTGGAATGTTCTGCGAGTATCAGACAAGAAGTTTCTCTCCCAAGACACAGTGGGTGACGGCGATGACCCCGGCCCATCCCAAAGCAGTCTCACACCTGCGCAGGGGGAAACCAGAGCTAACCCAAACCCCAGACGCAGTTTTTGGGTCCGTGTGAGCCGCTCAGAAACGCTGGGCCACTCTGAAACGGCTATCTCCAGCCAGAAAGCCACAGGACGCTGTCATTTGAGGAAGCCATTACTTACATGGAGGCCTAAGAATCCCTCTGGTGGCCACAGCGTTTTCTCACTTTTCTGTGATTGACATTTAGGTGGTTTCCAATTTTCACTCTTGGGAAAAAAAATGTCATTATGTAATTTTTACCCTGAAAACTTTCCTATTTTTATAACTTTTTCTGAGATATAATTCCTGCATCATAAAACTCACCCTTTAACCAATTCCGAGGTTTTTAGTATATTTACTGAGTTGTGTCATCATTAGCGTTATCTGTTGAGAGCCACAGCCGAAGGGGCCCCAGCAAACTTCCAGCTGATTGGCTCACAGCGGCCCCAGCAAACTTCTAGCTGATTGGCTCCTCTGCGGTGATGCTCATTGGGCTGTTTCCCTGCCCTTTCAGACCACGGAGCTGCTCATTGGGGGACTCTTTTGGCTCCACCCACATGACCCAGCCAATCAGCCTCAAGAGCAGGAGGAGTTGAGGGGCGGGGGTTGAGAGGCTTGTGGGAAGCCAGTGGTGGCAGTTGGGCTCTGAGGGAATTCCTGAAGAGCTCGTGTGGTGCGGAGTGTGAGAGTGTGTGTGTGTGTGTGTGTGTGTGTGTGTGTGTGTGTGTGTTCTAAAAATAAAGTTCCTTTCTGCTTGACAGGTGGCTCGTGAATTGTGCCCAGCCAGACTGCAGCAGTTATCAAATATTAGAAATTTTTTGCTAACCCTCAAGAAACCACTAACACACGAGAGTCATCCCCCATGGGCCCCTCCCCCACCCCTTGACAATCACTGATCTACTTTCTGTCTCTATGGCTTTATCTATCTTGGACATTTCATATAAATGGCTTCTTTTACTTGGCATGATAGTTTCAAAGTTCCTTTGTGACCAGGTACTTTATTCCTTTTCATGGTTGAATGATATTTCATTGCATGAATAAGCCAAATTTTATTTATTTATCAGTCCATGATCATTTTTTATGCTTCCACCTCGTGACTCTTACCAGTAATGCTATGAGCAGAGTTGCCCACATTTGTCTGTAGAAGTATGCTTTCAGTTCTGTCGGGTATATTTATCTCTGTTGGGACCTGCTGGGTCATGCAACTAGCTTTTTAACGTTTTGAAGAATGTTAGCATTTTGCCAAACTACGTTCCAAAGTGGCTGCACCACTTTCTAACTCCACCAGCAGCAGAGCCTTCCCTGTTTGAGGATGGCTTCCACAGAACAGATCTGTAGCAGGGGAATCCTGGAGCCCAAGTGTATGCGTATTTTAAAACCTCTCGAGACACCTGCCAACCTGCTTTGCCAATAATCATCACAGGTCATTTTTGTTTTCTTTTGGACAGCTCTCCTTTGGTGTCCCCAATTCATGTCCATCACAGATCTAGCTGACATTTCACTTGGTCCCAGAGGATTTATCCCAAGTTGTTTTTGATTCTACTTTCTGTGTACCACCTCCATCTACCATCACCCTCAACTATCCCATGCCCCGTCCAGATTTTCCGGTTCAACTTGAAACTTGCTCTGGAATTTTCTCAAACACTCTTCAGCTGTGTGTGCTTTCCAAGACCCTTAATGTCAGGCACCATGTCCTGGATCTGTGCTCTCTTTGGGCAGAACAAACAGCGAGGGCCTCTGCTTACAAGACAAAGGCTTTCTAACCAGGCCTTTTAAACGGATGCAGGTTGGGTACATTTTGCTGCATTTGCGTAATTAAGAAGGCTGTAGACAGAGGTGCCTGCCTCTGGGTGGTCTATTGAGAAGGCAGAACCTTGGGAGGTGAGAGTTCACCAGCTGGGTCTGCTATTGCACCTGCTGGAAGACGGATGAGGGAGCTCCTGGTCCTAGGTACCCACCATGTGCGGGCTCTGCATGGACACTTTGCCATTTACCAAAGTCATCAAGGCAGTCAATGAGAATCACAACCAAGTGTCATTCTTGTCACTTTACATGAGACTATGAAGGGACAGAGAAGTAGTGTTGGAGAACGCAATGTGACCCCTGAAATCGGGCTCTCCGTTTCACCATGCCACTTGGTGCCCGTGGGCATTCCAAAATCAAGCAACACCATCCAAATGATAGAAAAATCTAAATACTTCAAATATTAGAAAAAGTTTCATTCTTTCCTCTATGATCTTTTATAAAAGTTCTTTACCCCCCCCAAAGGTTGTCACATTTGCCTGTGATATTATTGTTTTGTCACCTGGAGTCTTCTTACAACTGAGAAATTGGTAAAGTCAGTTGTCTTTTATTTATTTATTTTTTTAAAAATCATGATTATATTGTATGTCTTTCAGAGATAGATTGAGAGAGCTTTGTGCAGAGCATCAATGTGTTAAGAATATGCACATCGCTTCCAACTGGGTTGGCTCATGTTTTTCAAGAATGTATTCACAGAGTTTGCAAACCACCAACAGTATCAGATTTTAGAATATTTTTACCAACCCCCAAAGAAACTCCGTAACTCTTAGCAGTCGCTCCCCACACCCCTCTCCCCAATCCCCTGACAAGCACTCGTCAATTTTCTGTCCCTAGGGAACTCTCTGTCTCGGACATTTCAGGTAAATTTTCACACCATGTGATTTACACACAAGGTGATTGGCTGTGGCAGACTTTTCCTAAGCTGCGACAGGCTTTAACGTGGGGAATAATTTCTAGTAAAGCTTCATAATCAGTCTAGTCCTTCAATGACTGTCCAAGTTCATCTGGTAGATAATCTCTCTGCATAAAATTTCAGGGTCACGCAGGGGCTGGTTCACTCTGTGATCTGGACCCTGCTCGATAAAGGTGCCGTGTCCTTATTCCCCCTGCCCTCCCTGCGGTTCCACTCTGCATCTCCCTGGCCCTTCCTCCTCAGCTTCTGTGTTCTTCTGGATGCTTGCTGCACAGGTTCACATGTCACCATCTCTCTGTCCTTCTGTCGAGACCTCTCGTGGGCCCTGGGAGGCACACCTGTTGGAAGATGATCCCTCTGGGCAGCACTGCCCCCGGCTCCACGGGCTCTCGGCTCTCAGATCTCCAGGACAGATCACCAGAGGGACCCCAGTGGTTGGCAACACGCCATGCTGCTAACGTGGATGCGGCCTTGTGTCTCCGTCTGTGGCACTCCCTGTACGTCAGGCACATCTCCCCTGAAAGTCACGTGCTCATTGACTTCTGAACCCCAAAGGTTGGCAGGTGCATGTCCCGAGCTGCCCCAGGATCAAACCATTTTCTCTCAGTGTCTTCTGAAGGAGCCAAAAATAAGATAAACCCAAAACCTCAGTGGAGTTGTTCCTTTTTGACACCAAGTTTGTTCATTCTCTGCAAGTTTCCTTAAATCTTCATCCTCCTGGTAGAGCAGGTGCTACGTCTCCACAGCTTGCTCCTTCTTGCTGAGCAGTGTGGTCCCAGCACCGGCTCAGACCCCCTGACCTGAGGACAGCCCCCAAGGCCCTCTGCAGGTAAGAAGCCCCCCCCCCCAGGGGAGGGGGCTACTGCAGCTGATGGTAAATTTTTTTAAATGCCCCTCATTTTCTTAAAATTATAGGAACTGTGAATAAAAAAGTAGTGATAAGAAGGGGGGAAATCGAGGAAGAAATGGTGGCAGAAATACTCAAGAGAACTGAGATAGCCTTGTGGGAAGACCTCCGAGTCTCCTCTTCTTTCTGTATGTTGCCCGTCACCAAGGGAGAGGAAGAGAGCAAGGTCTCGGGTTTTTTTTTTCCCCCTACTATGTACAGACCAGCTATTCAGGGACTCCTTTAGTTGCATTGATATCTCAGGAGAGAGGAAAAGTCACTTGACCACATTCGTCTCATTAGCTTTGATCTCTGAGTCTATGTGGCTTTATCGTCATGGTCTGTTTTCCTTACTGGTAAGACTCGGGTGAAACATTGACAACGGGGCCCCGTGGGCATGAGCTGAAGTGGGCACACGGGAATACAGCAGGACCCCCTGACCTGTGGTTCTGCGTTTCACAGTTTCAGTTACCCAAGGAAAATCACAGCCTAAAACTACTAAATGGAAAATTCCAGAAATGAACCATTTATTTCGTAAGTTTTCTGATAACTTTCATTTCTGTATATTGTCGTGATTGATCCATTTTATTATCGCTGTTGTTGATTTCTTACTGTGCCTAAGTTATAGCAGCAACTTTATCATAGGTATGTGTATATAAAAAAGAAAGCACAGTATACATAGGATTCATTACTGTCCGTGGGTTAGGTGTCCACAGAATGCCTTGGAACGGACATATTCCCTGTGGATAAGAGGGAACTGCTGCAATAATTATGGCCTCTGATTTTTATTAAGCACTTGCTGTATAAAAACACCATGCTAAGTACCTCAAACACATCCATTCGTTGATGCTCAGAAAGAAGGAACTTGTATGACCCTCCAATTTTAGGATGTGGTAACCTGTCCGAAGCTACTTAATGCCCACCAGAGACCTGACACCTCTCTGAGACCATCATCGGCGATTCTAACACTGAACTAGACTCTCTTGTAGCTACATTAAATGCAGATGCAATGTTTTCTAGCACATCGTAGAGGACACAAATCATTTTTATAACCTACTCTCTAGAAAAATGGGGCCGCCAAGGGGGATGGTAGACAATTTAGAAACTCAAAGTTCAATGTCGAGAGTCTCCCTGTGGGGCAGAGCTATAATCCTATAGGGAAGTTATACAAGGAGAGAGAACTTTCCAGTAAGAAGCCATTGTCCACTCTTTAAGCAGGGCCTTCTAAAC